>NC_066370.1:7263421-7571052 GCF_013377495.2 Cygnus atratus
AAAGGCACTTCAAATTTCTTGACAATCAAAGCCAGTTTTCTTCAGGTATTTACAAATTTAATCTAGGGTAGCATTGCAGCCAAATCTTTCCAAAATCCTGATTCAGCTAGGCAACAAGCTTTCTTAATTAGCTTTCCTCTCTTTTCACAAATTATAATTTATATCTTTTATTTTTTCTGGTAATTTTTCTCTTTTCAAAGCCAAACAAGCTTTTTGTAATGAAGTGTAGAGGGTTCCCTTTAATAGTACATTGCCTTAAGCAAATTAGTTGGCCTAGCTGAAATTGAACTGAACTGTACACTAGCTAGTGCTACAAAACCAAAGAAAAAAACAAAAAACAACGTGCTCTCAGTTTCTCTCTTCCTGGAAGCAGAAAGTCTGAGCATCATCTTTTTAAAGCAATAAATAATAAATACAGTTGGGAGGGCTAAAAGATTGGGGATATCTTGCCATTCCTTCTCTCAGACAGTCTTTCCCCACATGCTTAAACCACATGCCTGATGGGCCACCCTGTAGTCCTCACAGATCTTTGAGCATGCACACACATTCCAGGTTTCACAGGAAAGGCAGAAGATGATGCAGATCAGCTGTTTTTGGCATAATCTTTTCCTCAGACTCAAGGTTAGACTCAATGAACAAAAACATTCCCTTGAATCCCACAAATTCATTGGTTATGTCTGTGTGGATTGTTAGGTTGTGGGACACAAAGCAAGCTAAAGCACTAATTGCTACACAACCCACACCTACATATCCATGTTTTTAAGATGCTGTTGCTCAGTGTCACATGTCCACAGTTTTCTAAGGCCAAACTTGAATAACCTTCATATCCCATCAAACTTTGCTGCATGAGAATTTTGACCCCACAAGGAAGAATTGTCACAGCCTTGTTTGCCTGATATTGATTAGTGATGTTACTATTAATTTAGCATGGCACACAGAACGAGCATAGTCATTTCATCTACACTGCAATACACGAGTATTGCGTTTGCCCTTGAAAAAGTATAGGACAGACATCAGTCTCCTCCCTTACAATGTTCCAGGACTTACTCATTCAGGGCACCACATGGAGTGCATTTAAGAAATCTGGGTGCAGGGCAGAGAAAGACTTATGCATAAAGTTAGACTTAGGCACAAAGAACAGATTAGATGCTACTGAAAAGTGTATTTAAATCTTGCTGGCAGGAAGACCAACAAAGTATCGATTGTGGTGAATTTCCCAACAGCCAAGATTTAGGTCTACTTTAGAAGAGAAGCAATTACTAAAAAAAGAATGAGATCAGAGTTCATGAAAAGCACTGAATTAACTAGCAGTGGAAACTCTCCAATGTTTAGATTTATCCCCTTGTTATACACTAGGAATCCATACACATGGCAGTGAAAGAGCTGTACCTACAAAAAAAAACTTCAAAATTAAGAAGTGTCATGTCTGAATTGGTAAAAAAACAAAACAAAACAAACAAAAAAAAACCATGTAAAGTATGACTTCTAGAGAAGACAGGTATTCTTATGAAAGAATAAAGCTACAAAAAATGACCTGCTAAAAAAGCAAATATTAGTTGTTAAATTTTTCAACTTGAAGCAAAAGCTCTTGAGAGTTGAGCTGTCTGAAAACACCCCAAGGAGATCAGAAATTCTCTCCTTACCAATGGTTCTAGGTATATATCATATTTGTCTCATGGAATTTCATAAATAGTTGCTCTAGTAGCTAAGCTTCAATGGAAGTCCCATTAGTAGTATGTCACATATTAAGTCCCACAGGAGTATGCAAGTGCTAAAAATGCTGATGGCTGCCTTACTGCTTGAGATGTGACCACAAATCATACTCTCCTCATGTCTAGCACTCTAACTACATTTTTGGTCATACCAATAATTGTGACTGAGGGTATGCTTTAAATTAATTCACTTATATGACTTTGAATTAAAGCAAGATTTTTTTCTCCTCTTCTGAAGACTGATGTTGTAGCCAACCAGCACCAAAAAATGTTCGAACTTGGTGGAAACAGTTTCAGGAAGATTCAGCACTCAGACAGCTGAAAAATTCCTAAGGCCACTAGAAAGCAGTCTTTATTAACAACTCTTCCTAACAGGAAAATGGTATCAGAAGCTTCTTGGTATGGCTAGATCTTTTTTTATTCTTATTAGAGAAAATCTGGATTTGTGGTATTTTCTTTCTTTCTTTCTTTTTTCTTCTTTTTTTTTTTTTTTTTTTTTAATTGCACTAGTTTCAAATCAGTCAAGACTGAAAAATTTCTTTGCCAAATTTTGGTAAGTACAGACTATTTTATTTCCAATTTACAAAACTTCATAAACACAAACTAATGCATGCTGACAGTAGGTATTATAATAATGGAAATGCAAATGTTACCATTGCAATAAAATATTTTCCTGTTTTCAATGGGCATCAAATGAAGGAAAAAACGAAAGCTTCAAATATAACCTTTTACTGGATCTATCAACATGTGATAAAGAAATTAATTCCCAGTTTACATACTATAATGTTTCAAAGAAAATGTAGCTCCTTTCCTTGATAAAATGACCTAATAGGATGGGCAAGTTACATGTTTAGTGTACAAAACAGAAACTCAAGCCATCTGAGTACAGTGTTTGCCCTAATCACTAAAGTAGTATAATACAGGGCAACTTATTTACTGCCTTAGCTCTGTTTACTCTTAGAAACGTTTAGCTCTTCCTACTGGTCGACTCAACCACATAATTTCATTGTCTAGCATATTAAAGTCTTTTCCTAGTAGGTGCTCCTATTTTGCAAATCACAATAATAACTGTGAAACAGAAGGAACCGCCTTTCCATCTTTCATGTCATTTCAAAGTGCAGAATTCAAACAGAGCAGACCAAGAAAAATCATCCTACATTCTGCTTAAACCTTTGAGCCTTGTATTTCCAAGTCATGAGGCACCTGTGAAGATGCAGAACCAGACCATGAGAATAGCTATCCATAGGGATGTAGCTGGAACTTAGGCTGGGAAAATCTGGGCTCAAATCACAGTAATGATGATTAGGACGTGATACCCTCAATCTCCTGTTCAGTATTTACATTCTCAAGGCAGTTTGGCAAGAGCCCCAGCCTAGATGGGAAACAGGGCAGAGATATTGTTGTGACCACATCCTGTAATTCAAGAATCCACACCTCACAGACCAGTGCTATCAGGGAGGCTACACTTGCTTTGTGTATCAGGTCAAGGTATACCTTAGCCAGGTTGTTCCATGTGGGATGTTTCTGACATCTGTGCTCTATCTTTGCCCTGTCTGTCCACTTCCATGATTTCTCTCCCTTTGATTGGCCTAAAATGTGCAATGTGTTCCCTGTCTATTTCCAAAAAAATGCTGCCTTTCTAAAGCAGACTTCAGCTGTGAAGGCCATGAGGTGAACAAATTATATTTCGCCCTTTGTTGAGTGATTTGACATCCCTTTGGAGTCAAACAGTCTCCAGACAGGTATTTACAGACACAGGATAGAAGGACTGATACATAATTAACGTGGCCAAACATACGTGGCATATTTTAGCAGCAGGAACACCACATTCTCATCACAGCAACTCAAATATTTATGTTTTTAAAAGACCAGTAGAGCTTCATACTAACTATTAAATAAGATGAGAAGAGAAGAAATAGTCCATGAGTATAATCTGGGAGATTTAATGTTGCAGCCAATAGCACTTTGGTAGTTGTTTAATCATTTTAAATAGAGTAGCTTTAGAAATGAAGCAGGTCATCCCTTAGGGTTTTTTGAATTCTCCACTGTAGGTTCTCCTCACCTAAGAATATAATGTCAACGAAATTTAATCTGTCAGGAAAAAATGCTTCAAGTTAACTGATTTTTTTTCCTTTCAATTTCCTTTCAGACAGTTTAGTTATGCTTTTGAAGTAGAGGTGAAATATTGTTGGAAAAACCACACCAGGCCCACTTTTCAAACTGACTGCAATGTGTATAGCATACCTATGGTTGCAGCTTTGCAAAATTTTGATAAATGAGAGAGAAAATACAGGCAAACATCTCTGTAAAAATACAAGGAACAATATTCTAAAGATCATTTTAAATAATAAAATATACTTGGCCCTGCATTTGAAAGGAAAAAAAATAACTAAAAGCAAATACAGAGAGGAATTGAATCCAGTGCCGCCCAAACTGTAACACTGCTCACCCTTGCATTTCATTTTAAAAAAACATATTTTTTTGCCTGTTTAGGGATTATTCTTTTTTACCTAATCCTCTTTAAGTACCACAAAGCCAACATTAGGATATGAAGCCAGCAGTGTCCCCTGCAGAGGCTGCAGCTGTCACTTCCAAAACAGCATTTCTTTGGAAACCAGTAAACAGCCTCGCCTTTAACAGTCTGTTAAAGATCATATTCCCAGGGTGCTATCTATTCTGCTTTATGTGTGATCATTCACCAATTTGTACTTATTATGTTATTAGTGCTGAAAGATGTTTTCCATGAGAGGGTGCAAGCTTTCAAGCTCTTTCTGGATAAAAGATGAAGTTAAAGGCTTTCAGCTCTTAAGGGAGAGATATTTGGAAATGTTTGGTTTTTATGGAACAGATCTGGTTTTGTCCAATCATAGAATCGTAGAATTGGAAGGGTCCTCAAAGACCTCTTGGTTCACTCCTCTTTGACTGCAATTCGATAGTCAGTGTGATCCAAGCTTGTGTGAGCAGAGTTCAAAACAGAGAGATGTAAATATTACAGAAGTCATTGTCATAGTTAATACCTGGATTGCCAGGCACATTCAGCAAGTCAGACATTTACAAGCTGTGGAAACAATCTCTTTTTATATCTTACTGCAGCTGTTTTGTTTTGAGATCTAAGCAAACTAGCTGATGCTAGATGTTACCTCTGACATTCTTTACAGAACTGTAAGAGCCTTCAGCTTCTAGACTTAATCTGGCATTTACCATGGAATGCAAATTAATAAACTAAACAGAGTTAAAATGTGAGTCCTTATCTTGCTGAGGAATTGCTTACTTATACCTTGAGATATCATTTTATTTTAATTAATATGGAAATAAAACCTAGGATTGAATGCCAACGTCTTTTAAAACACCACTAAAAATAGCTTGTACTTTCAAAGGGCACATATCCCCAAGATTCACAATGACAAAAATTTCCACATTTTACAGATAGCAGAGGAAGTGAGGTGACTGCCCAGTACCACTCTGAGTCTGTAGAAGACAGAACTAGGACACAGATCTCTTAATTCCTTGTTTTTCGGCTGCTGTCACAGTGGTCAGCCAATTTGGTAGCATTTTTGTAGAATGAACTTTCCCATCAATTGTTAAAATAAGCAATTGTAAAACATATAAAATTCTACAGGCAAAATACTGGTGCAATTTTATGCTTCTATTGAGATACACGTCTGAAAATAAGTTCAGTAAACTTTTTCTGCTTCTAGTAACAAGAATTAATTCTCTTTAAATACTAGTACCTTTGCTCTCAGAAAACTGAGACCGATATCACTGAATTGGAACAAAACACTGTGCACAGATGTGGAAACTTCACTACATATGCCCCACACTTTGCAGGGGAGACTTGGTTACTCTGCTGTGTCCCATTCAAAAACTGACAACTACGTTGTCTTCCATATGATGAACACAAATATCACCAAGGCATTGCATGCTACACCAAAGTAATTCTGTGTGTGAAAACATCCAGTTATGAATGGGTATTTCTGAAAGTACGAAGCTGCTCATATCCATTAGAGCCCCAAAGTGCTTCTAATTCCCTCCTGAAAAATATGTTGAGTTGAGAGGAGCTATGACAGTAATAACAGAAACAATCTGATGCCTTACCTAACTCTAGTTCTCAGGCACATGTGCTTATGCAGTTACACAAAGAAATTATATTTCTTTATATTATTCAAGGCAACTATCTTTATCTGGTTGATACAGCACATTTTTCTTCAGTGTCTTTACAGAAGGATTTTAGTGGATCAAACTGAGTTAGCAAAGAGCTATAATTTTGGAATAATAACCAGGGAAGAAAATGTCACAGATATTAATTTTATACATAGTTTTGTTTTGAAGTCACCACTCATATGTGTGATTTTAGATGTTTTAGAATCAGCTTGAAGACGTATACTTTATGATGTTCATGTCTCCAGTAAGTCTCCACGGTGTCTCCAGTATTTCATATTATTTGAATTGTGTGTTCAGTCACATGCATAACTAAAGAGAAAAAGAACTTGAAGAGGTAATTCATTATTTGTAAGGTGAAGCCCTAGACTCCAAAACTCCCCAAAGATCAATTTAAAATAAATCTATAGCTGAACTGACTTAAAATAATATACAACTATGAAAATTTATATTTTTATCTTGAAAAGATTAAACCAGACACAGTACACAGTTCCTATTCCTAACTTAGACAGCAACAGCAGCTGCTAAAGTGCAGGGAAAAAACACTTGGTTTTGTTGTTGTCCCTTCCTACCACACCAATATTTGGCTCTGGTATTTAGTTAGATTGGCCAGTTCTCCTCTACTTCAACACACGTGATTAACTGACCTGACTAACCCCAGTTACGAAATGTGACTAAATTTAGGAAGATGACAAGAATGTCCTGGTGCTTACCTGTATCTACAACTGCAGCAAAAAGTTCTTGTGTGAGCATCCTTTTTGTTTGACAGTAGAAATGATTAATAGAATCATTGTTTTTTAAGAAAATCCTGTAAGAGCTCAGAGGACAAACTGATTGGCAACCTTTCCATGGATGGGATCTGCATGGTGTACTGCTTGGAAGCCCGTCTGATGCCACACAACTTGCCGTTCCCAGCATGTAAAGGGATATAAGACTATGGTATCCTTATATATAAAGATATCTGTGATATCCTTTTATATATATATATATATATATATATATATATATATATAAGTGGTATATATATGGCATTCTAAGTGATAGTTTACAGATTCAGAGTCCCTTTTTTACTGGGATCATAATGAACCATCACCTCCAGGTACAAAACAGTGCACCTTGAAATCCTTCGAGGATTTCTTCCAAAATTTCCAACGTCGAAGTTCTCACTTTTGGCTCTAAGCCTAACAATGTAAAGCATACTCATTACTGCATGGGCAGTTTGAAACACTGGCTGCAACTACTAACCATCTTTCCAGAAAGGCAAGTTTAAATGCTTTGCAACTTACATATGTGAGAAAGCATTAAGCATTTCATTGCTGATAGTCAGATCTGAAATATGCAGTGAGGAGGTTCAATTTAATTACAAGAAAGGAAATATTCTATTTTCATATTCAGAACTGAGACTGGTTATGAAAATATTTTTCTCCAGCATTCATTACTGTTTGTTCGAATACTCTATAGGTATATGAATACTTCAATATGAGAAGCCATTGGGGCTGTACACTGTTTGAACTCTGCCTTGTTTCAAAATACTTCAACTTGAGACAAGAAGGATGTGTTGCATATGGAGAGCCTACAAGGATGGCTGCGTGGTGGACAAACTTATAACGGGTGGAGGCATTCAGCACCAAGAAAACCCTGAGTTCTATGCAAAAATTAGGCCAACATGGTCACTGACTAAAAAACATAAGGTAGGAAGTATTTACTGGAAGAAAAATTTTCATAGCACAAATTGCTAAGGTCAAGTTTTTAATTTGGCATTATCTGAAAAATCAGAGACATATGTCAGTAGATCATGCACTTATCTTCACATTCCCAATACAGATCCTCTTTCCTATGGAATACCTTTTCCACCTTAATATCATATTAGATTGCATTAATAACACTCAAAAGATAAAGGAAGTTGGATTCATTTTAGCCTCAAACTCTGATCACACTGATCTGTGTATTGCTATTATTTATGATCCAGAAGGGATTAAAACATAAAAGTCTGAGAAAATAAATACTTATCTATTCTTAAATGTTCCCAAATATGTATTTTGATATACTAATCCAATAACACAGTATTTTTATTTTACTTCCTATAGAAATACAGAAACAGCGTATAGAAGTATAATACAGAAACACAGAATAATAGGTTAGAAAATAAAAATAGAGTAATAGACCTTTCATACCCAAACTATAAATAGTTTCAATGCATGAAGCACGACAGGAGATTAAAATGAAATTAATTATTCTTGGGCATGTATGATGTACCACTTTGTAAATCCTACACTCTAAACAAATTGAGCATTTAGAGATAGATGAATACTGGGAAATGGCCTACAAATTTCCCTTGCCAAGCATAAAATAGACTGAGCAGTTTTGATACTTCTACTGCTGTCTCTTCAGAGTAGATGGAAAAAAAAAATGTTTTGGCACTTGCACAAAGAGTTACTTGACAGTTACTGAGCCTGAGATTTGTCCCTAGTGCTGAGACCCTCTCAGTGCCTGCAGCAGGGAATGGCAACCCTAGCAAAGCAAGCAGGGGGTTGCTTTTTCGTGAGAAACATTCTTTGAGGCAATCTTGCCTTACAAATCAGGTCCCCTTCTGGCTGGAATATCTGAAAAGCAAAAGGGCATTTTGTCCTATTGCATAAGAGTTACATTTCAGCTTCTCAAAGTCTCAGAAATTCCTTGGCTGTTGTCCAACACAATTGTTCAATTTCACCAGTATTCCATAATACTTTCTAGAAGGTATCAATCTACTACGCTGTTCTCCTGATGAAAGAGACTAAACACAAATCCAAAATGTACTCTACTACTGCACAGTTCCAGTAATGCTCTCTTTTAAAATTCGCATTTCTAATCTTAATTAACTACCCTAGCAATATCGAAATCCTTGCAATATATAAACTATATTGTGATCACATTATTGACCCTGACAAGCAGTTACTCACTGAAATAGTTCTGTTCAGGTCAGTAGAAAAGCTTGTGTGAATGATTTACCAGACTACAATCTGACTAAATATCTCAAAAAGCTTTGAGAAGCAATAAATTTGTTAATATAATATATGAATACACAATAGATAAAAGATTATGATTCAGAAATGCAATACACCCTGTCCAATACCTACTTCTTAATATGTATATTCAGGTAATGGTCTAATTCAAACCTTATAAAAACTTTTATATAACCAGTTAGCATTTATAGTAGTGCCCAATACATTGTTAACAGTGGTAATAGCCTGTGCTATATCATTATAGATGTTTGAGATAACTTTGTCAGAGATTACTTAGTCCCTTCCATTATCATATTCCGTCTACCAGTACACTCTGAAAGGTTAAGCATGTAGAGTGAAGTTTTCCATATCTGAAATTTTCTTCGAATGTAAACCTCCTAAAACTCAAAGGTCAAATAAAACATGGTCTTGCCATTTCTGTGAACATGTTCAGGAAAATCTACAGAATTTTTATTTGCCTTTAATAATTCATGTGGAGGATCCCAAGCAATGCCATTATTTGAAGCAGGGAACTGAAATTCAGCAAGTCAGTAGTTCTGGCATCAAGACTTAGCCTAGTCCCACGGAAAACTGTAGACATTTGATCAAATTATGATTTTTAGAAACATCTCAGTTTATATACTCTCAGGTTTCACTTCGGGTATTGTGGCATTATTTAATTCCTCGGTGTTTGTTAAGTAGACCATTTACTGACAAACTTATTGCAATTTTATTGCATATTATTATATTGCCCTCACCCAAATACCACGTCTTACCATGAGTCTGAAAGGGAAAGTGTGATGCATTTGCTAACATTAATTCCTGGCAATATATGGTGGTCGGTTTTTTTTGTTGTTGTTATTCGTTTGTTTTTTTTGTAATAATGTAATGTAACCTTCACACTGGCACTTTTTTAAGAAAATCTAACCAGATAGAAATAATACCACAAAATCATTACTGAAATGAAATTTTATTTCTCAAAAGCTGCATTTTTCCCTAATGGGTGAAAACAGGTCACCCACTGAGGTCAGCAACTATGACAACCTGTTGTTAATATGGATTTTCTTCTTTGAAAAAACATTAACTTTTTTTCTCAGCTAAGTCTTTAGAATTGTGAAGGTAACCTCTCAAAAGGCCATGAAAGGAAGAAAAAAAAAAAGAAAGAAAGAAAGAAAAAAAAGGATACATACATTATGAAAGACTCTAACTATGTAAGACACAGGAAAGAAAATCAAAACGATTTATGATAGAATAGTTCAGTGCAAAGGACCCACCCAGCCCAGCAGCCACCTGCCTGACCACCACAGGGCTCCCCAGAAGCTGACACCCGTCAGTGCAGGCACCATCCTAGTGCCTCTCCAACACCGACAGGCCCGGAGCACCAAGCACCTCTCTGGGAAGCCTGTCCCGGTGTCTGGCCACCCTCATTGTAAAAAAAATTTTTCCAAACATTCAGTCTGATGATGATAACAGTCATTATGAGGTTGAGTAACAGCTTAAATGAGCTGTAGCTTACTTGTGCTTTTCAAAAAAGCCCCTCCAAAAACAAAAGTACTTGTGATAAGCTTGTGCTGCTTTCAGTCCCACTGTCAGGATTAGAATATTCACAACAAGGTCCTCTTTGAACTAACCTTCTCCAGTTACAGTCCTGCTAAAGTAGCCAGAGTTTTCATTTTTGTAATCATCACTTATCCCAGAATAGGCTTTTTAGTCCATTTTTACTTGATTATTTCTCACTTGTGGCAATCTATAGGATTAGAAGGAAGATCACTTCACCAGCTGTAGGACCTTAGCATCATACACAAAAACAGACATATACTCTCATCATCTGTCTCCAATATATCACAACCAATTAAATAGCTCACTTCAAATGATAAGGTTCCCTCTCACAGCAAAAGTTATTGTAATTACTCTCTAAGTGTTTGACATTGTACAATTAAACTCCATTCCATTTCCATTAGTCAAGTCTACAAGGCCATATAAAATCTGTGGATGACAAAATGAGAAATTACTGCCAGGATTGGAGGAAGACTGGGTCATAATTCAGAAAGATTTTTTATCCTAAATTCATCTAATCCTTCCTAAATTATGACCCAGTCTTCCTCCAGAAAGGGTAATACTTTCATACTTTGTGTCAGCCACAAATTTTATAATTGCACCCACCTCGCTCTTGTAACAAGGCCACTAATGGAAATGTTAGACAGGACTGTTCTCCAGACCCAACCTTGAGAAACAGCATTAGTAACTTTTCTTCAGTCTGGTAACTTTCCCTTCAGTGTAATTCACTGAAGCTGCTACTACAGCAAGCTCTTTATCCACCCGTCAAATTAATCCCCATGTTCTCCTTTCTTAATAATAATTTCCCTTGGGGAACTATATCAACTACTTTGCTTAAATTTAGACAGATTAGGTTCATTGCATTACCCTTGTCTAAGAAGTCAGCTTATCAAGAAAGATAATAAATTAGCCTGATACAACCCCTACTCGATGAAACTATGTTGCACATTATTCCATGTCTATTTACCCCTGAAACCTTGATTACTCTTTCATTCAAAATCTGAAGACTTTCACATGTCACTGAGTTCAAACTCAGTGCTTATGCATTACTTAGATCATTTTTGCTTTTGTGAATGTATTATCTTTGTCATCCTCTATATTTTAATATCAATATATGTAGTAGGCCACTGTGGAAGACATTATAACAAGTAGACAGTGGTTTCAAGCTGAACATAGGCAGAGCTTAACCGTGGTTGTTTCTTGTAGAGATCTGCACTGTAGCAGGAGCGATTGCTACATAACCGTGATATCAGGATGCTCTGCCTTTAACAATAGCACCTGTATGTACATGTACTGCTTGTAAGGGCTTGTTCCTATGGAGATGTGTAAGAGCTTAATGCTCTCAATGAACCTTGGTGTACCAGAAAGTTCAGCATTGTAAAGGTCAAAGACTGGTAGCTTTGTTCCCTTGGAAGAATGGTATAAAGATGTGAAGAACAGTGAGTGTGGTGAATCTCCCTACAGGCCGGATGCATGCAGCATGTCATGACCAACATGACGGGTCTCATCCAGTGCTGCATTCACCACTACAAACATTTGCCTGCTGACATTCTAGAAACTTCAGAAAGACCATGAAAATATTTGTAAGATCACTCAAATATGCTTTGTTGCAATTTATTTTTATACAATCATACTTATTGTGGTGAAGTTTTATTATCCAAATTCTTTTTTAATGAACAACAGGGTCCCATTTACTTCATTATTTTTTTCCTTCAGTACATCTTGTTGCCTTTCTTCAAGCATATTTAACTGACATTATACATAACAAATGTTACGACATATACATAGACAAAACCCTTTACTCAGCAACCGAAATACGACTTTGTGGTAGGGAATGTTCTGTATTAAAGTGACTTCAGAGAAACAGCCACCACCTCTTCCTCTGCTAAACATAACATGCAATCACTTTCTGTAGGCACTGCAATATCCAGAGCTACATGGGGAAGTCTAACCACTATAAACCATATGAGTGGTCTCTGCTTGGGGAAAATTCTACAAGCTCAAGCCAGGATTTTTTTATGAACTACAGTTTGTTAAGAACAAGTCACCAAGAATAAAATGGATTTAGCCTGCATGAGCTTTAGAGCTCAACAGGTTATTGATATTGATTTGGCATTCAAAAGAACACCACCCGAGCTCTTTCAAAAGGACCTAACTCAGCAAGAAATACAGTAGCACCATTTAAGTCAGGTTTTGAATGCTATAATGATGGCAGAGTTCGAGATATTACAATTCCTGTCATTGTCAGCTTGAAGCATTAAGCATACAGCTGGATAACTGAGGGGGAGAGAGATTTTTAACAGATGGAAAAACTAGAGTTACTTCTTGACATCAGCCCATTCATTATTAATTGGCCTTTAATATACTTAAAAAGTCAAATTGAACCAATGATCAACTCAAAGCTTACATGGATTTGTAACAGTAGTATCCTAGCCCACAATCATTTGAGAAAAGATTTGAAAACAAAAAGTGGACCCAAGAGAATGAATTAATTCTAATGACGACATGATTAATTCATCTATATTCCCACATGTAGTAAAGGCGATCAGAGATATCATACCTTAATAAGGCCCAGCTCCCCTTCTATCTATATTTTCTTTCAGTTTTTCATTACTTATATTTTTAAGCATGCATCAGAATTACCCTAACAAAACAAAACAAAAATTCCATGTTTTCTGCAAAGTTTTTCAAGATGCCTTGCCTCAGTTACATATATGATGGTTGTAATTGATGTGTATGAAATAATGATTAACATTGTGCTCAGAAGATGAGCAATAGCCCTTAAAAAGTTACAAACAACTGCTTTTTTTTTTCCTTTGTCCTTAAATAGATGTAGTGAGATACCATATAAAACAGGTTAAATACAGATCTCTTCTGTAATGCTTGACAAGGGTAGAAATCAACATGCATACAATGCCAACTGTAGAATACAACTAATATTTTAATTTCAAAGGAAACCTTAACTTTCAATTATTGTATACAATGAAAATAAAAGAGAATACTCTTTAGGAATAGAATTTACCCACTGTCAGACAGACATCAAAAGACTCAGGCCAGAGGTGGTGATGATATATGCCACAATGAAGGAAAAAGAAGATACCTGTTTTGACAGGAAAGGTACAAAATCCCTGATTCTTGAACCTCAGAGCAGTGCAGTGGGGCCCATGAATGCTAAATAAACTACTGCTGAGCAACCAGTGTACAGAACTAGAGTTAGCATAGGATCTGTTCATCCCAGCATAAAGCTCCTGCCACAGGCAAGTAGGAGGTGGATATCAGTTACTATTCTAGTCCCATCCAAAACATATTATTTTTACTTTTCATTCAAGTCCATTCAGGAACAAATATCACCTTTGTCTCCATGATGCACCTTTCAATGCTGCATCAGCCTCAGTACTGTCTAGTTCTCCCCATGTATTCAAATGCAATCTCTGCCTAAAAATTTCGACACTGACATGATTTGTTTGCTGTAAGATATGACTCAAGTCAAAGATGGACACAGAGAACAGTCACTGAGAGACATGCCAAGAGCATGTCATAAACTTGCTTTGAGTATCTGAACTTTTGAGTACTTTGGATCTACAAAATAAGGTGGTAAAATCCTCTCTGAATAACCCTGTGACGTTATTTCATATCCTTGCACAGCAGATACAAGATGGACAACTAAAAACCTGCAAAGATATTCCTTTCTTTGTACCTGGTATATCCTTGTCCCCGTGTTTGTAGATGAATTGACCCCAGGAGGAGGGAACGGAGGAAATACAGATTGACACAGTGGTATCCTATTGATGCCACAGTCAGATGAGTAGCAAAGAAAAACTCTTAGAAAAACAGCACTAAGGTGAGATCAGTCCTTCCCCTATCTATCCCCCTGTCTGTGCTTATCAAAGGTTTGATAAGGTATGGGACATGGTCACAAGATCGATTAAGCTCCCTCCTGCTGGCCCTGCAAAATTCTCATGTTACAAGAATTACGAGGTGGATCCTTAGATTGTTAGCTTAATTTAGATTGGATTGACTACAGATCTGTTTCTTTTGCTATCCTCTCTAATGTTTTCCTGGCACAAGCTTTTTTCAGTTACACTGTAACAGAAAAAAGACCTCATAGGCTAGCCTCAAGGAGGACACAGGCACTCCCATTCCTGAGGCTTACACCTACCAGTCCCACATTCTTTGTATTCACGTTTTTGAGATGTGAAATAGTAGAAACAGACTTTTCTTTCATGAGGTCAACAGCTGATCCCATCTTCATTAAAGAAGGTCATGCACATATCAGAAAAAGCACCAGAACTATACACATTTCTTAACCTCAGTTTTCTCAATACTCATGGGAATTCTTTGGGTTTAGACCAAATATGCTTGTGCTCTAGATGCAGGTACTGGGCAGTTGCAGCTGCATTATGTGATTGGAAATGTATCAGTCATCTATGCAGAGCAAATACAGGGGCTGCAACCTGATTACCACTTCTTCCACTCAAGTCTTATCTTCTAGAAAAAATTTTCACCTACTGTTCTATATAAGGATTCTTCAAAAAAAAACACAGCATCCCTGTATTTTTTCTCTCTCTCTTCTCCAACCATTTTTTTCTACCTCATTTGAATTCAAAGAACCCAAATCCCACAGCTTCCTTTCTTTTGAGAATTCATCCACTGAAGGCATAGCTTCATGTTGCCAGCCAGTTGCCAAAAGTTTCCCTTTCCATCCCGCAATCCTTCCATGGGCATATGCATGCAGCTTCCCATTTCCTTCCTTGCACCAGTCTCACAAGTGGGCAGTTGGTGTTTGGTCAATGAGGTCATGTCATTGCTCTGACGGAAATCACTTCACTCTTTTTCCTAGGTTGTTTTTCCTTAGGAACAATTAAGTGATCTGCCTCACCAAGTGACCATGCAATCACTAGACCCGAAGGGGAACAGACCTCTTCCCCTTCAATAGCCATTTGAAGCATAATGTGAAACTGTACGTGGTGACCTTCAGACCTCCTAATTTTCAATTCCCCATATTAACATCCAATGTTTTTTGTTCTGCCTCCAAACAAATTACTTTCCTTAAAATAGTAGTTTTCCAAAAGGAAGACAAAAATTAGATCTATCTAGTTTGCAGTTACTCCATTGTTCCCATCTAAAAAAATTACCTGGATGCTGATAGATTTAACAAACAGCCTCTACTAACACAGACATTCGTGTGACACTCATGTGCCCTTAGCACATGTAGTATGAGACAACACAAAGTATAGCTATACAACACAACACAAATACAGCTGTAAGGCACAAGGACACTAGTTCCTTTATAAATTAAACACCACAAATAAATGAACAGATAATGTTAAATATGCTGCATCATTTGAAAGATTTTGCGGCATTTTTGTTTTCACCATAAATTTTGCACCCCTTCCACTCATTATTCAGTATCTAAATAATAAGGCTTAATCTATAGCAATAATCTATTCAGGCTGTTGGTATTATAAGAACAAACTTTCCCTATGGCTGCATCTGAACCCAACAGAAGCTATCTGTCTCATATCTTCAAAGAGAAGAAGCTTTAAAGAAAGACTTCTACAAACATAATGATTTATGGTGCAAGTGCTGGCCCATTTTTATTTATTTTTTTAAATTTTATTTCTCTGGAAGTTAACAACATGAATCCATCAGCAATTTAAGAATTTGAGAGAGTACATTATGAGCACAAGTACATGCTGTCATGCTGCTGTGTCCTATTTAAAATATATATATATTATTAAATTATATATATGGAAATATCAAAAAGCCTGTGAAGGTTTTACCAGTGTATCCTGCATTTTCCATATTGGTTTGGATAAATTCCTCTAGTACCAAACTGGCAAAATTTGAAATCTAAGAACATTTCCAAATTAAAACTTGATTGATTGATTGTATGGAGCAGGTTGGGCAGAAGCTAGCATTCCTCCTAGGACGCATATTCATATCCATATACTGGGACCAGGGCTGCTCCAGCAGCAAAGGAAATAAGCAAACCTTTCCAGCAAGATAATGAGAAGTTGTGAACACTCTCATCTGCACTCTAATGAGAGCAATTTGACATTTATGAACACACCAATCACAGGTTATTTAGTCCTGCCTGACATATTTCTACTTAGAAAAGCATGTAACCTGTGAAGTGGAGACTTGATCAAACCCATGTAACATTGCTGTGCCAGGGGAATGCCCACACTTCCAGGCAGAGAGAGCCCTTCTCTTGTAAAGTCTCCATAGCATTAAAACAAGTTGCTTTTTCATTAACTCCTCTCTCAGGTCTACATAGGATTTAAAAAAAAAAATAAATTAAAAAAAAAAGACCCTTTCTGATCAGTTTAACCACCTGAATTCTTATAGATCTTCAAAAAGAAACATTTTGCTACCTGTTTCATGCCATAAAACTGCTGAAACAGATGGAAATACGAATTTCTAACGCTGTAGTCCTCTAACACCTGATGTAAGACAGGTTAGCTTCGCCTCTTCTTGCCAGGCTCCCTCTCCTGGTGAATACAAGGTAGTTTCAACACTTTATAAGGAAGTTGACTTCAAGCTGCATTTCTGCAACGCTTTCATTCCCTCCTTCATATGAAATCCAAATTCCTTCACTCTGAAATCACCTTATGTCATAAGTCAGATAAATTTAATCAGAGTCATAAAATATTTTCTACTTTTTTTTTAATTAATACATGATTATTACTCAAAAGACAGTGTTTGTGGGAGAGTTTCTTCCAGATATCTTTGTCATCATGGATGTCTAGCTGTGCTCCATTTGTGCCTTTTTAAAAAATTTCTTCACATAGGAAAGAACTGGGAGTTTTGTAGATGTAAAGGGAAAGGTCAATGTGGCAAAACTGAGCTGAAATTCTGTACAAAACGGGGGGAGAACACAGGTCAGGCCAGCAAGAGAGACTGAAATATATACTGCCGGATGGTGGAAGAGTCCTCTTAGGATCCTTAGAGGCACCAGGACATGGGGCAGGACTGAACCTGCTGTATCCCACACTCAGGGAATAGAGGTGACAGCAGCAATCAGAATGGTGACTCAAAGCACCTCTTACTCAGCTATTAAATGTAGCTGTATGAAACTCAGTGGTCTGTCCTGCCATCTTTTCATATTACCTTCCTTCACTTTCAAATTAAAAACAAAAAATCAAGAGTGTAAATGGATTAATTTTAAAGTGCTGTCCACTAAAGTTGGGTATTGTGAAATTGCTGATTTCCATCTGACATAAACTACCTACTTATGGTCTATCATTACTTAGCTCCTATTGCTAAACCATCCTA
This sequence comes from Cygnus atratus, assembly GCF_013377495.2. Lineage (NCBI taxonomy): Eukaryota > Metazoa > Chordata > Aves > Anseriformes > Anatidae > Cygnus > Cygnus atratus. The sequence goes on from NC_066370.1 coordinate 7,281,108, forward strand.
TGCAAGTTGGAGGATGGCATCCATCATTCCCATCTGGTCTACAACTTTTTTCTGTCAGAGGAACCAAGAATTACAGAAATCCTCGACAATTACCAAAAGGAACATGAGGCATGAGTTACTTAGTGATATAAAAATAAAGATATCTATTTCTGGGTTTGTTATAGCTCCAGACACTATTTCATGGCTAAGGACCTTCATTTCCATTTCTAACTTGTGTACGTTTTCTGTGTCAAACTTAACTTTTGCATCGACTCAGAGCATCAGAATTTTTCTGCCCCAGTTCTCAAAGGCAGGAAATTTTCATCGCGTTCTGTAGGTGTTTCAGCTCCGGTAGAATTAGCAACAGGGATCCATTTCCCTGACATAAGAAATGAGAATTTCATAGTCAAATCCCCTCCAGTCCCTCAGATCTAGTGGGCAGGAAGACCCCAATAGCTGACTTCAGCCTCCCTGGGCTGTACAATTTAAGCCCTCAAGCCCTCTCCCATCCCACCCAGCCCTAGGTTTATTATATAAGTAACTGTTAGAGCTCAGCATCCCAATCTCTCTGGAAATATGTTTCCTATCTCATCATTATGTAAAAGCATTGAATAATGAATGATATCACATAAAAATCAAGTTTTAATGTTAGAATTAAAGAAAAACATAGTAGCAAGAGAAAGACTTGCATAAATGATGACTTGAAGGAAAGATAGAGAGCTATCATAATGTAGGTGAAATATGGGATGCAAAGATAATTCCATAACAAAACCTAAAAGCAGATATGAATCTGAGACACCAATCTTCCATCACAGGAAAAAAAAAAAAAAAAAAGTTCTCGCATTCCACCTGCCAGGACTTTATCCAGCTCTTGTTTCTGCATGTAGCATTTCCCTCTTCTTCCAACATTTAGTCATCCAAGCTAACCAGAAGGCCTGTGGCAATAATACCCTATTTCTAGGGACCTGTTTCATTCAAAGCATTTTGACACAACACAGTGAGGAGCAGCAAACGAATGCCCAATTTCACATTAAGCAGAATTCTGTTCTCTACCACCAGCTGCTCAGAGGGAAGAATTCTTCCTGGCATGGCACAGGTGGCACATACAAAGTGCAAATTAAAGCTGGGGTTTCCACGCAGCAAGGGTGGAAGTCATTGTGCTGGCCTAGTGATCTGTGCACCGGACCTGCACACACGAGGGATGGGATGGGATGGGACGGGACGGGACGGGAGAAGAGCCAAGGGATGGGCCACAGAGCACATGTGTGCAGCAGGATGTGCTGCAGCGGCAATGCAGGCAGTAAACAGTACCCAGGCTCCAATTTAGAAGCAAGTTTCACTTCTGCAAATGTAACCTGTTTGAAATTCATTTAATCTTTTAAAATCTAAATGCTGTAGTTTTTTGTTTATCAGCATTATTTTAATATCTGTGATGTGTGCATGTGTAGAGCTTATTGTTACTTTTAATACTCATTATTCCCCTATAAAAGCAGAAGCTGTACAGATAGCTCTGTACAGCAATGCCAACAACATCCAATCAATATCCAAACAACTGCTTCTCACTTCAGTTGTACCAGGATAACTCAATACGGGTGTGTTTATGCCAGCTTCCTTCTAACACAGAAGAGACACAGAGGACTGGATCTGCTAACATATTGCAATGGTCTGAGCCTGTGGCAACACAGAGCCACCACAAACCCTGACCCGCTGAGTAGCAAGGATTCTGGCTCCTCCGTTTCAAAGAGGAGAAAAGCTGCAAGCAGGTACTGCTGCCTCTGAGATAATGAATTTCCTCAGCTATATTATGGAAGTGAACACAAGGTGCAGTGCGACCTTTCCCTTTTCTAACCACAATTTTTGTTCCTTTTCTTTCTTTTTTTTTTTTTTTGGACTATAGCTGGAACATTTCTTCTGTTTTCCAGTTTGGGCTGTTTACTCTTGTAGGTTGTCTCATTATGTGAGATTGTTTTGTTTGCTTTTTCCTTCTCTCTTCTGTATCAGGAGGAATTTAGTCTCAGTGCACAATTCTCAGGTAGGCACAGTGATATGTGAGAGAAATTGAGAAAAACACAAATTTTCAAAATATGAGCATGGGAAATATCTTAACAAAGGTCCCAAAAGCCAAGATGAATCTTAAGCTCCTATGTGCAGAAGATGTAACGCTTCATAGATGTGAAGTCCTTCCTTCTTATGTACAATGAGCAGTAATATCGGTTTCCATGGATCAGAACAAAGAGACAACTTCCCACTTCAGAAAATGAACTGGTTCTAATAGTATATCCAATATTTGGAATAGGTAAATGTAACCAGATATGGTAATTTTCCCAGAACTAGAAAAGAGATTTTTGCATGTAAAAATGCCTATTTTTGTAGGAATCTAATAGATTTAGATATTCTTAGTGTTTTAATTTCACAAAGACAATATTAAAAAGCACAGGTCAGCATATGAGCCTAAGCCTTCCCTATATTTTGGGTAATTTCTCAGTTAGGATTAGTCTCAATTTTTTCAGTAAGAAATAACTTGGGAATAAAAACCATTATGTTATGAACTTTAAAAATTAAGTTGTTTAAGTCAACAACTTATGTTGTTGACTTAAAAATCCTGCAATACTTTAAGCATAGGGCTTTTTTAGCATAGTCCATAGATTGACTTTGCCTCTCCATCTTTCATAGTAGTTCTTACAGACAAGGTCCTTGTCAGTGTTTATCACAGCTGTTGCAGCAGCTGTATATACCTTTGAAATATCTTCCAGAAGCTTTAAGACTAAAGCACAAGATCTCCAGTTGGATCTAAGGTCAGACAAAATGCCAGTACAGCACGAGGAACTCTGCTGTGCATGTTTTCCTTAATTCAGCAGCTGATCCCAGCTTGTTGCGCTTGTTATTTTCATGCAGTTTTCCTAAGAGCCAAGCATCCAGCAAAATGCAATGGTAAAGCACAAGTGGTAAAGGGAGAATATTTCCAGACAAAATAACTGGACAGATGGGAAAGAGGTGGAAACTATTTGTCCTCACTAAATAACAATGCTTGTTAAACTGCTTTGGATATCTGTATTTGCAAATGTCAGCGAGGATCTGAATGAATAAATCAGACAATGACAAAATGAGCACATTCTAGCTCACCAGATTCAGACAGGAAGAAGGTATTAATGAGGTCAAAAGGGAAAAGATAAATGTATCTTACATGCCTTAAGACAGGACCATGCCACTCATGACAACTCTTTGGTATGTGAATAGCGACTTTTCAGTGTCAAATGTGTATGAAGTATGAAGAACAGTCAGGGACATTTATTAGTTGGAAACACAACGTACTATTTGCCTGCTGAAATTAATAGATATGCGAGAAGGACATTGATAGCTGTTGTGAAGGGAAACACTGCTGGTAACGGCACAGCTGGGGAGAAAAGGTGAAAGACTATACAACAAATAAAACATACAGTATAAATTTGGTGGTGTCTAGGAACTTTCTGTATTTTTAGTGTAGATTAAAGTTGCAGATTAAAGTCCTCTCACTTTACTTTGTCATACTGCTACCATTGGATATCCAATAAGGTCACCTCTGCCACTGCCACTGAACTCCACCAGTTCTATGTGAAATGCAAATCTATGGCAAATAGAACAATGGGACGACTATGTTTGTCCTACTTATTTAGGCAGCAACAGTTTTACCCAGCTTTTAATATTACATTCTTCCACGTGCATACGTTAGAACTGTATCAGGGAACAGTGCACAAATGTCCCATGTGGGACTTCATTCTGGAATACAAAGCACATCCATAACATCCACAACAGCTAACACAACCACCCACAAAGGGGAAGTTAGCTGTGTGCTTTCACAATTTGTGCTGAACTGGAGGCTAAATATTATCGGCAGAAATCACCTCCAGACAAAGTAAATGCAATTTTCAGAGCTGGTTTTCTCATTAATTCAGTCTTCTCTCTGAAGCAACTTATTATTGTTCTGTCCACCAGTGCGTGAAATCTAGCTTTTCCTCACTTCATATTTTCTTTAAAGTTATGTGGGTTTTTTTGTTTGTTTTGGTTTGGTTTTGTAATAATCGTATCTATTTCCTATCAGTGGTGCCAATGTTTCATCTGAAATATTGCTAAAGATAATTTTACTCTAGATGTATCAAAATCAAATGATATAGTACTTTCCATGCCAATCCAGTAAGTGTATCTGAGGAGGAAATGGTCACTCACGGTACCTTCTGTGGAAGCTGTGCTGCTAGCACCACTTCAATGTAGAAAAAGATATTGCTTTTTACGTAATTTTAACAAAAATAGACATGTATTACATTTCAGACTCTAAAAAGAGACATTCATAATATTCTGATTTTTTGGGTGGTTTTCATTCATTCTCACTTTCAGATGCATGAACAAAATTATGTTTGTTTCAACAATTCAGTCTGGTAGGCAGTATATAAAGCTGAGGGGTTACTTTTGTAGAAAGTGACTACTTACAAACATCATCCTGCAACTGTTTGGTACAATTTCCTACTAATTTTTATATCAATTGTTTTAACCTGTCAGAGCTTATCTCTTTTTTTGGTATTAATTTTAGGTGTTGCACACTCCACAGCTCAGGGATGAACACCGAATGGTATAGATCAAGATTTTGTTGCCTGTTACTACTGCTAAAAGGCACTGAGTGACTAGGTTCTTCCTTACTGTGTTACATACTTAGCCTCTGTACCTGTCAGTCAAGAACTATTTTAACCCTTCCTTGGGCATGCCAGGCTGCAGCCATGGTTTAAAATAGTTACATTATATTTTCTTAGATTCCTTCTTGCTTCTAAGCCCATACCAACACAGCTTCTTTTACAGATGGAATTAAAAATCACAACTATGGTAAGAAATTCTGGCTATATTCACATTGTTTACTAAATAAATACTTCAGAGCAAAGAGTGAAAAAAATACTTTTTAGTGAGTCTCAGAGACATCTGTTACCGGATTGCTGTAGGAGTTCTGCAGTGCAAGGATGCCCAAAGTCCATTGCTCGGTGTTGGCCAGAGACTCAAATTTGGATTTCCACTATCTCACAGGTCTTCTATTTTAACTTGGGCAAGTCACACAAATCCAAGCCTTCAAAGGTTATCTAGATGATATAGATAAATTTGGAGTTATCTACCTAAGCAGTTTTATGAATGTGTAGCCATGTTTTGCCTTTAAAATGTAGACAGCATATACCCTTGCCAGATATGGACGTTAAGATAATAAATGTTTTAAGGATCATCAGTTCTTCTGTAAAAAGTACCAATGATTGATAGAAGGAAAAGTTACCTAGGTTTTTTAAGCACCTCATTTGAAGAATTCTTATTCTAACTTAAGGGCAAATTCATTTCTTGAATAAAGCAGTACCACTGTTATTAACCTCACTGAACTGCAAGTCTTGGCAAGAAAACACCTTTCCTACTACTGCTTTAATTCAAATTATTCATATTTAAAGAAAGCCAAATTAGTAGGAAATGTGAATTCAGTCCCATAAAGCAACTTCAGAGATAATGAGCACCTGCATCCTCACTGCAGAAGATTTTATAAGAGGAGCCCTTTATTGCCTAGCTCACAATTCAGAGTTACTATGTATGGGCTCAAGAAACTCCGGAGGGGAATAAATTAAACATTAATTGTGTTCCCTTTAAACTAACTCTCCTTTAATATACCAGCTTCTAGGGATATCATATCTGTGGATGGTTGAACTGTTCTTGGGTTATGATGCTTTATTTTAGATGTGAAATGATTTAAATCACGTATTACGTTCCCTAGACATCCATTCTTTATTTTTTTTTCTAGGAGTTTTGTTGGAGTTTTAGACTTCTCTTAAGGAAATTCCACTATTTTTGTAACAACATCAGGCACAACTTTTCTTCTTTAATGCTGTTCACCTCACTGTGCCATTCCTTGCAAATTGCAAAGAAATTGAGTTGTTCTAAATATAGCACTCCTCAACTCACTGCATTTCAATTTCGACATACATTAAAGTTCAGGGGTTTCTTTTCCCTTCTCTTTACTGCTATTTTATTCTGTGGAGGCCTGCCCCTGCTGTAGTTGTTTGGCTGTCTGTATCATACACATAAACAAAAATTAGAGTCTAAAGACACAAATGTTTTTAATCTTTTTGCATACGCAAATAATATTTCCTCTGAAGAGACGCTGCTCATCTCATGCATAATCACAGATCTATTTTTAACTAGTTCTTTATTCAATGTCATACTTTATCTTGAAGGTTCATGGCTTCTATCCTACATAGAAATCTGTCCTTGTTTCCACCAGGGTTTAAAGTACTAGATTCCAAAAGACTAATAGTTCTGCAGCCGGCATTGAGGTTGGTCACTTACACAATTGTTAGGGCTCTGGGCTGGCATCATATTCTGCTACCAACAAATACTGCTACTGGGATGCATGCAGAGAAACTGAACACAGGAAAGACTGAAATACCAAATTGCAGTGATACATGAGGGGAACTATTTTAATACATTATTTTCTTCTCTTTTTCTGTAACACAGGCAGAATGAAGAAAAGGCCATTAAATGCCACTCCAGTAATGTTACATTGCTCTACATCTTACAGTATTAATCTTTGACCATGCAGGCACCAGGATCCAGAGACACACATGGCCCTTGCATTTGTAAAAGGGTTAGTCACATAGGACCAGCAACAGGATTTAAGCTCTGCTAAGGTAAAGATACTGCAGCCTAAAAAAGCAGAAGGGATGCTGGCCCAAATGGAATTACTGGTTTGAGATTTTTGTTTGTTTGTTTGTATTACTGATGTCCAGAGAGGTGAAATCAAGCAAGTTAACTAGTCTATTCTGCACATCATTATGAATATTTTCAGCAGGATTGTTTTCCTTTACCCTTCTCTCCTTTTCTAATCTAAACAGCACATGGGAAATATCCTTTGAAATGGGCTGAATTTCCTTCTCTTACTGCTAAAACAGTTACTAGAGTACACAGGTCTTGGCTTAGAATTTTGACAAACAAAGTATGCAAACCCTGATTTTTATTTTTATTTTTTTGTCTCTTTTGATACATTAAACAAATCACATCATTAAGATTGCATGGTTGAAGGATTGTTCTTACAAACATCTTATAGATTATCATAAGCAGTCACCTGAGGAAACAGTAAAATTCCTCAGTAAAGCAGGAGAAAAGTGAATCTGAAAAGAATGGGTATATAGTAAGGTAATGATTCTAAAGTGGACAGGCAAAAGTATAGAGCTAAGCAAACAGACTTGGTCAAGCTGCAAACAAAATGACTGTCAAGCTGAGGAATACGAGTAGTACTTAGTAACTGGAGCCACCATGTGGAATATTGTGCTGCTTAAGCAGGAGATACTGCAGTATCTTTTTAGACTCTCTTGTTCCCCTGGAACAAAATTTTGCTGAGGGGCAGAACTGTTGTATCTCAAATATCAAACTTCCCCCAAGACTCAAATCAGTCATCATCAAACACACAGAGTTCATGTGAAGGTGGAGGGAAGTAACTCATTACATCTTCCTCTCCTCTCTAAATAGGGGTGATGGAACTATAGCTAACATGAGGACACACTACCTCCAAACATCCGACCTATCTTCTCAGGTCTTCCTCCAGGACTTCAGGTATTTCTGAGTGAAAATGAATCTTTTCTTTCAGAGGACATGATAGAATTATCTGTTGAGAAAGAAAGCTTTTGGAACAGTATCCCCCTTCTGAATGGCTTTTAATACAAGATATAATTATTGCCTGAAGTTCTGCTACGCAGATACAGACACATTCTGAGGTTTACACCAGCAGCTACAAAATCATGAGCAAAAATCCCATTCACATAAAGGAACCCTACCTTCACACCAGGATAGTTTTCTATTCCATACAGTTCTCACCATACTTTGATCACATCATTAATCATAAAGGCCCCATGGCCAACAAAATATCCTCCTCTTTGGGAAGAACAAAACAATAATGAAAGTTCAATAGAAATAACAGCATGAATAATAATAGCAGGCAATTATATCTGCTGTGGTATCAAGAAGGTACTCAAAAAATGGCATCGGAAGCTGCTTGATCAATGACTGGAACAGAGGGATAAATGAGTTTATCAGTGAAGGCCAAGCTGACTGACAGCTAGAGCAAATGCCTTGACTAAAGGTGCTTGAAGTTCATTAATAGTAATGGCAGGGTCCTGCTTGGAGGCCTCAGTTAAAGGATCCCCAGTGGAACGAATGGTTGGTGACAAAGATATTTCTTCTCAGAGCTTTGTCAGAACATTGATGCTTTGAGGGTTAGGATTTAATGATGCATTATATGTTGAGGATTTGGACTGGTAATTTTAACTACACCCATTTGCTGAGTTTTTGTTAAAATCTTTTGTTAAAGTCTATACCATGGGAGTTAACTTCAAGAAGTTATCACAAGGTTTGGTATTTCAGATAGTTCTAATACATTATGATGACTGTGGGAGATTTTATAGCACTAAGAGAAACATGATATATCAGTTTTTTATATGACTATGGTATGTTGTCTGTGTACTTTACTGCAGTAAAAGCTCACTCTTGCACTGTTCGCTTGGAGATACATTTAAACACCTTACGCAGAAATGGAGGAAAGTTATCCTACCTTTTTTGTATGCTTTGCTTCTATTCTTACCTCTCAAGTAACTCAGCTAAGATCATTTTTTTGCGCATAACTGTATAAATCACTGTGGTCTTAAACATATTGAACAAAACAACAATCATGCAGTGAGAGTCGGTATCTTTATGAGAGTATCCCAATGAATTTACAGATTGCAGAATCAAGAGATAATTTTTGTGTTCAATTTCTAGCAGAAATTTCTGGAAGAAAAAGTATCTAGGAAAGCAATATACAGACAGTTTCCACTTCTGAGCTTCCGTCTCTGAATGTCTCTATGCTCATAAACATAAATTAGCATTTGTAATCTCATTGGCCAGGAAATTCTTGCAATGTCTTATAGTTAAGCAATTTCTACTTTGTGTTTCTGTTGGATATACCAATTTACACGTATAAAGCCCCCCAACACACATGTTTTTGTTTAATATCACACAAATTTTCTGTTTAATGTACACGAAAGGTCAGTAATAGTGAATATTGGCTCACATACTGCCCAGGTCTTTTTAGGAAAATAAACTAACAGCAACCTGTGGAATCATGTTGGACAGATTTTGCAATTTTTATTGGAACATGCAAATAAGTATAATTAATTATGCTGCAAAAATGTTAAGAAGTGCTAAGAAGTAAGAAGTAGTTTTGAAAGTCACAGATCAGGAAATGAAATGTATTTTTTTTTATAAACCATGAAAATACATACAGTAACATCTCAATTAACTATACGCAAATTTACATGTAATGCAACTGAGGATAAAGTTATATTAAAACCCACTTGAAGTGATACAGACAGCCTGACATATCTCTTTGTTGATTTAAATAGTGCCTTTCAGCATACTGCAATAAATCTGCAACTTGCCTAATGTTAATCAAAAATAAGCACTAGACCAATGATCCAAAGCATTAAACATGGTATATAATTGCAGTAAAATAATAAACAGCCACAGCTTGAATAATTTTTATAGTTTGTTGACAATGCTTTTCCAGTCAACTGTTAAACACACTTTTCTTTCCCTGAATAAAATCTTTACTATAGATTTAGGTGAACGAACAACACTTAAAATCTCACGCAGGTGACATTCTTGAGATATTTTTCTCATCATTCAGCAACAATTTATTCACTTATTTCTTCATTTTATTCAACCCAATTGCTACCAGAGCAGTTGCCAGGACACTTATGTTGTAACATTTCCCTTCATGTGCAGTTCTCAGAAACATTATTTCTCCACAGAATGGAACATTGGAAATCAGATTATTTCTTGAAGGGAAAGAAAATAATGTTGCTTACTGCTATTTTTCTAGGTTTGTACATATAATAAGACTCTGAAATTAGCTCCTTGGGAGGGTAAATGAAGGAAAGGGAGCCCATCCACTATAAAGCAGTAGCAATATCCCATTCTAATCCCATATTAGTATAATTTTGCCTGGGTTTTTAACTAACAGTCTCATTCTGTTCCATTCTGGTGCAAATTATGCATCCTATGTACATTCTGAGCATGCCTTGATAACCTCAGATTCCACTATGTGTTTAATAATTGACTATTCAATAGAGCATTGATGTGTTTTTGTCTGGAACTAATTCACCTTTGTCTGTGCATCAGCAGGAATGTACACTGAATTACAGATATGGTCTTGAAATGTCATAAAGGCCATATGCTTTATTCATCTCAGGTTTTTTAAACTGCATATTCATGACAGGCAACGCTTGGAAATTAATATCCTAGCTTGTATATGCTAGTATAGATACAAAATGATTTATTAGAGCAGTGATTCATTGAAAAGCACCTTGAACCTTTATCTGGAAAACAGCACCTCGTGTAACAGGCCTGACCTCGAAAATGGAATTACACTTTGCTGTATTTGCTGAGATATGTAAGCCATGACATATCAACAAATAAAAACAGTAGTTACAGTATTCAAAACATCAAGTTTAAAAAAAAAAGCGCAGAGGAAATTGCTATTACTCATACATATGAATATCTCTGTGAAAGAGGAAGCATTAAGCAAGTCCCCACTGTTCCTTGCAGACCTGTTATCCCACCGCTACAAACTCAAAAAAAAATGGTTTGTAACAAAGTGCTTACTTAAAATATAGGATGTTCTGTCTCAGTGAAAAGTAAGCATCCTTCATCACCTCTGTTCTCCCTGACCATTGCCAACCAAGGTCAACGAGCCTTGGTAGTTATCAGCACAAAGTTACTGATTTAGGTCACACAACCCCCACTGAATTCAGTCATAGAGTTATATGAGAAAGGAAAATAAGACTGAATAAAACAACTTCTACAATTTCCAATGAGTGACATTTAATCTTAAGGAGAAAAAGCAGTAATTTTTCTCTATTGGGAAAAATTATCTCTTAGCTATACAGTAACCAAGCTGCCCTTTCATCTTTGGAAGCTGTATTTCTAAAAGTAAGTTGGTCCATAGTATGTCAGTCAAGCCAGCACCTTTAAGAGCAATAAATTCACATAAAAGCTATTCACGTCACTTTGCTGTCATAACTGACCTATTGGTCCTTTGTTGCCTTTGAATTTCCTCCAACTATAACCAACACCAAATGCTTCAAAAGTAAAACCTTGAGCAGAATTAATGGGAAGTAAGTTTCATACTATTCCTTGACAAAACTGAAATTACATCCTGAAGTAAGACAGTTACTTTTATCCTGGACTGTAAAATCAGCAATGTTACATATATCAGCCCATTATCCAGTTCTTAAAGGAACCTTCCTATCTCCCCGCAAACCCAGTGATAGGTCAGTGATATACTACAGATGACTATGGACTATAGGAAGTCTTACTACTTTCACTTACTTATTTCACATTTGGTCATCCTGAGTTTCATCTTGGGTCACTTCTGGTCCCTAGGTAGAGAAAGATGAAGAAGTAATCAGTGAACACTTTGTTGTTTTCATTCCATCAGTAAAAGCCTGTTTATATCTAATAATTTTATCTGTTACACGAACACTATCTTATAATGTATTCAGGCCGACATATATCATCCTATATTCTACACAAATGGTAACAGTTAATTTAGAAAAAACATTTAATGCAATGTCAGTTACAGAATGTGCTATTGCTTTATCATTATTATTAGCAACTATTTACTCTCAGATAACTGCAAAGTATACTACCATTTCAAACACCTCTTGGTGAGCTTGCCATAATTCTTGCTGTCTCTCCATGCATTCATCCTGATGCTTTACTTTTAGCCTTGTAAGGTGTTTGCTTAAAACATAACAGACTCTCTTCCCTTACTTTGCAGTTATTTGCTTTCCCTCAGAGGGTTTATGGAATGCTACAGACTAGGAAGATGAAAGATTTTTTGAAAGATGAAAAGGATGTTGTGAACATTTTTAACCACTAATCTACAGATGTATCTTGAGAGGCATTGTATTAAGGTGGATCAAAGTTTTGCCAAGGTTATTACAGAAATCACTATCATAGCTACTCTCTAAAGCCCTTGAGTGAGCAACTGGATCACCTCTTCAGAAACCTCACTCAAAGGAGCACACTATTCTGTCAACCGTTCACACTTACAAATTTAAGGCATACACACTTTGATGCACTTTTTTTAAAGTCCATTTTGGGGCTACCTACAGATGTCCCACTTGGTCAGTTGGAACAATGACTTCTCAACTCTGCCATTAAGCCACCAATGTAAAGTGGCAGTGTTCTGTTAAATAAGTGTTGTATTTCACCCACATGTGGCTGCTGATGGGCAAAGAAATTCCGTTGCATATGTGCAAAGGATTTAAAGTCTTACCAGCTGCCAAAATGCTAGGTTAGCCGTAGCTAACTCTAACTCTAGGGGTACTCTTGGGGTACTCTATATGTCATCTTTTGAGTGTGGATCCCATATAGAAGAATGATCTGACTCAGCATTTTTAGGAATCTACTTTCACTGACTTCTAATACACTTGAGATGCCTAAATTTCATTTCCTTAAGGACTACTGGTTTGATTATGCAGCTATCCCAGTGTTAAACATCTTCTTTCTTGATTATTTGTGATTGTGTCTCATCTGTTATTGATGGAGCCTTCAACAGGGAAAGATGATCTGGCAAACAGTTAGTTACAAGTCTTGATTCATGCTCCAGTTAAAGCGTTAGGAATCTCTCCACTCATTTTTCTAAATGTTTAATATGGTCCTGTTGTACTTAAGAATATTTGTGTTCTTTCCCACCTTTGATGAGAGTACCTTTAAGAATTATCATTAATTCCAAGTGGTTTATCTTTACTTAACAATAAACTTGATGTTCATTACCTACTGCTACGACACTACAGCCCTAACATGTTGCACTCTTTCACACCTATACTCGCATTGCTGTTGGGACTATGACTACATATGTATAAGAAACAAAGATACTGCACATTAAGATCTTAACTACATGGTCTGATTTCTTTTTTTGTCCCTCCCTCCCAAACAATTGTTAGTCATTTATAAAACAGAAAGCTGTTTTTCTTCTGTTTGCAAATAACTCTGTCACTGCATTTAGCCAAATGTATCGAGGGAAAATGCTTTGAATTGAAGACTTTGGGAGATAATGCAGGCTCTGCATTAGCTAGAAAATTACTGATGCTTCATTGTATGAGGGATGCTGTTTTTAAGTGGATACTTCACCTTTTAAAGGGCTCATTACAATGTTGGCTATACACTCTACCATTACCCAGATTTTGTCTGTCATCAACAACAATGGAAAGCAACAACACTGTTCTAAAGCTCTAGAGACATTTCAGCTGCTGATGGCTTCTAAGTAGTGAAAATAAAACAGCAGTTTCTCATTCCTGAGTAATTTTATGCTTTTCATGGTTGGCGTTCTTGGTTCTTTGTCTGTAGTCTAAATAATTTGTCAAACGTCCCACCCAGGACTAAAATGAAAATACACCCATAAAATATGTTGGAAAGGAAAGCAGTTATTAAAACATTCCTATATTTAAAGAAAATTAGACCAAGATCTATTGATCGTAGTTTTGTCTCTTTCTTAACATTCATATATTGTCAATTCAATGTTAGCAGATCATAGGCAGCTACTCTATTTTGCAATAATAACTAACAATGACAGTAACACAAAATTTCATGTCTTTCCTGAAGAAAAAAATATTGACATGGCAGTAATGAAAAGAAAAAAACCAAAACCCTTAGGTCTCCTTTTTGCATAGCTTCATACAAAATATTCTTCACTGTAAGGGTTTATTTCACCAGTGATCTCTGCAGGAAGAACAGAGCTACAGATGAAGTTAGACACTGCCATCAGATTTTTAATTGCTTGTGTATGGACAAGCCAATTAGTGACTAGCAATAAGTCATCAGGTGCAATTGAAAGGAATATGCAATCTGGCTTTCCCTTTCTCAAGAGGCAGTTATCTTCTCGTCTATTGCAGCTATAACTTGAAACTCCTCTGCAGTTGCCATCTGGCATGTAAGTGTGGATCTGGGCTTAAATGAAAAACAATAAAGATAGATGAAAGCCTTGATACTTTGCACTGCACAGTGCTGCTTTTTAGAAGATCCTTCATATTAAATTATTCTGAAATAAATATTTTAAGCATTATATTTATGCCTCATCATTTCATTTTTAAGTTTGTATAAAACAGATTAAATAATCCTCTAGACAAGTCATTAAAAACTAGACTGGTGAGGGCTGAGAGAGAAATCCCTTAGCTGACAAAATGATAATAGAAACAAAGAAAGAACTTAGTTTAAAAATGGGTAAAATGTGATATTTGTATTGCATTTAATGTTTATGTTTTAAGGCACATCACTGCATTTTTAAAAAGTATACAAATATTAATAATTTTTTTAAATTAAAGCAATATTATGTATCACTGACTATTGGGACTATGTGAGGGATGGCAATATTAGCTATAGAGGAAAGGCATCTGTTTGGCATTAAGGTGTTGCAGCTGACCAACAACTGCATAACACTTTCTGCTTCTGATTTCTGCTTCTGATGAAATTGTATGACTTTGTAACAGCATGGGTGCCATCACTGCAGGCACAGAGAGGATGTTCTTGCAAAAAGAATGATACAGTAATGCATATTCAAAATGCAAAAAGAAAACCACACTGCTGATCACTTTTGTAAGTTTCCCCCTTGTTTGTCTGCAAAAATCCTGGTGTATAAGTGTAAGTTCGGTAATGAACAGGAGAGAACAAAGGGAGGTCACCTGGGAAAAAAAACTTTCTAGAGCTTTCTCCCAGAAAATGGCAATGAACTTGAGCACTTCAGCAAACCTATGTGGCTACAGCAGCAGGAACCAAAGTCTGGATTACCTCCATTACTTAGAATGGGAAAATGATGAGCCTTCATAGCAAGTCCTCTCAGATAAGCAATAGTGAAATCCACATATTATACCCATTTTTCTGTGTTACAAGACTCTGCGTAACGGAAAAGCTATTCTAAAAATTACAGAGCTCCCCAAAAGACGACAGCTCTGTCTCACAACAAATCTTCAGGTTTTGAAATTATTCTTTGTTCTGCATTGAAAGAACACAAAGTCCTCTTGGTATCATTGTAAAAGCGAATTGCATCAGAGTTCCAATTTTATAAAAAAACATGCTTTCTAGTAATAGACTTGTTTTCTTTTCTCCCTGCCCTATCTGTGCAAGTGATCAGTGAGCACTGTACAGTCAAAACTTTATCAGAAAAATATGCCACCATGATAGAATTCCACTTTGACCGATGATGTATTTTAACTTAGAGTAACTAAATTAAAATTACTCCATTCATTACAGGACTGTTCACTGCACTTTAAACAGAATCTTAATGTCCAAAGCCTGGTAATTCCTCCCAGATATACCAGTGGAAAGTTAGAAGGGTTCTGCTCAAGAAGGCAAAGACGCAACTTACTCTCATTGATGAGTATAGAAAAGAATGCTTCTTTTGGATACAATTTCGTTCTTGGTAAACAGACCTAAAGTTTATGCTGTATTCTCCTCACAACCTTTTTTACTACTGGAGTTCCTGCTTTACTGGGATGACTTAGACCTCCCCGTTTACTGTTATTCTCACAGCAGTCTCCCACCTCCTCTTTCTTGGAGGCTGCTGCCTCTCAGCACAGGGCCATCTGCTGGGCCACATCAGCATGCAGAGATGCCTGCACCATGTCCCAGAGATGGGCCACTTCACGGTGAGAAGCTTTTCCTCTGCTGGTTTGCCCTTGTACCACAGTGGGTACATATCAAACTTCCAATGATGTAGAAACTTTATATACAGAAAAGCCAACATCTGACAAAAATGATGCTGTGGTTTCCAATGCAATAATTAAAAATACCTGCTGGAAAAACTCTGTAGATTACGGAAGAAGTAAACAGTAGCATGTTAACACTCAGCAACAGATATTCCAATGTGTGAAAATTAAAGCGAATGTCCCCAGTACCTTTATAAAATCCACTTAAATGAAACACTAAGTTACTTATATTGAAAAACTGACACTAATTCTCTTGGACTGCATATATGGTGCTGTTATTTCCACACATGATCTTGCACAATTTTTTTTAAGAGTCATTATATTATCAAACATAATCCCAATGCTGAGATTATATCAACAAATAATACCAGTATGCTGGAAAGATAATTCGGAGTGATATCTGAAGCATTATGGAAACACAAAGAGCTATTACAACTTTCTTAAAATTCAAAATACAAGAATGCAAAATCAATGATCAAAAGCAAAAGACAAAACGAATGGAAGACAATGCCCTACTAAGATACACTGATGAATATTGGCAGAATTTTACAAACAGTGAAGGGTTAGGGGGAGAGAGAAAAACAATTAAAAAATGCATGACATTCTCTAATAAAAGAAAGAAAGAAATGAATGAAACATTAATTTTCTGTTCAGTTCACCTGTGACAAAAAAAAACACTTTGATGGTCATGGAGCCTAAAACAAGTGGGAAATGTTTATTTATCTGCTTTTCAGCGTTTGTATTTTGTCTTTCAGATAAGTCTTCCATGCAGCCAAGTAAAAAGCTTTACGATTGTTCTTTGAGCCCTTTTAAGTTGTTGGTTTTTTTTTCTTTTTTGTTTTCTTTTTTCTTAGCTTTCAAATAAAGCATTGCGTGCTGTTCTCTACTGCGGCTCATTTATCTTCTGCAGCTTCAGAGGAATATAGTACATGGGAGTCTGCATTGCTTTCTTTCTATACTGCATTTTAGCCTTTTGATTTCTACTGTTTGCCTCAGTAATAATGGATTTGCTAATGTTTGCCTTTAATTCTAATAGCAATCAAGTAACTGAACGATTTTCATTTAGAGGAAGTTAACATTTTCTTATCCACCCAGTTTGTAATATTTGATGTAATGGTTAAGCTAGCTGTAACTGCAGCATTTAAGTAATTTAAAAATAAAAGCTCGAGTATTTACTTCATAGACTAAGCTGAGTGAATGATTGCCTTGTTGCTCGAGCCAAGAATACAAGCTAATGCTTTCCAATTCTGTTATGGAGGTCACAGGTTAATGAACATTTCTCTCATGTTTCTCTTCTCTATCTCTTCCCAACTGATTTTTTTTCAGACCTGAAATATGCATCAGTAAAGGCCAGGTGCCAAGAACTAACAGATTATGCTGACTTGCCGTGCGGCTCTTTTGGCAGATTTTACAAGGCCCAATCCTACAGCCTTGATGTGTGCACAACTCATGTAAGACCCCGGGAGCTTTGCGTCTCAAGAGCTGCAGCTAATGACAAATTTTGGTACAGCTGCTAATTCAGAGCATCTGGGGCAACTTTGGCTTGGGATTTCATACTCGCAGTTTTATACCCTGATGTGGGTATTCTGAACTGTGTTTCACTTAAAAGTCATAGAATAGTAACAGAATGGTATTGTTGCTCCAAGCTCCCACTGGAACTGGCCCGGAATTGAAACGCATGAAAACACACCAGCAAAATAAAGAGCAGGACCTGGTCTGGTGATTACCATTCTCTTTGAGTAACTGTAAGAACATTACATGATTCCGTAGTGATAACTTTGTCTTAATTTAAGTGCTGGAAGACAGGTTTTAATTGGTTCATCTTTCATAATTGTCTTGGAACTTTCTGTGGTCATTTGTACATCCCTTACAACGTGGCATCTTAACTCTTCCACTCGTGCACATTTTCTGCGTGATACTCATCTCTTCCCATATCAACTCTTATACATTGCTGAGCTTCAGCACAACTTGTGATTCCATTGACTTCAGGAGAGGGGAATGGAGAACACGATTTGGATAAGATCCATTGCTCTGTGTGTTTACCATCAGCAAATTATTCTAGATATAACTCAGTTCTGAAAGCATTTATTTATTAAACAGTCTCTAAAAGTTTAATTAGAAATGGAAAGCTTATATTTAAAGGCCACAATCAAGAAATGCTTATTTTAACAATTATGATTCAGCTTACGACAAAACTGGTGAAGGCCAGATCTTCAGCTAGCGTAGTTCCCCCTGCAGTCACTGGAACTGCATTGTGTCAGCTCTGGTGCTTGCCCTTAGTGTTCAAGCTTAATGCACAGGATTTAATTTTTATTCCGTTCTCTTTTCTTTTTTCTTTCCATTTTTTTTCTTTCTATTTCTTTTGTAAATGAAGCACAACATTTCCTTTTACAGGAAACTTTATTTAGTCCCAAAACACATGACAGTAATTTAAAATATATAAAGCTGAGGTTTTAATTCTAGCTATTTAGAATAAGCTTTATATGCTTAGTAAGCCTGCTCAGCAAAAAATAAATGATCCATTTTGGTCTGGGATGTCAGCTTTATGAAGTTTTTAAAAATGGCCTTTTCTCCCTCAAAGGAAGTTGGGAGAATTAACGTTCCTATAATGTTGTAGATTTAGCATTAGGAAGAAAGGCCTGGAAACACTAATATTTATATATGCTCTAAAGCAAAAGACAAAACACTTTATACACTTATCTGCATTTTTTAAACTTGTGCCTTGCCTGGGGAATTTAATTTATGATTTCAGACTTCCTCAAGTTGTGCCTAGTGAATATACCCTGCTTCCAGTCACAAGCCAAAGATCCAAATGCTGAAACCATCCCTTGGCCAACCAAAGATCTGAAGGACAGCTCCTGTCCTCGCTGCAACAGCGAACAGCATCTTTTACATGTGCATTTCACACAGCAAAGCTTAAAATTCACAATCCTATTTTATATATATATATAGTCAATATATATATGTTGACTATAACGTCAAGTAAGAGGAATACTTGTGTTTCAACTTTATGATAATTAGGAGATTTGGGGTAGATTACAGAACTGACCGGTGAAATTCTGACATCTTGAGGTGCTGGATTTCACATTGCTGAGAATTAAATGTAATAACCAAAGGACTTGAAACGATCTTCAGACTCCCCTCTTCTCTAGGATCCCTTTAATGCCTACTTTACACCACCGGTGTACTTTGCAGACATTCAGCACCCACTGCCGAGGAAGGAGGCCGTATGGTGCCCCTCACCAACCCAAGAAAGCCGAGCTCGGTTACTCCGGGCCCTCAGAAGCCACCACAACTCCGAAACCGCGGCCTGGCCGCGCGGCCCGGGCCCGTCCTGAGGAGCAGAAGCACTCCCGGGGCGTCCCGCGTCCGTCTGCCAGCCCGCCTGGCCGCGCTGTGGTAAGGCGCCGGCAGGGGCAGGGGCAGGGGCAGGGGCAGGGGCAGGGGCAGGGGCAGGGGCAGGGGCAGGGGCAGGGGCAGGGGCAGGGGCAGGGGCAGGGGCAGGGGCAGGGGCAGGGGCAGGGGCAGGGGCAGGGGCGCCGAGCTGTCCCGCCGAGCTGTCCCGCCGCTACGGGAGGGGGCACTCGTGGGCCGCCGCAGCCCGTCGGGCCCCGCAACCGGGGAGTGGCAGGCGGCCACGCTTCCCGTGGGGATTGCGGGATAAGTACGTATCCGGGACCACACGTGTCTGTGTTTCTGTGTGTATCGAGCTAATTAAAGCTAATGAGTGAGTTTGGGCTTTTTTTTCTTTCTTTTTTATTTTTTTTTAACGCTTACTAAAATGTCAGCGTTAGGACAAGAGGCCGTCCGTCCGTGGTTACATATATGTGCGTGTGTATATATTTAGGCTTTGGCTTTGCTGTGTAACCGCTCATCTGTCTCCTCTACGTCAGTTTCAGAGGTCGTTTTCCCCTCTTGTGCAACAGCTGGTGTTTGGTTTTATAAATGATCCCTGGTACTGGGTTATTCCGAGGCTTCAGCAGGCACTGGGCTGTGTCACAACTGTGTTTGTTTTATTTAAGCACAGTAGCAATACAGGCTGTGGTTTGCTCATTCCTCAGGCGTTACAGTTTGCCATTTAAGACCAGTTACAGTGCTCAAATTAGCTGTATGCCTTTAACTTCAGAAATGCTGGCTGTAGAATTGAGCTCAGGTTCAGTAAACTTGTTAGCGTTCAGGTGATCTGCGATTGTCTGTGAAAGGCCTTAGGGAAGTGCAGGGGTGTCCGAGGGGCACTGAGGACGCAAGAGGTGAGTCCTGTCAAAGGGGAATTTGAACTATATGAGGCTCTGCCTTTTTTAATACCGTTGTTTAGTATAAAGCACCACTCTGCAAAATGCTGTAGAAGTCTCTCTGTTCATCAAACATTCTAGGTTTTTCTTAACAATACAAAGAAAGAAACTAAGAAATTAGCCTTTAAGCTTGCAAATATTATGGAGAACACAAAAACCATAAGAAGTGGCAGACTAACAGTCTGTCCAGCATAGTGGTTTGTCTTGGACATCAGAGAGCAGAGACGATTTAGGGAAACTGACCCAGCCGCATGCTTCCCTTTGTGTTCTCAGCTGCCAGCCACATTTCATGAGGGAAGTCATACATACAGGTATCAGACAGCTTTTGTCTGGTTTAAATTTTTTTGTTGCTTTCACTGACTGCTTCCTAGATCTAGTATTGCAGGAAAAAGTTCTAATTTCAGCTTTGTAATACCCAACTGTATCCTCCCTCAAGCTCCTCTCCAAACCAAGCAGTTGCAGGCATCACTTTGCCTCCCTGGAGCAGCAGTAGCCGCACTCACTTGATCTTCTGAATTGCCCTTCGTGAACTGAGACCAGAATGCTCCTAGCAATCAAGATGTGGGCCCAGCCAAGTTTTCCTAGTGCTAAAATGATGCCCTGTGATGGTCTCAGTACCTTTACTCATGATGCCCAGCATTTCGTTGGCTTTTTGGCTGCCACTAAAAACCAGAGATGTGGTCAGGATGTTTTCAGGATGATATAACTGCATGGTTATTAATGCTAACTTCAATGATTCTAAAAATTTACAAATAGGGTGATAATTGCTATTATTCAAGGGGATTTTGAAAATCGGTAGTAATTAGGTAACTCATTTCTATAAAGCTGTTTCAGAATCTCACTTTGTTCTTTGTTTAGATAGAAATCCCTGTACAGGTGAAATATTCTTAAGGGCAAACAAAGCATTTTGGATGATAGGCAAGCCACATACATGTTTGTTTAATTTCTTTGAATTTTTGATTGTACGAGATGGAGCAAGTAAAAATTCTAAGTTGATTACCTAATACAAATATAAAGACAACAAGCTACATGATCTCCTGTGCCTAGAAACCATTTACTTAAACAGCCTTATTGCTATGCAAAATCCTCAATGTTACTAGTCAAATTCATAAGGTAGTGTAAGAAATGCATGTAACGCGTTTCATTTTGATGACTTAAGTGTTGATTGCGGATAGCCTTCTCACTGTCAGCTGTGCTCTACTTAGGGACACCTGAATGCTGCTGAGTTGGTGGTGGGGTGGGACGGGGGTGTTTCATTTCAAACAGGAGCTTTCTGTATTTGGTATTAACTGCAAAATGAGAAGACCTATCATGCCGTTAACAAAGTGAGCAGTTCTGTGTGTTGCAGGAGGATTCCTTCTTGTTGCCTGCAGGTGGTCAGGTAAAGTTTGAAGTATAGGTAGAGAGCCTTTAGTTAACTTCTTTGTTTTATTCTAATTCTTTACTTTGATAGAAGATATCTTCCATGTAACTGTAAAGCCACTGAAATGCTCTTTCATAACTCCCCAAACTGTGCCGTGAGTTATTTTCTTCTGATGTACTAGACAGCAAATGGTTATCCCTTTTTGGAACAGGAAAGTGAGCAGTGCAATTATACATGTTGTTTTACTTTTAGTCTTGCTGGATGTTCTGGAAATCCTGCGTTACCCTGTGGTTGCAATAAGTGATTGTTTCATGGCTGAGTGTTTTACAGTAGTGGATTTAGGGGCTCCATTTGTTTCCTGCCTTTTAAAGCCCGCTTTTGGTGATTGAATATGCTTTCTTTGCTACTTAAATGTCTACCATTTGTGTGCAGCTTGTATTTTTGTTACTAAATTTGCCTTAGGTCCTGCTAAATGTATTTTGCTAATTGTAAGAGAACTGCAGAACAAGTTGATAGGAAAGAAATCACTCTGGCTTTGTAAAGGGAATTGTTGAAGTCATATAAGAGTTTGTTGTGGCAAACAAGCCAGTGCTTCATCTAAATCAGCAATTTGTTCACTTAAAATGAGTCATTCCAGGTTGCAGTTCTGCAAGTATTCTCTTTTCTGGAAATTAATATATTGTTTCTTGTGGATAATTGAATCATACGTGCAAATGGAAGGGTGACTGGTTGCATAAAACAACTCATGCAACAGCTGTAGAAGAGGAAAAACAAAACTTATAGGCTAATCTGGTAAGAACAAGGAACGGAAAAGCAGTTGAATGTTAGGTGTTGAGAGATCATTAGGGATTGTTGGATAAGTAACTATAAAGCCCCCACTTTACTGAGTACAGGAAGACACCTGGATCCAGTCACAGTCTCTTGAGCTTGCTGAAACGCTGCTTAAAGGATGTACTGCTGCTGTGCGGTGCATGCCGAGATCCTGCGGTACCCAGCAAGGGCTGAATGGATGTCATGGGTAAAGCTGTTCTCTTTTTACTTCTTTCCTGTGTAGTTCTGGGCTAGTGCAGTACTACTGGGTTTGTCAAGTGATTGTACAACTAAGTGCAACTGCTGCAGAGCTACATGTCTAAGCATTGTTGTATATTGTATGAGCAGTTACAATGAAATGCTTTAAAAAAAAAACAAACTAACAACTGGGCAGTATTCCCTGAGAATATAGAGAAAGAATGTAATAGCAATATACAGTGGTTTGTCCTTACAAGCTTTTTTTTTTTCCTGCTTAAAAAAGAGAATAGATAAATCTGACTGCCAAAAAATACTTGGTAAAATGCACTGTATATGCTTTGTAGCAATATGTGAGCTTGCTGTTGATGTGTGTGAGTGGTCTTTTTTTATGGCCATATTCCTGTTCAGGCAGTAGGGCATCTATGAATATGAGCTGTGCAGTATGAGGGTCCGAATTAAGAATACTGAGAAGTGTCCTACAGAATCCTATTGTGGGAGCATGTTTACAGGCATCTTAACGGCTAGACTCTGAGGACCAAATGCTGACATATCCCTGAGTGTATTCATGGTTATAAACCTGCAAGAACTGAGAGGCCTTTTTTTTTTTTTTAGGTAAAAAAAAAAAAAAAAAAAAAAGGACAACTTCTCAATTATTCTCTAAATTTGGGCCACAGACACACTGCAGTTTTCTGTCAGTCTTTTTTTTGTCCATGGTTAGCTTTTGGGTTACTACCATTTGCTTGGAAAATTACTGCCTGGATAAGCTTATTTACTTTTTAATGTTGTGGTTGATTTGAATTCCCTGGCAGCATCTTGTGGGTGTTGAGATTAATGTTTGTTTTCTTAAGGTTATACTAAGGAATTCTGCTGCCCCAGTTCTTTGCACTTTAAAGCCATTTAAGCAGTCACCAGATTCAATTTTAGTACGTATTTTAGACTGGGTGATTCCTGTGATCATTTTACTATTTTTCATGTTTTGTCCATGTATGCTTTTCACTGAATTTTAGTGCTATTCAGTTCCAGTTTCTTCTTATCAGTGGAGTGGAAATTGGGAATGGAAGTTAAATACAGAACTAATTTTTTCTTTGGAAGGAAAAAAAAATATTAAAAGGACAGAATGAGGGTAAATCATATTTAAGTTGATTTCAGAGACGTAACTGCACCAAAAAAACTCTAAAGATTTACACTTTCTAACTGAGATACTAGCTAAAATCTGAGCTAAGAAAGGTATAGATTTATACTTAGAAACTTAAAAAAAAAAAAAAAAAAAAAAAAGGAAAAGGCAGTATTAAAAGGTCTTGTTGGCTTTTCTGTGAATGGGTATTTCCCCACTGATACAGCCTGAAATAAAGTGATTGCAAGAAGAAGGCCTCAGACTGTGATGTGAAGGATTCCAATCTCAAGAAAGGAAGAGACAATTTGGCAGAGGCTGCTTTCTCTACTAGCCCCCCAGGCATTTGGGTTCGGGACACAGACTCCCTGCAATTTTCTGTGAGGTTTCTTGTCCATGGATAGCTTTTTGGTCACTACCATTTGCTGGGGAAATTACTGCTTGGACAAAGCAGAAGGAAAAATGGCGAGTACACCAAAATTAAGCCTATCTAAAGCAAAAGAGCCTAATGCACTACTGAAGACAATATTTGATATGCTTTGGGCCCTTTTCACAGATATGTGTAGGGGAAAAAGCTGATTTCTGTGAGGCTGTATAATTTGTTTTTCTGGTGGAGCCTGCAACAGGCTTGAAGATGGTTAGGTTTGCTTATTTTTTTTAATGTGACTTAGAAACTGTGGTGAGACTTGCATTTTCTAACTAAAAGTCTGGCTTTAAAAAAAATAGGGGCTACTTCATCCTTCTGATATGCTGAATATGATAGAAAATCATGTGTTCTATCATGTACTTTGTTAATGGCTCTACAACGCAAGTCATGAAAGATTTCATGAAATGAAGAAAGAAACCCAAGTGCACCTGAGTCATTGGAAATAACAATAATATGATCCATCATGTGGCCCTGAAAAAGCCATTTTAGAGGATTAGAGTGACATATTAGGCTATACAGAATATTTATAGCCACCTGATAAAATTCTTCATGGCTTGAGTGAGTAACTTTTTGATAAGTAAATAAAATAACACCCTACATTGTACGTTTTTCATATTTTCTCTTACCCAGATATTTACCTGTATATCCCCACCTTCCACTTTAATAATGAACATAATGTAAATATGTCACTGCTGTGGAGGATTGCTTTTAGTGAAAGCACACATTGGGAATGTAGTGACTGGAGTAACTTCTGTTACAACAACGGCTCCTTTTAGTAAGAGCATGAGAAAATCTCTGGTATCTGATCATATTTTTAAGGGATATTTGTGTGCTATGGTTTGCTATGATTTGGGTCAGCTAGTAAAATATACTGTTATTTTCTGATTTTGAGAATGTGTCTTACAACCATAACATCCTTGACATCACCTCGTGGAACTCACTGGGCTCAGCTAAATAAATTTCTACGAGGCAATGAGGTGGCCTAGTGAAAGAATGGATGTGTGCAGCTTTGAACTTGTTCAAATCTAAATTTCTCATAAACCAGTCTAGATTTACCCTCATGGGAGGAGATAACACTTTTATCCTGTGCTAGAATTTGGTTTTGTTCTGCTCTTTTCAGAAATCATACTCAAGGGTGAGTCTGCATCGCAGTGTGCACGTATGAGTGTCTTGTCCTCCAGTTTACTAATTTAACAGCTCATGAATCAGACTGCACTGCTCAGCACTCCGTTGTGCTTCTGATAATTAATCAGATATGGCTCTAATTACTGACTTTCAGCAGAACTTAACTGTGGTCATCTGTAACGTCATCTATTATTGATGTATTGTAGGAATGTAAGCAACAGAAAAAGAACTTGCATTAATTTTCTAATGAAAACTATGGTGTTTTTTTTCCATCATAACCTCTATCGTGTTGCTTAAGTGTGGCTTCCTTGTTTGAAGGTATCTCTCCTTTTAAGTATAGCTGCACGGAGCCTTTCTAAGCTGCAGGCAGTACCCCAAGCACATAAGGTAGCTGGCTTTGAGCGAGAAGACACCTGCTTGGCCAAGGCTACTGGTGCACTGTGTCAGCAGGGAGCATGCCCAGCCCTTGTGCAGAAGTGCTCACCAGAGAGAGCCATGCGCAGTTGTTTTATGCAACGTGAACCTGCTGCTACAACTTGTCTTCTGCAAGCCCTATTCTTTAACTCATCCCTTTTGTCATCAAAAACAAAAGCTATAATGCTCTGAAGTGGCATATCTTCATGCTGTCTGTTCAGAGATGTGCTTTTACTTGTTTCCATTATTTGTGAATTTTGAGGACAGACAGCAAAGATGAGAAAAGGTGTTATATATTGTCCTCATGTCAGGAGGGAAGATGCATTGTCACAAGATGTATTGATAAAATGTACTGATTTTATGCAAGAATCAAATGTGGTTGTTTCTTCTAAAAAAAAAAAAAAAACAGAATTAGCTTTAAAAAAAAAAAGTGAATTACTAAGCTCAAATATACAAATTAGTATACTAATCGATAAGAGTGATGAAGCAGAAATGTTAAATGACTTGCCCCCAAGGTTTCTATTGAATGCTTCAAAATTACTTGAAAATAGGTGAGGTCTTACTGTAGGAATAGCATAGGCAATAAAAAATGGCATATCAGCAAAAAGAAAAAAGGTGAAAAGTTTGTTAAAGCAAAAGATACAGATGCAAGGCTGAGATGTAAAAGCTTTTTTTTTTTTTTCCTCTCCTAATGCACTTTAAGTACTTTCTTTTAGAATTCTGAAATGCAGATTTGTGGAAGATGTTTAACTGTATGTAGCTTGTAAACAAAAGCAGTAGTTTGTCACAGAAGTAATAATTTCTGTGAGGGAGAAGATGTGAAGTAGATCTCTACAAATCAGGTCACTTCAGTTTTGGTATATGTGAAGCCAAGTCCAGCCTCAGAAATAGTTGAATGTTATTTCCTGTTTCACAGTTGTGGAAGTGGAAGGACAGAGATAGGGACCCGACTTCTAAAAAATGCTTAATAATTGCTTTCTGCTGATTAATATCATCACTATGTTGAAGCACTCCTAAAATTTGGTTACCTAGGAGGTCCCTGAGAGAGAGCTTATTTTCTATGTTGCAGCCCTCTTTTAGATGGTGGGCTCTGTCCTTTCTTCCCCTCCCAATCTAAGGGTGTTGTGCATTTTCCATAATACTCCTACTCTGTTACAGAGGTCAAGATACATATTTTGACTTAATTGGAATTTCTTTTTACAGCCTTGCCATGAAAATGAAGCAGTCGATTTACTCATATACACCTTCCTCAAAAGTATTTTGTATTTCAGCTACACTTGGGAGCAGCAACAGGAGGAAACACTTCTGTTTTATGGGGCACCATTAATGGAAGATGCATTATGTAGGGACAATTGCTAGGGAACAAATTCATCCGAGATTATTTATTTAACTATGTTATTGATGTTACACCTGGGTGACTTTTTGCAAACACATATAGCAACTAATAGGTGCAAATTGGTATTAGCATATTGAAATTGATGCAGGCTTTTACTAACTACTGCTTCCTTGGTCTGAAGGCCATTTGGCAAGGGAAGACAACTTATCAAAGTATTCGGGGCTGGTTTAATGGCTTGCTTTTATGGAACACATGGAACAAATATATTGCACACTCAGTAAATGCCTGATAACAGCACAGTCACCTACTTACTTGGTTGTTGCTTGTATTCAGATGGTGAAATTAGTTAAGGGCATGTTGCTTCACGTGTAGGTAAAATGCATATGACTTTGATTTGAATGGTTGGAGGCATTTGTAACTGTAGGAACACGGTGCTGTAGCACTTAGTGCAACTGCCACTACATCTTGTGAGATGAACAGGTCAGGAGAACATTATGGTGTTTCGAGTTGTCTTCTCTGCTTGATTTCTCAAAGGAGCTTAGCTGAAAAATCAGTTGGCGTGAAGCACTCATTGCTAGCTGTAAGGAAGCCAGAAAACATACTGGCAATTCTACTAAAAAGAATAAGTGGAGGAAGCGAGAGATGAAATAACTTTTCTTCACTTCTTTAACAATATGCTATACTTAATTTTGCTTGGGGAATTGATAACTTAAAATATACTCAGGGAGTACTCAGAATCTAAATAGAGTGTTCACTCCAGCTGGAGTCCTTTACCAGAAGTCTTCCTTCTCAATCCAAAAGAGAGGCACACAAAACACTTTCTTGGGGATGCAGCTTTCCACCCTTTCCAGCTTGAGGTGATCCCAAACTGATGAACTTCTAAGTGGCAGAGAAAGATTTACCTATTTTGAATAGGAAAGAGAGAGCACTCTGTCTTGAAAACTTAAAAGCTTTCTTTGGAACCTTAAAAGCTTTACTGTACCTGTTGAGTAACTTCAGGTTACAGTACATAGGGATACTAGGAATAAAAGTACTGCTGTTTTGATTTTTCTTTATAAATTTATATATATGATGTGTACATATAAATAAATATCTTCTAGAATGCCTCTTTACTACCTGTTTGCCATTAGTGTATTTTTATTTGATCTTTCTTTTTCCTTTTTTTTTAATTTCCATTAGCAGTACTGCGTGGTTATCATTGAGAATTACAGGTTGAAGTCCTTCCCTAGAGGTATAAACGAGTCAGAGCTGCAATCAAACCATCCAAGACATCTTTTTCAGGTGAGAAATAGGGAAGAATTACAAGTGTATAGAGCTAAAAGTTTCTTTAAAAAAGATAAATTCACTTATAACTTTCAACACGGCAAAGGAAAGCACAGCATAAGCTACACTTCAATAGAACAGAAGAGAGGATGCCAGAGCCCTTGCTAGAGCTGCTGTTGATAGATGTAACTGGGAAGACTGGGTATGTATTGGCCCCCTGGACACAAGAGTAAGAGGAGTGCTGCCTGATACTGCCTACAATCTGGATGGAGCTGTATGAATACTACTGATTTTTAGGTTCTCATGTAATACTGTCCAAACCTACCTGCAGGGCTGGATGCTGAGCGATGTCATTATAGTTATTACTGTAAAAAGTTTCTGCTTCCAGGAAATTCTTAGTCTAGAACTAATTAATTTCTTATTGAGAGTTCAACATTGACTAATCTGAGGCAACAGAATTCACCCAGCAAAAAGCTGGAATTGTAGGAGAACATTTAAATATTCTGGGAACAATCTGGTTTTCAATTCATCACATAGTAAATTTTTTTTACCTTTTTCAAGGCAGAAAGATGTTTCCCAATAAAATGAAGATCTGCTTATAGAACTCATGATACTGAAGAAAATTTCTTGAGTTTGCTTTTGTTCTGAATAAAGAAGCTGTAAAGCTTGCATACAGCCCTCATGTATGAGTTTGTTAGTGTCTCTACAGGGTTAGTGAACCAAAGCGGAGGGACAGATTGCTGTGAAATGTGCTTTCCACAGCTACTGCAATAGTAGACCATAAAATTGCTGCTAACTTTCATTGGATCTCTAGCCAGTGAGTCTTCTCACACCCCTGTACGTTTCCCTTAGCATGATGAAGTAAGAGAAATAAGTGTGTGGGGGGGGGATCTTAATATGTATATTCAGTGCTAGACAATGAACTCATAGTACGTATGCTTCAAATCATTTTCTCTATTAAAAGTTTGCAAACTGCCAATATTTCAAAAGTGGATATATTAAAACTTGTTGCTGGGTGCACCAAATGCTGTTAAATGGTGCAGTCTGAGTCTTCAGAGTTAAGTCTTGCAGTAAATGCTATAAATGAACTGATAGAATTTGCAAATATGAAACATTAACTGGGCTTTATTTTAACCATTATTGTGAAATTCTTCTAAGGAAGTAAAGGGAAAAAATACGTAGGGGAACATAAGGACTCGGACCAGCGAGCGGTGGGCTCTGAGCTACAGTGCTTTGGTACACTGCAGCTATGGAACAGAATTGTGCTGCACAGGGCACAGAATCCATACCAGGTTTGGTCTGTTTTGGGCCAGAACTGGGTTCTGATGTTTGGGATGCAGTAGTCTTCTGTGCTATACATGGGTGTGAGCATTGTCGGGATAATTTCAAGTGCCAAGAAGACAGCCCATCTAAAAACCCTAATCACAAACACATGTAGGACACAACTGTTTGAATCGTGCCTGGTATATTTCGGACCAATTGTAAAAAGAGTTATGCAAATGAGGAGCACTAAGCACAGTGACTAACTCAAACCAGTTTCTACTGCAGCAAGGCTCCTAACAGCATTGCTCCCCACCTGTTATTCCTATATCCATAGCTTTTTAATGTCCCCTGTGTTTTCTTGTAACAGCTATAGTTTCTCTTCCCTGCTGTTCCCTATCATTGATCCACCATCACTTGCTCTGCCATCCAATGAAGGAACTGAGGAGGCAGTTGCTGATAATGTTCAAAGTATGTGCAGACTGGCTGCCTGGCCACCAGCCACTGCCTGCCTGCCTCTAAGGAAGCCAGACCTGTAGGTTTTGGTGTTACATGTGGGTTTTTGCCATATGCTGCACAGGTCCCATTTAAGAACTTAATTAAAGAAAAAAAAGTGCTTTTGACAGGCCTGCAGGTTCTAAAGTTATTAATAGGGGGTTGACAGAAAGACATCCCAAAGATCTTTTCTGGTAAGAGCAGGTTAAAAATAAAAACTCAAAACTCTGACAGTTTTGTATAAATGACTATATGAATTTCTAGAAACACTTTCTAGCTATTTATGTATATAGGGAAAAAGAACCTGTTGATGCTCTCCTAACTAGTATAAAATAATGTGTGCTTCTGAGCTAATACTTTCTGTGTGTTGTAATGATGCAGTAAACTGAACTTTTGATACTTTCCCAATTTTTCAAGAATACATGGTTCTGAGAACAGTGCTGCTTTTGTTTTGAGGAACAATGGGAAGACTGCTCTTTGTCAAGTTTGTCTTTTTTCATCTTTTTTTTTTTCTTTAGGCTGGAATTTTAGTGTTTTGATGTCAATGAAGAGCAGGATACCTCTCATTCTTCTAGCTTGTGGCTCCTTTAACCCCATCACAAATATGCATATGCGTTTATTTGAGCTGGCTAGAGATCACCTGCACCAAACAGGTCAGTAAGGGTTTGTTAGGACCACACGTACGTGGTGTTTTCCTGGGAAAAGGAAGACACTTCTAACACTTGTTATAGCTAAGCTGTCACTTAACAGTTGGCTTAACTTTATTTAATTTTTTATTTGATGATTTGATATGAAGCTTTTGTGGAATATTAAATATAGAAATTCTAGCATTACCTCTTCCTTTGACTTACTGCCTTAAAAAAGGTGTCACGTGTGTCCGTGCAACTGAACTGAAAACTTTATCAGCAGTTTTAGAATCGTATGCATGGAATAGACTGAATCTTGTGAAAGACTTTCAATAGTTTTGAAACTGAAAAGAAACGTTTATGTTCAGATTTCATTCTTTTATGATATGTTGTATTTTAATACGAAGAAGTGCTACAGCTAGCAGCTTTGACAACTGGGTGAAATTGGAGAAAAGATGAAATGTTAATTATTCATTATCCATCTTCAGTAAGAGGTACAACTTATCTCCCCCAGCAAAATAACTTCTTCAGAAAAGTGATCATAAAAGCTAGATGTCAGCAGGCTA
The DNA here is from genome assembly GCF_013377495.2 of Cygnus atratus. NCBI lineage: Eukaryota > Metazoa > Chordata > Aves > Anseriformes > Anatidae > Cygnus > Cygnus atratus. Next base: position 7,312,164 of record NC_066370.1, read on the forward strand.
GAAGGTTTCAGCAGCAAAGGAGAAAGGTGGGTAATATCAAGAACTTAAGCAAGACTGATAAAAGCTTTGGAGGAGCATGGTGCTCTAAGCTTGATAACTGCTTAATTGCTGAGGCTTTTATCTTCCTTCTGGCTGCTAAAATATACACATACCTCTGGAAGAGGTTGGAAGGGAATCATAGCTTACTGGAACTTGACAGGGATGTTGCTAGGGAGGTTGTGCAGTAGGAACATACATAAAAATTAATTTGGTTCTTAAATGTGCATGGGGTGGGTGCAGGAGGGAATCTGGTAAACCCTCTGGTATAGCTGTGCAGTAAGAGCTACAGCTACATACTCACCATATAGTGTGAGAGTTCTTTGCTTTTTCATGAGAAGAATTGCACAACTGGCTCTGAGAGCTGCTTTTATGGTCTTGTGTTTTTCTGAAATAGTAAAATGATGTTGTTTCTCCTGGAGGACTAGAAATAAAGGGTTAAGGGACTTGAATTAGCTTTTCTTACTGTGATTTTATAACTCCTTTGGGTTCCCAGGTGTGCAAAGTTTAGAAAGGCAATGTGAGACCAGCCGGTAATTCTCTTACATCATATGTTACAATCAAGTAACTTATTTCTTTATCTTGAAAGAAGGCTTGATTTGGGAAATGAATTATGATTCTGCCTGAATTGCAATTATGCCCTGGTCTGTGCCAGGGTCTCCGTAACAAGGCTCCACCTTTTACTCAGAGCAATTTATTTAAACAGGTCTAGTGAAAATCATATTAAAAATGAAATTTTGAATGGCTGAAATGAAATTTGTGCCTTACACCATGACTCTAACGTCAGTCCTTTGTTCTGGATAGGGTATGACTTGAATTTTATCTTCTTAGTTCAATGTACAGGGATTTCCTGGTATAAGTACTTCTTATGCTGAAGAAAGTGAAATTTAAATACATCTGGGTTGCCTACAGTGTAATCCTTGCACCTTTTGAATGTTTAACCCAGTATGTATGCAAAGCAAGAATCCTCAGTTAGCTTGTGGGAACTTTAGTTATCTCAAGCAGAGGTAACTTTATATGAAATAACTGTAAACATGGGTATATGTGTATGTATGTGGTCTTTCTAGCTATGGTGAGGGCAGTTTCTCAAACAGAAAAGGTTTGCAACATGCTATAAAAATGCCTGTGTTATGGTGGAACCATTCCCATCCAGGAACTTCATTTATCATTCTCTCATGGTTCCTGTCCTGTTTCTGCTCCAGTAGTGACCCAGGGAAGAAGAGAGGCTTCTGCTCAGAAGGAGCCCTAGTTGCAGTCTGGGAGCTGATAGTGGGGCTGGAAGACAGTGGTTATACACCTCTAGAGCTTGCTTGTAGAATTGAGGCAGTGGTCTGCCATGTTTATGTTGACTCCCTTCAGTCACAACAAATACTGAATGCTTGAAAAAGTAGCTAGCATGAGTGCAAAATTAACTAGCATGAGAAGCAATGTTGCCAAGGCTGGAGAAATTACTGCTGGTGATACTTCCATATTTCTATTCCACTGCTAATCAGGCAGAATTGATGAGCTGTGCAATAGCTTGGCTGGACCTGACTTCCCAGTCAAGTTTTACTGTTACAAATGACATGATTACCCCAGTGTGCATCCTGACTGACATCTCCAGTCGTTCTCTCTGCCAGCTTTTTACCCATCATTTCAGTTTCAAATGCTGTCTAATCTTATTTTATGGAGTTTGGTACTTCAAGCAGTATCTGCAGTTTCATTGCCACAAGTCAAGTAATTCAACCTTCTTTTGTTAATATCATTCACCAAATCTTGTAACGCCACCTTCTAAATACAACAGACATGTCTACGTGTGACAGAGTAACTCAGTTTCTCTTTATCTGAATTTTGTTTCAAGTCCTATCAATTTGAGTCCTCACACATAACTAGAATTTTCTCAGATTCAATTCCTTGTTTTAAGATATTCTTGAAATTTGAACTGATTGTGCCAAATGCCTTTTCATTCTGTTAATACCTGGTGTCAGATGTTAAATTTGACCATTAAGTCCGAAGTGGTAGAATCAGCCTGTGTAAGATGTTCAGAACGTTGTTTGCCAAATATTGCCAGCGGAGGACGCTTACATCACCAAAGTAAGACCAGAAGGGACGCAGGGCAAAGGAGGGGGTGTGAAAGACAAGATGTTTCTGGCTCTGACAGATGCAAGGAGGAGGAGAAGGAAAATCAGTTACTATCTTCCGAAAAGGTGGAGAAAAAACATGAGACATTGGTTGTCAGATGCAGTTCTGGGCAATGCAACTGAGAAATCCAAGGAGTAACTAGTCACCAGCAAGTCCTGGGAATTCAGCAGCTTATGTTGTTCAACCTGATACTGTCAAAAAAGAATGAGATCAGATTATAACTGCGGCAAGTCAACTGGAAGTCAATGCATTCATGCTGTTTTCTTGCAACAATTCTGATAACCAGAATTTTAACACAACACAAAAAAGGCTTTGATCCTGCTGTTTGTGTAGTGTGTATAGCAACACAGATATGATTGGTCTAGGATCAGATCTGCAACAGTTACTCATTGTCAATATTTATTGTACGTGCAGACGTTAGTTAGGAGTAACTGAACGTGAATTAAAGGAAACAAATCTTTAATTTTCTGTGTTTTCATTAAAAGGCTTACAGAAGTACTTGCTTAAATAGAGCAGTACTTTAATTATACTAGGCTCTATCCTTGAAAGATGCGTGGGGAGATGTGTGCGTGGCTTAGCATCCAGAAGGAATTAAAACTATTTGCACACTTTGCAGAGGTGCAAATCAAAGTATAAATCTTAAGACATCTCAAGATAAACTGCATCTCTACATAAGAAGCTCCCATTACATAAAACTCAATTTTCTCAGTCCTTATTGGTGCACACAGTTAGCTCCTAATCTTTTACTTAGTTTAGGAAATTCAGGATAGGGTATCCTGTGAGCAGAGTATTGTACCACGTTAATATTCATACTGTTACTCTCACGATGCTAGCTTTCTCCTTTCCTTCTGTAGGAAATGCTCATTTGCATAGCTGTCAAGATAGGGTTGGTGTTTTTTTGTTGTGGGTTTTTTTTTTTTTTTTTGGACAAATCCAATGAACTCTAAGAGAAGTGATATTTTGAGGTCTTAGTATGAAATGTTTATTCTAGATGTGATATGTGGAGATCATACATTGTTTGTTTGAGGACTGATCGTTGTGCATACCCAGGAACTCTCCTCTAGCAGAGGAGTAACTGAAGCCACAATGTATTTGAGAGTGGCTGGTGGCTGTCTGACTGCAGAGGTAAATCTGCATCTTCAGGCCCTGTAGTTCACTCAGCCACGTGGATGTGATTTATGTTTGTCTAGGTACTTATATGGCATCTGTCACTACAGTCTTTGCACGCCTCATCTATTTCAGTGAATGCATCTTTCAAGTACTCTGAAGTGGTGAAGGTAAAGCCATCCATCCTATGAAGAGCTATCGCAAAAGATTGTCCATTACTGTTCTGATATATTTGTTGTTTGCTCTGACTTTCAATGCAATGGCAGCTAAATCGTTTACCCCTTTGATTTTCCTTCTGCTGAATTCTCCCAGGAGGTGACTGAACATAAAGTAAAAAGTCTTGCCTATTTTCTTTTCCTTTTTCATGCTTGACAATCTCTGCATACATGTCATGGGAAGGTAAGCATAGGATGGTATCCTTTTCATGTTTTATTTGTCAGCAGTTTTGAACAATTCAGATATTTGGGATTTCTTGTATCTAGGCATATGGTGCTTTCTTTTTGTTTTCCCACCCTTCATGGCATCAAAACAGTTATCTATAAATAAAGTTAATATCTTGATTTAAATGGAACAGTTAAAAAGCCTTGTATCTGTTTTCCTAACATTAATAGGCTGAGAGTTCTGGGAGGATAACTGCTGTTCTCTTGTGGTTTCAAGGGAAACCATTCCTATTACTTTCATTCAGAACTTTATTATGTGATTTTAACGTATGTGTAGTCACAGAGGGCAGATTAAAGAAACAATCCAATGGACCATATTTTGAAATACAAGTGTGACAGTGTTTTTTCAGTAAAGAAATGTAAGCTTATTTTAACGTAAGGTACTGGTGCATCTTCGAAGGTTAAAATGTGAGACTGCATTGTAAATATTTCCAACACTTCACTTCTGATAGCAAGTTTTACATCATTTTACAGTGTTTTGAAATAGCTGCCACTTCTTGTCACAAAGCAGGACTGACTTAGTAATCAGTGATTTTCTTTGTTTATGTATTTAATGTTGTGTATGTACTGTGCAGTAAAATTCAAACTGCTTATCAGACTCATTTTGTTCTTAGATATGTGGGTAACCTTATGCCCTTAGAATAGGATTAATGAAGCAGATAAAATGCTTGTTCCCAGACAAACCTTCCAAAACCCAGTCCAAAGATTTGCAATCCTGTGTCCTGCAATTGTTCACAATATCTCTGAATATCAGTATCCATTGATTTCATAGTGAATTGGCTAAACCCACTTCCTAGTGAAAGCTGGGAATGGTTGGCCTAATTCCAAGGGAATTTACAGTACAGATAATCATGTTATTAACTTTATACAGGCAGTTCCAAACCATCTTTCACAACATGAGCTGTTAAAAAATGGTAGGAGGTGGAATGATGCAGCATTCTCAACCAGGCAAGGCATTTTGAAATTGGTAGAACCTGGGAATGCTCAGGTTCTTCTGAGTGTGTCAGCTCCATGCACCTTTCAAAACATACGTATAATGATCTGTGACCAAGGAGCATTGGTTCTGTCACCCACTCAGGCTGAGTCCTGCCCTTTGCACTGGTGAACAACACAAGTCAGATCAGTCTCTTGTCCAGTGCTGAAAACTGGGGCAGTCTCCAGGGAGTGAGGGGGGAAAGAAAATAAAAAGTTAAAGCCCAGGGAATTTGGTTTGGCTTATGCTTGCAGTCTTTGAATACAGGACAGAAGCCTTAAATAGCTGAATTAAAAGCTGTCAGCTTAAGACTCTTTTTTTTCCTGTGCTGAGAGCTATGTGGTCCTTAATATCTATTATCTACAGGAAAGGAAAATGCATGTTTTTCCAGGCTTTGATTTGGTATTGTTTAAACAGTGTCATAGAAGCTACCAGCAAGTCCTTTTTTTTTTTTTTTAAACTTACTATAAAGTGTAAACTGGGAGGGGTAAATACTGAATGATAAGGAATTTCATTGTAACCTACAGATGAAATTGGCATTAGTCAAAATAATTTTATGTAAGCCTGTATCAGCAAAACTTTTAAAGCTTTATAGTTTTAACAGGAACACTGAAATAAGAGTGTTGGTTCATCTGTTCTTTTCGCCCATGTGAAAGCATCAAGTCTTACATGTAATAAACTTTGCATGGAGCATGCATCTTTTGATGATGTTGTTCCTTACAACTGTTATATGTTGGTACTGCCTGTTTATAGTGTCATACTGTAAATCGAAACTCTTAGCTAGAAAGCTTTACTTGGGGTAGTTAATTTGGTGTAATAAATCAGGCAGATAAATGAAATGGTCTAATGCTTAAGGATAAAAATGCAAAGGTGGCCTAATGTTTTTCAGGCAGTGCTCAGCAGGGAGTAAAGTTTCCAGAAACCTTTAAAACAGTACTGCCTCATAGTACTTATTAAATAGGATTCTGGAAAAAGGAATAAATTAAAACAATACTCGAGCACGAAGTCGTATTACAACCTGCTCTGGAGATGACAGAAGGAAGAACAGTGTTGGGGTCATTCCTGCTCACTGGGTAGGATAACACTATATCTGCAGAGATTCCCTGTCTGTCATGGATTTTCCTGTGACACTGAGAGAAAGATGGATAACGATCTAGTTTTGTAGTCCATCCTCAAAAAAATATTTACCTATATCCATTTAGCAAAGAAACTTCAGCCATGAATGACCTCTTTTAAAAAAGAGAAAAACAAAACAAATAAAACTGTATGGGAAGCAAATAACAAGTGTGCTCAACTCTGATGATAGAAAAAAAGACCAAAAGCCCTTTAAAGATTAGAAGAAAAATAAGCATATACAGCAAAAATATCTGAAGTCTTTACAAGCTCCTACTTGAAAGAACAAAAAAAGGGGAAAAAAATCTGGTGGTATCTAGAGCCCAAAGAACTAAGGTTATTGAACCCTAGAATAAGAAACAAATTCTTCTCATCTAGTTTGTTTTTTGTAGTTGAAACAACATTTTAAACGAAATACAGTTTAAAAATAGTTTTTAGTTATTACTCAACAGGACAAGCAACAACAGATTTCATGATGACAACAAACAGCATTCCAAAGAAGCAGAATGGGAAGGCAATTCTGAAGCAAGAAAGGCTTGAAACTACCTGTAATTTATGGAGCAAGGAAGAAAATATCAGAGGAAATCTAAAATAAATTTTAAATAATAATAAATTAATGATTTCCTTTTTGCTTGCCTACCAGGATTGAAGGATGTGTTTGAGCATGCGAACTTGTGAATTACAGAAGAGGACACAAGTTGTTTAGAGCCAGTAATAAAATATTCTCCTGTATTTTGAGCCATAAACTCGTATTTTTAGGTTGTAGCTTCTTATGTGTGTTATGGTTGCGTAGTGCTAGGTTGCCCAGTGGTTGTGAATCACCTCAAACTGTTACGGTGTTTGATTTTCAGTATCTTCAGTGTTAGCAATGATTCTTTCAGTTGATTTAATTTCTACTTTAGAAAAGGAAAATATGACATTGGAAGCTCTCGTCTCATCCAATTTATTCAGTTCTAGGCCAAACTTGAGACTGAAATGTTTACAGCTCTCAAGGATATGGCAGAGCTTACTCATTCTTGGCTAGCATGACCATGCAATTTTAGATTTTACGTTTAATACATCTCTTTGAAATATAATGGAACAATTTTTATATGTAGAAACTGACTGGTAAGGAACTGAAATGTAGAAGAGAAAATTGTTGTTACCCTCATTAAGGGTTTTTTCTTATACATTAATGAATTCATAGTGTAATTGCTTTCCCTGTCAACTGAGAATTTACAATAGCGCTGTGTCTTATCAAAGTATCACAGAATGGTTGTTGCTCCTATGTCAAGAGGAAATATTTCCAATTTCAGGTCAACAGATGGATTTAATTATATACACATCTTTGCATGTTCCTGGGAAATCTTATCTTGCGCTATTGACCATTTTGGCTATACTGAGAATGTTTTTAAAACAGAGGATAGGTTGGGTTGACATTTTCACAGGAGATAGGCCTGTAAATAGCATTGAAATTTAATGCTGCTTTTTAAACTTCACCTCCCTTAAGTAATTTTGAAAATTTTACTCCTATTATATCAAAATAATTGTTACATTATTAATTTGTATTTAAAATTATTAAACTGTTATGTGCTAATATGAGAAATTATGAGTCCAAGTTTATCATTTTCATTACAAAGCTCTGGAGGGAACTTGCTGCATTCTATGTTTTTTTTGTTTTAACAACTGAATTTTTAAAAATTATTTTTTTAATCTTCAGTATTTATCATAGTTATTTAAAATGCATGTGTTAGACTAGAATTTTTGTTTGTTTGTTTGAAACACCTTTGCTCTCAGTTTGAGGGATGCAACTCATATCAGTGCTTTATTTCTCAGACTTATTAAAATGAGAATTACATTTTAATCTAGTTCTGTTTCCTGATATGAAACCAGAACTGCTAATCCTAACAAAAGGAGCTCGTATTAATGTCTACATTACAAGGGTAGAAAGATATGGGCATATTTTTCAAATTTAATTAACATGATCAGGCAGATAGAAGGGGTGCTTAATGGCAGCTCAGCTGATGTTTGGACCATAGTTTCATAAGTCTAATTTTAGACTCCATTACCCATCTTTGTTCTTGAATCATCTTATTTGTCTGACTTGCGTTAATCACAGCCACAATAACATACTATATTTCTTGCTTTAGCACGATGAAAAGCACACTGACTCTGATAAATAACAAGCATGAGACACTTAAGAACAACCCAGTGGTCAGTTAAGTCATCCATTATTCTGGCTGTCTAAAAGCTGTACTGATACAATTATTGGAATATAAAATTTCATTATATCCAGCAATTTTGATAGCTTGCATCATAAATTATAAACATCTCTACTTGAAAATTGCATGTTTATCCAGATATTGTGTTTTGAATCATCTAATGATACAAACATATTAATAGTACTTATAAGTGGTTCAGAGTAACAGGAAGGTTGCTTTTCAATTCTTTTAAATTATTCTTTTCTTATTAAAAATATTACCTAGATAAAAATGTTATTAAGTGGTTCGTGGCTTCCTGTAACTTTGAAGTTTACCATGCTTTTAGCAGGAGGCTGGACTAGATGAGCTCCCAATATTCCATCTACCCTAAATTTTGAAGATCCTATGAATATGGCTATTTTCTTTTTTCCTTCTGAAAGGAAGATACCATGTGATAGAAGGCATAATGTCTCCTGTCAATGATGACTACAGAAAAAAAGGCTTGGTTTCAGCGAGGCACCGGGTAGCAATGGCAAAACTAGCACTGGAGACATCTGACTGGATTCGAGTAGATCCATGGGAGAGCGAGCAGGAGACATGGACAGAGACAGTAAAAGTGTTAAGGTAATTACACTGCTTTTTCTTTCTTTATGAAGTTACTGACTGCCAGAAATCTGTCAGGTTGATGGATCAATGCACAGAACTCACTCTTGTAAAACACCCGAGCAAAGCATGTCTGTTTATGGCATCTTCTCCTACGAGATAAAGTATTATATCTGATGACGATAGAAACTCATGTCACTGTCCTCTGAGAAAGGTTGTGTAGTCAGTATTTCCATATCTGGAGTCTCTTTCATTTCCCAGTGCAAAGCAGAAAGGCTTCCCCCAGACCTATGCATTGGTACTGCACTGCGTAGTAATGTGCTTGTGCCGTGTAAGTCACTAGATGCCATGTGGAAAGCCTCTTTGACAACAATGCGCCCTGGAAAGCCATAGTCATTGAAAGAGTTGGGCAGCAAAGTTCTTGGCTCCCTTGTTATTTCTCTAGCTTTTGAGTCACTGAGCAGGTAATAGAGAGATCTCAATCAGAAACTAATAGAGTTCAAAACAGCTCTATTTGTCAGGAGCACCCTTATTCTAGATTAGCTACGTTGGCAGTATTATACCTGCAGGTTTATCTGTTCGCACTTCCTTGAAAAGTTTTTGTTTTTTTTTTTCTTTAACTCTAATGGCAAGTTAAACCCAAGTCTATAATTGCTGAAGTTCTCCACAAAATCACTGAGTTTGCTGTTATTGTGCTAGAAGGAAAAATAAAACACTTTGTCTAATACCTGCCTAGAAACATAACTTTTCCCTATATGCTTGCTGTTGATAACAAATGCATTACAGTGCAAGATATAAAAACACAAAATTCTTGTGCTGAGCACCTTCTGGAAATAAAGGTACTACAAAAGTCTACAGGCACCGTTAAAGTGTAAGACTTTTTGGATGTCTTTCAAGAAAGAAAGTGTGCTGTAAGAAGTATCAATTATTTCTTATTCCTGCTCAGATTTTCTAACTGAAAACAGTTGTTTGTGTAGCTGAAGGCTTTAGCATGTGCTTTCCAGCAGCTGCCCAGAAAGCTCTTAGGGCTCTAGGTGAAAGCCATTAAAAAAAAATAGACCAGTTACTTCACAGAAGCATACATAAGAACACCCTGTGTACTTGCAAAACATGTAGTGTACAAAACAGCTAGTGCAGCCTTTTTAGTTCTGCTTTTCCTTGGATCACTGGGTGAACATAAACATCCAGTTGCTTCTTTCCCCCTTCCCTCTAACCAGCAGAATAGGAGTAAAGGGTGGTGAGGGGGCTCAGGACACCCTGCTAGCCTGTCTTCTGAGAAAACTCTCTTTTGTCTAATTGCATTGGTCAGTGGTATGCACCAGTGAAGGAGATCACCAACAGTTCTGTCCTGCGACGTTAGCTGGGTATGGGATTTCTCCCCCAAACTTTAGCTTTGTAAAACTAAATCCTTGCAGAGAAGGAGCCACAAATCCTACTGATCAGGTGATCCTACTTACAAAGACTTTGATCTTGCGCAGTGCCAACTGAATTGAGTACTACTTGCAAGATTGCGTTTGTAGATTGTAAATTTAGGATAAAATGTACTGCATATAAAAAAATAGGATAAGAGGTACTGTAAATAAAACCTGTATGCATAACTTTTTCCTTAGGAAAAATAGTATCAGTGTGGCATGGACAGCCAAATTGCCTTTCTGCCTGGAAAGTAAGCCACTAGTTTCATAAATAAATTCACAAATTGTTAAAATGGATGCCTACAAAGGAGAGAAATTACTTTGAAGCGTTTTTTTCCAAACAATGACCCATATTAATGAGCTGAATCAGTGCCATAACTTAATGCTGAACCCTGTCCCTTGAAAGGGGAAGCAGCATCTTCGTGAAATGGCACAGGTCGGTGCTTTGGTTTTTACACAGTAACTGTCACATTTGAATATTAAAAAGTAGAGGTGGTTTTAGGGCTAGATCCTTTTTAAGGTTCTCCCCTAGTTAGAACTCATTGCCATCTCTGCTGTAAGCCCCCTCAGGTAGGAAATGTTAGTAGCAGTAGGAAGAGATTTTTTTTACTGCAAGGCAAAGACAAAACCTATTGTACCTAGATGTCTCTTCCTTCTAGTGTTTTGAGTTGTACGCTTAACTGTAATAGAACATTGTGTCCTGAAGGGGAGGCATGAATGGCCTTGTCCTACAGTATTTCTTTTACCTGTGTGTGCTGATGTTGTCATATTTCATCAGAATTTGTGGACTTTGCAGAGGCTTCCAAATAGTTATGACGTAAAAGAGTTTTAAGCAGCAGAGCTGATATCCCACTTGTGATGATGTTATTAGTTGCCTCTTACATTGAATATGGAAGTTTTGAACTGTCCCAGTGCTTGCTGGTGTGGTTTATTTTCTTACAATATTGTCAGAAGAACTATTAACCAACGAACTACATCATTCCTCTTGTAATGTAGATTTAATTGTAGTGCAGGTAGAAATTTGCCAATTCTAAATTAAATCATGGTATGCCTTACCCAACAAGATTTTCTGAATTGTGCTTGTGATTTTAATTATATAGACACTTGAAGCTTCATACAGAGTTCAGAAAATGCTTGATAAACTGACAGATTGGCTTGTCCTTTTTGGTGTCTCTTTAAAGTAACATAATCCTCCCTACCCCAGCATCTGAAACGCCTGCTGAACAGACCTTTTGGCAGTTAAGACTTTGCATTACTTGTGCTGTTAGTCCTGCAGTGAGTTCTTTGCCAAAAGTTCTTATTTTTGAATCGAGGCCCAAGAATGTCAATCCACAATGTGAAGTTAGTGTACTTGACTATACATAGCGTCAGCCTGTTTACAAGAAGGCAGGATTAAAAATAGAAATGTAGGAAGGCACAGGCCAAGCTACTGCTACCTACTCTCTCCTGCCATATGTCCCGCACCCCTTGTCTATACAGTTCCTTTAGACAGTGGCTGAGCACCAAAAATGACTGGAGATAATTATGCAGCCTGGCTAGGTGTATATTCTTGGCACTCGTGCAACTTATCACTGTGGCTCAAAGTATTGAGCGTGATTTGAAGAGTATATATTTAAGTCACTAAACTATAAATTCATTCCTTAGGCAGATGTTCAAAAGGTTATTTATGGCTTTGTATATATTCTGAATTTGGACAGAGTTAAGGGCAAAACTTTACCTTGTAACCCATAGTCTTTGCTCTGATACAGTTGTATAAGACCTCACAGTCATTTTACTTATATATTTGCTGGACAGACATAAGGTGCTGGCTTTTGTACTCAGCTGTGACTGCACTGTTTAGCAATACGCTTGCTTCCTGACATGATGTTGGCTTGTGCCAATTAATACAAGCATTGCATAAGCATGGCTCAGGATGATGCAAGACGGGCTGTTCTAAACAGGCAAGGCTGTGCTTGAAGGAAGAAAGCTGAGGTGTATGGTTCTAACATTGGCACTTGCCTTCAGAGTCAAAGAAGGAGCCACCACCATGAGGAGGCAGTACCAGCGTACAGTGGGGCACCAATGGTGCACAGCAGCAAAAGAATAAAGTAATCGAAACTGCAGAAAATGACAAAATAATCTTTGCATGTCCTCATGGATCTGAAATCGGTAAAGTCAGAGGCATAGCAGGTGTGCAAAATTGTACGAGACCTGTGTATTTTGAATTTCTGGGGATTGTGACCACTTTAATTAAAAGGAAGAGCACAAGGTGAATGATCAGGGAACATACTTTTGTGGAGAAGAGGTTGAGAGAAAACTCGTGAAAACTTTTAAAGAGCAGGCATTATAGAAACATTGTGTCTGAGGGATTCTATTTAATGAAGAAATTAAATATACTGATTGAAGTGTGATTGAAGTGTGCTTTTTTTTTTCTAGCAAAAACCTCCATAATGTTTTAAATTTAATGTTGCTACAAAATTTTCCCTAATAGTAGAATTTCAAAAAGAAATTGAAAAACAAAATGTCATTACATGGATTGCTTGTGGATTGTGCAAAATTTAACTACATTTCTACTAACCTCATGGTAGAAGGAATATAGTGTTGTTTTTTTTTTTTTAACAAATTATATTCAAATCCAAAGTGCATAAAAGTAGACTGTGTTCCTGAATCTGAAAGCACCGGGTAATCGCTTTGTGCATCTCTGAGAGGATTATCTCACACAGAAGCCTTTATTTTTTAAATGCAGGCACCATTACAATGAATCACTCAGACTGCTGCAGTACAAGAAGGAATTCATGAAAAACAAACAGCCCTTAGAAGGATCTACAGAGAATTCCCTTTCTTCCCACTACACAGGTTGGTTTGTAAGTCTCAATGTGACTTTGTTCATTAAAACAATAAAAACAGCATTAAGAACAATACAACTTCACCAGATTGGACAAATTGATGAAGTTGAACACAGTAGCTGCTAAATTTTGAAGATTGGAGCAACCTGCCAAAAACAAGCCATGCCAAATGCCAGCATGACTACTGGTGCGGTTACTTTGTAATAATTTCCACACAATAAGATTACCACAACTCTTCTACAATAAGGAGACTTATTTCTGGGTTGTATTAATTTTTGGTTTTATAAGCATCGGTTTAGCTGTGTCAGAGATGTATGCTGTGGCCTTGCTGGTTTTGCTAAGTATAAAGTATATTATTAAAGAATATCAATAAGTATAGAGATTATCTATAATTGTAATTCTTATGTTATACAATGAACGAAGTATATGGATGCCAAATCTTTGATGCTCATGCATTGTTTTGTTTGTTTGTTTTACTGCATTTCTGGATAGGAAAGTCTCTACTGGCATTAGAAATATGACAGATTTTGGAAACACTGTCAGCTTTTGTTTTCCTATTTTGTCATATTCCCTGGCTCTGTGTTTTGCTAGGGTACTGGTCGATTTCTGATACTTTACATTTTTCCTATGGTGTTGTACCACTACTTGGACATGAATGATCCATTTAAGTTATTCATGGCTACGCGGAGATTTCCAAAGCACGGGCTGTTCTATCATTAGAAATGATAGAGGAATAAAAGTCTCTGGTATTTGGACTGCAGTTGAATCTTGTCTGATGGAGTTTATCATTGTTGACAAGTGACAAGTCACGTTTTTCTCATTACCACATTGAGGAAAATGAGTGGAAAAGCAGGTGAGACTATTTCAGCTTTCCTTGATGTAAAATTTCTCCTTTGGGTATTATTTTCTTCAGCTTTTTCAAGCTTTATGGCATTTCTGTGGAAAAAAAAAAAAAAAGGCAAATTTTCAAACTAGTCTTTCTTTTCTGTTAAAATTCCTTAGTATAGAATCAGTCAGTCATAAGCGTAGGTTTCCCCTAAAGTCAAAAACAAGCTACAGCAATAAGTGGGTGAAGAGAAGGACTGGCAAGAAATAGAACTCCTTGTCTAGGACATGGTGGCTGGATTTTTTTCTACTCATATTCTATTAGACAGTTAATCCCAAAGAACAATCTGTTGGTGTGGACAGGAAGAAGTCTAGCAACCTGTTGCTACTTACTTTTTCAGCCTTGAGCACTTTGTCAGACTGGGCAACAGTATGCGCATGGTTATATTAAACACATGGCCCACCAAGAAGGAATGGAACAGTTTTTCCCCACTTCATTTGTTCACTAGCATGCTGTGGAGCGGAGCACAAGGAAAGATCGAGTGCTACTGGGAACTCCAGATCAGAATATAGTTCCTTCCCTCTCTGAAAAATGTATGTTGGTTGGCACAAACTTTCTAACAGGAGGCAACTGACACTCGGTTTTCCCTCCCCCCACATCAACCTCCCAACAAAACCAATGAGGAATCAATGAAAACTATTGAGTCAGGATTTTCTGTGAAGTTTGCAGGAAGGCTCTTCCATATAATGGAAACTTTCACAAAGTTCGGGTTGGATTTAATGGTACAAAATTCCATACTATTTTTCTACTAGGTGTATGTCTACTAAACTGTAAGATTCCTTTGTTGCTGACTGTCATTAATTTGTTTCACGTACAAAAATCGGGTCATTGTAGTATGCATTGCAAATAAAAAGGTTCATTAAGGAAAGGTATTGACAAATGATTGTGGTTTTGTTAAACTTAGAATAACTTATTGATGCCATCCATTTAGGACCTAGATGGAAAAGACAAGACTACTGTGTCCTTTTATTTGATTTTTAGTGTCCAAACTCTAAGCATCAGAAACAGCTAAAACTAGCTTCTTCTCAGAGACTGGTTATTCTTCTGTACTTGATAGCCTGTAATGCTTACAATAACTTGGAAAAATCTCAGGATAGCTCATACTTCTGTGCCTTATGGTAGCATAAAATGTAGATAGTCTTATTGAAAAAGTTAGGTGTTAGGGCAGCTCCAGATCTTCATCTGAGTGTTCAATGTTTTTATTCAAAAGTAGCATCCCGATCAGTGTAAAATAGGGCTGAGCAAGTCAGATAAAACTAGTGTATTACAGATTGCTTTGAAAGGACTTCCAGAATTATTTACATCTAATGTTTCTTAAAAGCTCCTCTCAGTCCCTCATATACTGTCCTGCTAGGATTTGCTGTCCCTCCTTGATTCACCAAGTATAGCTTCACATGCAGTGTTTCTTCTCCTGCTTAGAAGTGATGGTTGATTGTCTTCATTTCATTTTGAATTGAATTCCCTGCACTTCTGGTCTCTTAGTTGCCTTACGCAACAGCTTTGCTGTCACCTTTAAAATGTTTTTTCCTGGCGTAATCCAGCAACAGTCATCCTTCGTTAGGCCTTGCTAATTCTTAAATCCAGCTACTTCCTTTGTATTATTTCTCCTTAGCTTACCCTC
This sequence comes from Cygnus atratus, assembly GCF_013377495.2. Taxonomy (NCBI): domain Eukaryota; kingdom Metazoa; phylum Chordata; class Aves; order Anseriformes; family Anatidae; genus Cygnus; species Cygnus atratus. The sequence goes on from NC_066370.1 coordinate 7,327,481, forward strand.
TCCTTTCTCGCTGCACAATGCTGCAAAAAACTAGGATTTGTTTGCCCACCATTATTGATCAAGCTGTACTGATCAGAAACAAGCAACAATTTCCCTGCTTCAGACATACCATAGCCTGAAATAAAGGTTATTGCACTTATCAAAAAATGGAGCACTGGAACATTTGGATTATTATTATTTGGATATTATACCATTACAGTTAGTGGAAGCTGCAGATCATTACTTAGCAAAGTGTCCTTGAAGGGCTGAAGAGACATGCTTCTTATTGGCACAGATCTGGGGATGTGTGGAGATGGATTTTTTTAATGAATCTCTCATTTATTTTTCTCTTTACAGTTCTACCAGAATTAAAGCTGCTTTGTGGGGCTGATTTTCTACAGACGTTTCAGACACCCAACCTCTGGAAGAAAGAGCATGTCAAAGAAATCGTGGAGAAGTTTGGGTTGGTCTGTATAAGCCGTGCTGGCTCTGATCCTGCTCAGTATATCAGAGAATCAGAACTCTTAACTAAATTTCAGCACAATATCTTTCTGGTGAAAGAATGGATTCAGAATGAAATAAGTGCAACACTGATACGTTATGCCTTGTGCAGAGGATTAAGTGTAAAATATCTTGTCCCAGATTCTGTCATATCCTACATTGCACACCATAATATCTACACAGAAGAAAGTGAGCGGAAGAATGAAGGTGACTTGCTTCAGCCTCTTAGGTTGCATAACACAACAGTAAGCCCACTAAATGACTGATGCCGGTAGTGTGTGGAGAGGACAGACATTGCATTTTTTCCATGTGAAATTTTGAAAAGATATTTCTCGTTAATAAGGGGAAAATACATCAGCCCAAAATTTCTTGAATTCATGTGGTGTTTTAAATTCATGTTTTCATTTGTGGCAGTGCTTTATCAAATCAGCACACTCAGTTGAATACATTAAAAACAGAAGAAATAAGATTTTAGCAATAAATAATAATCTCCAATAATACTTAAAGATCAAATATCGTACTTCTCTGAACTGTAATTCGTTAATCCTACAGGCAGTTTAGAATGAAGATGCCTTACTGTTCTGAAGCAGCAAAATTAAATGAGCCATAACTTCTTATTTATATATAAATATATATATCCTTTTACATATAAAAATATGTGCATATATATTAAAATGTGTGTATATATATAAAAAACACTCCTAAACTTTTGACTTTCTGGACCCCCGAATAATTTTTGCTTCTGATGGGTACAAGTGGTGTTTTTCCAGTTAGGACAAAAGATAGAATAGAGCCTTTTTGCATGCAAGCGCTTAAACATGCATGCACCATTCATGTCAGTTGTAAGTCTCCTGATTTACAAATGAAAGACAGTCCTTATCATTAAATGTAAAGTGTTTCTTTGCCTCTGAGATCCAGAATAAGTAATTCCAAGAGTAAGTAATTGCCAAAACCATGGAATAGATAACATATCCAAGAGGACTGGGTCATTAGCAGCTTTTTTGCTGTTGAAAAAGTGAGTTAATGTTGTCAGTCATATCATAAAGCGAATCAAAATGTAGTTGATATTCTCCACGGATGAATTTATCTTCTTAATCTCGTGTTTTCTTGTTCGTTTGGCATGGTAGCAATGTAAAAAAAAAAAACTGTTTCGCTTTTTGTTTTTCAGAGAACCCTAAACCCTAAAAAAGACCTTTTTTCATGAGTAATACTAAAACACGTCCAATCTTTACTAGGCCGGAGAGTCAAGCTCAAATTTTTGTTGTATAAAAAAAATGTAAGTTATGTTGTCTTTTTCTTAAAGGTATATTTATTTTTAAGTGATAGGAAAAGGTGGTATCAAACAAACAAGGAAAAAAAAAAAAACAAACACTCTTCATTCCGGTTTGAATATAACAAACTAAAGTTTCAGTAAGTTGATCTTTTCAGAACTGTTACTTAGACTAGGTACATCTGTTTGTAAATAAAACCATTAATTCAGCATAGTCCTCTGTATTGATGAAGAAATAAAATGGAAAAGATACTGGTTTTGTGCCAAAATAGAGAAGTACTGTGATAACAGCATAGGGCTTAAACTGTACCATTTGAAAAGACACGAGGGAAAATATATGAAAATAGCTAAGAGGCTTTCTCAGTTTTTGAGCAGTAAGGCTAGCTTGACAAATCTATTCTTTTGTATGTTGATTGCCTATTTTTCTGATCCAATCTAGCTCACTTTTAACAGAAGACACCTTCAAAGAATATCAGGGGGATAGCTATTCTGTGAGCAACAACGAGCATGTAAAGGTTGCTATAAAAGCACTGCAGTATCTTTGATTTTCCTATACTCAAGGAAGAGGAAGGAAAACAGCCAAAAACCTGACTTGAGGCCTCAGAAAGGTGTAGTTCCTTTTTTACTTGTTAAAACAGGTCTGCATAAAACCATGGTGTAGTAGAAGACTCACTACTACAACGGACTTGATGTTGAAAACTAGCTACTGGCTTGTCTGAAAGCAAATTACTGTTATGTCTTCTCACTGAACGATTGCTAGTGTTTGACACTTTCTGTAGTGTCACTAAAATGCAAATTATTTTTTGACATAAAAGCACACGTTTGACTCGGAAGGTTCCTGCTCTACAAATTACTAAAACATAGGAGAGTTATTCCTTTGCACTGCAGGAATCATGGTGTGGAACTGCAAGGACCTTTGGTCTAGTGCATTAGAACTGGTTGGATGTTATCCCTTTGAAATAAAGAACTCCGCTCACATAATATAGCGCTGTACTGGGTAAGGGTGGAAACATGGGCATACACAACTTACACAACATACACAACAGTAACATTAGGGAACTAAATTTGACTGAAAAAGGCAAATGAGAAGTGAATCTCTGTGTGTTCCAATGTTGTTTAAATTAACTGAGAGCATGCATTGTGTTGTGATGCAGCATTTATTATGAACGGCATTAACCACTGCTTCTTAATGCAGGATTCCACCTAACTGGCCTGTTCTGAGCCCTCAGCTGGTCCTATGTCTTCCACGGGTAGAATTAAGGAGCTTGTGGTACAAGTTAATGCCAGATACAAATTGCTTTCACTGAAAGGGTCGTATGATTGTTTTCCAAATAGAAGGTGACATAAAATAGCTGGAACATAATCAAGCAAGTAGGATGTGCCTTAAAAAAAAAATGCACAGGTGCATACCCTCCGTGGGTTTAGGTAATAACTTAAACTAAAGCCATTTAAAAGATCTTATTTTTGAGTAGCTTGAAAATTGAAGAGTTAATGTAGTTAAAATGGATCTCCAGATAATCAGTGGCCTTACAGAAGCTATTGGGAAGATGAATGTTTCATTCTGTTTAAATCAAGTTATCGTGGTGTCATTAGAAATCTCAGAGGTTCAGCCTTGTGGAAGGATTTAACGGCAACACTTCAACAATAATCGGATTAGAAGGACTTGCATAGCTACATGGTCTAAAAAAACAGATAAAAGAAGCCAGAGTTCAAACTTGCCACAAAGAAAGGCATTGAGCTGTGAGGTGCAGAATCAACACACTGTTCTGAGACTTTGATTTCGACAATTACACAAAGTAGGGATGCCTGCAGATTTCAATGGTTACTGGAAAATGATCAGCAATGACAATTTTGAGGAGTATCTGAAAGCACTGGGTAAGCTTCCTTTCGTGTTTCTTTGATAAATAATCAATAAATGCTACCCGTCTTAGTCTTGACATGAACCTATTTTTCCTTGTACAGTCATAAATCATTTTTGTGAGAAATAGTTTTTTCAGGAATACGCTGTAAGAATTGCTCTATGCAAAATTGTCTTAAGCAGTCTCTACTTTTTAACATCTTGATGATTAATTTTACAGTGATTAAACTATATAGCTGAAAGAGGTAAGTGGCAGATTTCAAACTTCAAACCCAACCATAACTTTAAAGTTTTATGTGTGCTACAGAGACAATAACGTACTTGATGCAATTCTGTGTGTTTACATTTGATGAAATATGCAAAATGCTAATAGTCCTATAGAAATACTGATACCCTCAGTAACTGTGAAATGCAAGTGGTGTTTTTTAGGGTTCCACACAACCAGCAAATCAAGACAAGCTTATTTAAGTTAAAAGAATTAGGCTATGGATTTTTCCTTTTAAGCAAGCTGACCTGAAAGATCTGGACATTTATTTATCCATGTTCATTTTAGTCCTCCCAAGAGCTACACGCCAGCTTTTGTGGTAGACTTTTCTGGATTAAAGTAACTCTTTTTCTTTTTCAGATGTAAATGTTGCTGTAAGAAAAATAGCAAACTTGCTAAAACCTGACAAAGAAATCCTTCAGAATGGGGATCATATGATCATTAAAACGCTAAGCACTTTTAGAAACTACATCATGGAATTTGATGTAGGGAAGGAGTTTGAGGAGGATTTAGCTGGGGTGGATGATCGCAAATGCATGGTAAGCATTAGAACTGTAACAACTGACTATTAAGACTATTAATAATCCAAGGCCTTGCACAGACAACATCTATAAGTCATTTTATGTGGCTGTTCCTAAAATTATTCCTGTGACTTTTTTCAGTGAATTAATAGTAATTTCAATTAAATGTTACTCAATTATGCGGGGATATCTGTTGGACAGAAAAATGTTTACATTTGAGTTTTCAGAATCTCTTGATGGACTAATGTTTTACAGTACAAGAACAACTGCAGGTCTAGGTGCTCTTCCCCATGTGCAACAATGGCCAAGTGTTTAGAAACCTGCTGCTTTTCTTATTCTTGTTTTTGTGCTCCTTCCTTCCTGTGTGTATTTGGTAGAGCGGATGCACTAATTAGCCTTCTGGAACAAGTCTTTGTAGTCAATAAGCAAACACCAAGAACTCTGCCTTATGAGCTCTTTTTGCTTGCCAGAAAGACAGTGTTTTCTAACTTATGACCGATAAATACCAATTAACAGACAAAACTTGAGAATACAAAGTTCTTTAGGTGAATATATCTGGACATTTTCTTTCTTGTTAGTTCAAGAGCATGATGCCTGCAATATCCCACAGTGAAGAAGTTGATAAGCAAAAGAAAATTATTTCAGGAGAGACTATAGAGGAGTAATTATATAAAATGGAATTAATAGGTTTCCATTTGTAGATAGATACTGCCATTTACAAAGTACTGTTCTCTAATATTAGGGTATATAAATTTACTTTTGCTCTGGTAATAGTAATACAGGAAATGAAGGATCCCGAAGACCAGGAAAAAAAACACTAATCAGCAAGCAAGGACCTCAGCTAATCCCTCTTATCTCCTTGTTAGAGAAGGTAGAAACATGATAGAGTACAGAATACAAAAGTCACAAAAGGGAGAATCAAAGTATATTTTTGTAAAGGAAAGTGGCGTAATGTCATAATGCATGTTTGATTACTGGAAAGTTCTTCGCCAGGGTGATGAGGTCCAGATCCACCAATTATGAGCCTAAGGAAAGATTTAAGTGGCTAAAGTACTGTCAAAGATAGCAATGTTCAAGTCCTCTACCAAGTGCTAAAAATGTCTGAGTCCTCGGTGTTTACTTCAGCAAACTGCTGGTTTGTGTGTGTACAGAACTGTCTCCAGCTAAGCATTATCTATACTTAAATACCATTGAACTCCAGACTAAAACATCCTCTACTTGCCAGAGTGAAGTAATTGTGCTAGCATATACCTGCAATGAGTTCTCACAAACTGTGTCAGACAACTGGTGTGCTGAAAAAGCTGATTCAGAAGACATGAAAATGTGGCCCTTGACCAGCCATGCTTTTGAAATGCTGAACAAATGTAGCACAACTTCCGGTTCACTGAAAAATACCCTAAACACTTCAATATTTGTAACAGGTCAATATTCTTTACACTGTGTTGCTAAATTGAGTGATGGGGAAGAATTCAAAGTGTTGAATCAGAAAGAAGAAAATAGAGACCATTCTAGTCACTACAGCAGGTATTAGATTTGGAGTGGAACCGAGATCACCCTGCTTCGAAGTGTTGCTTGAACAATTTATCTATTGATTGTTCAGTGCAAAATCACTCAGCCTTGGAAAGAGGAGGTAGCAGCATCTTCTTGCCTTTTCAAAAAAAAAAAAAAACAGAAAACAAGGTGTGGTCTTGCTAACCCTGTTTGTTTCTTTGTTAGGAATAACGTGGGCATATAACTTCACTAAAGCTTTCAGAAGTCTTCAGTATCTCTTTATGACCTCCCACAACATAAGCAGATACCAACTGCAGCCCTAAAACTAAGGTCACTCTTAGTGACTGTTGCCTTGTAGCAATGTATCATACTTTATAGTTCAATTTTCTGGCTAAAGATTTATTTTCTGGAAACGCTGTGGTTTCATCAAGAGGAAAACAGTACAAGAAGCTGTTTTTGGGAAGCCACTTCAGTGTAAATCTGATAACAGTAATGTCAGGCAAGGTTTGCAGTTTTAAGTAATGAAATAACTCCAATGGGCTGGAAGCCTTGTTAAGGAAGGGTCATGGAGGGGATGCAAGAGATACTGGAATGCTCCCTGACTGGTGTTATGAGGAAAGCCGCCATAAAAGCGAAGGTTGAATGTGATTCTTCATGTTTCATTTCTTCATCCGTAGCTTGTGAAACTGAACACCATAAATGGCTTAATCATTAATACTCAATTTGTCTAATGGGAGAGATTATGAATTATTTATTTTTATCTATATTATGAACTGAGCAGACCACTGGGCAAGTTCTCTCCTCGCTATCCTGCTGTTCTTCCAAGAAGCTCAACGCATTAGAAGTACAAAGTAACATGGATAAGACAAATTACACATTAAACATTAGTTTTATAAAGCAGAGCAATCATCATGAGACTAGTAAAAATATCCTTAGAAATCATTCATGGATTGTGTTTCTTTTAATGAAGAATACATTTTAAGAGTCATTAACTAGAGTTAACATCAGTAAAGATAATATTAGCACAGTGAAGAGGTTAGATCTTGTGTGTAATTCACTGAAACTTTGTTCACCTTTCAGTTGTAAAATACATCTTTGAGTCTGTCAGGGTACAGTATAATTACAATAAATCCACATCAATAGTCTATGATGAGTAAAGGCTAAAAAGTTTTGCTGGTTCTAATTTTAGAAGAAAGTTGAAGTTATAACAGTAGGGATTAATACTCCTGTGATGGTATAGGATTCCTCCTTGATTTCACTTTGGATTATTCTTTTTCCTTATTATAGTTGGTCGCTGCTGGAAACCTCTGAACTTGGGACAGCGAGTTAATTCAGCTGGATAAACCTTAGCAGATTCAGTTGTTTTATTTTGTTTTTACCTTTAACTGTTGCTTTTTTTCTGACACGCATTTTTAGGTGATTCCATTTTCTTAAGGAATATAGATAACATCAGTTGGTGATACCAGCTCCTTTACAGTTTTATTTCTCTTGGGAAGTGAAAACTTGCTTCTTTAGAACTTAGATTTTCTCTGTTTTGTAAAACCAAAGATTAGGATAGTTGACCATATAGGAGAGAGCACTGATGACAGCGCAAGGTGCTGCCAAAAGGCAGTTGATATTCCATGGGTTCCAAGCACTACTGAAACTGTGTGTGGGGCATGCTGCAGCACAGCCTTGTCTCTTAGGAAATGCAGACAAGACGTATTGCTCCTTATGCTATCATGCTTTTCCCTAGAGATTTTATCTCCTAGGTAGAAGTCAGAGTTTCTCTGTTTGGCACTTTCATGAAAGATGTGTTTCTGCACGTTTAATCATTATACTTAAGGGTTGTTAAAACTTTTGACAGTTTGAACTACAAAGATAAAATGGAAGTTTGCTTACTCAGGAGCATCTTCTATTCTTTGCAGACATTACAAGGTGCAAATTACAATGTGTAGAAAGAAGGCCAGAACACTAATACTGTATCACATTATTTCTCATATGATGTGATATTTGAATTGGACCGTGTGCTAAAGTTTCCACTACTTTGAAGAGTTTGGTTTTGGTTTTAATTGGTAACATACATCAGGTGTTAGTGTACAAAGACAGAAATTTGAAGTTTATATATGACTTAGGTATTGCCTGAACTGAGTATTTCACTGTACTATCTTCATTCTCAGTGAATCTTCAGCCCCATCGTGAAACTTCCTCATTTTAAAGATAAATTCCATAGTCTCTAGTTAAGATTAATTTAGCCAGCATCTTAGCTATTACACTAACCATAAAACCTTGTTTCAAGCATGTGAACTTTACTGTGGAAAAATTTTGCTGTGCACCAAAGAGGCAAAACCTTATTGAAACAATAATTAGTTGATAACTATCTCCAAAAGCATGTCCCGTTCATCCTCAGATAATTTTACCTCCCTTTCTCACAGTCAGTAATAAACAGCGAAGCCGAGGAGATACCTACAATGTAAAATATGTTAACAATAAATGTGAGAATGGGGAAGGATCTGACATGAAACAAAAAAGCTAACTTTTTTCCCCTTCACAGCGTATTTGTTTGGCATGTCAGTCAAAAGTAGAGTGGGTGAGAAGTGGGAGGATTTGGAATTCACTTAACAGATCTATCATACATGTTACCATGTGGAATAATTTCCTGAAAGTATATAGTCATTTAATGTTTAGACAGCCTCATAAGGATTGTCCACAGGCATCTGACCAACCATTCTGTCAGTTGCATGTGCCATATCCTAGTGAAAAGTGTTACCTTGAGGCAGGCTCTTTGAGACTGATCATGGCTCTGTTTTAAACGATAAACATGCCTGATGTGAAACTGATTCCTGTCTAGTTTATATTCAGGGAAAACACAATAAAGTTTAATTGTTCTGGGTATAATTTGATTTATGCTGCTGCAAGGTCAGAGTAAAGCCCTATTATAAAATTACATGGCTCCTTAAACTTTTTTAACCGTTATTTAGGCAGGGTTCCTCTGTTCCACAAATGGAATTCACAGCTGTTAATCTAGTTTAGAATAGGTATTGGAATGATTACTTTGCTGTCAAAAAAGCAATCACCAGTGATACTTGGAATTTCAGTAGGGATCCTCAACAGGATGAGAAGACTCAAAATGAGTCGTCTTTCTAGTAAGATGCAAGATCAGCAGTGTATGTCTTTACTTGATCCCTCTGATTCAAATCCTTGGTTTCTTTACCTCTTCAAATGCTTTCATTTTCTTTCTAAAAATTACTTGTTTATTGATTTGGGTTTGTGTTTTCTCATATACTATATTGGAAAAAGCATTGTTCTAGAATGATTATTGATGGGAGATGTGTTTATGTGATTGCCTGTATTTGTGTGTATATATATACACTATTTTTCACTCAAATCTACTGCTCCCTCTATCTGCAGAAATGTAAATTCACCAGTTGCTTATTGAAATAATCTCTGACTTCTTGTGATTTTAATTCAAAGGAAGTAGTCTTCATGTAGTTTTGTATTGATACTCCTGACGTTTTACAAACTACTGTTTCCAGGTGAGGAAGAATGGTTCTCCAGTCAACCAGAGAACAAAGTTCCACTCTTGGATCTGTCTCTGGCTCTCTGAAACTCTGGTTCATTCGCTCCCTGTGCCTCAGTAATGAGGAGTTATTCCCTTTTTTTTGTCTTGCTTGTTTTGTTGGTTTTGTGTTTTTGTGATGTTTTTTGTTTTTTCCCACATTACTTGGCCTTTTGGCATTATTGCTTATTATCCGTAAGTAATACATTCAGCACATTTGCACAATGATGTCAGATGAGATCTCTAGAACATTTTGTCATATGCATTAAGATATCATTAACTTCACAGTCTGCAGTTCTGCATTCCTAACAAATACCTGAGACTAACCAACAGTTTGAGCTAGTTACTCAAAAACCACTGCTAACGTTCTGAAAGTGTTGTGGGCAAGGAGGTTTTGGATGGGCATAGTATTTCAGCTTTGTGTGCATCCAGAAAAGTTCAGAGAATGATGAATGCAGTGTGTGCAATCACAAAGAATCAGGTGAAAACTTGAAAACCCAACTTATCAAATTGGATTTTGAATGACAAACCATTAGTGTTATGTACAATTGCATCTTGCTAAATTTACAGAGGGTAATTCAATTATACACATCAAATTACACGGTGAATGTCTTAGAATTGATTCTGATCCTTGCACAAAGTGAATTGGATTTATTGTTTTGTACTTTTTTCTGATGTAGGATATAAGCAAGTCATCCTATTTTTGTATAGATTCTTACAATTTTATTTCGGTAAGAAAAAAGATTACCATTCCTAAGAAATAAAACTTGATGTACTATCCAGAATACTTATTCTATATTCTTCACATGTTGTCACCTGTGTAGCCTGGAGCCTGGCATATGTCTCCAGTCATTGCCGTCCCTCATTGTTCTTATGAGCAAGAATTCAAAATAACATTTAGAACAACAGCGTTCAACGTTTTAAGACCCTCTGCTACAGCAGCTTACTCTTTGATCTAAAAGTTGTCATTACAATTCTGTTTGCTAGCAATGGAGATGGTGACAATCACAGAAGCAAAACACTGCTTCTAGAAGTGTCTGATTTTTTGACTACAGTGAACTTCAGTAAGCTTATCAGTCAGGTACAGAATGCCCGCATTATAACCAGCTTGTCTTTCAGTAATGATCTGAGCAAGTTCAGAATGGCATAGGCATATTTCAGAGTTTTCAGCCATATTTCAGGCTCACACTCAACTTGCTGTCAACCACAACCCCCAGATCCCTGTCTGCGGGGCTGCTCTCCAGCATCTCGTTGCCCAGTCTGTATGTATAGCCAGGGTTGCCCTGTCACAGGTGCAGGACCTGGCACTTGCTTGTGTTAAACTTCATGCAGTTGGTGATCGCCCAGCTCTCCAGTCTGTCCAGATCTCTCTGCAAGGCCTTTCCACCCTCATCCAAGGCCACAACTCCTCCAAGTTTGGTGTCGTCAGCAAATTTGCTCAAAACACCTTCTAGTCCTACATCCAAATCATTTATAAAAACATTGAGGACTGGCCCTAACATGGAGCCTTGAGGGACCCCACTAGTGACCATCCGCCAGCCAGATGTGGCCCCATTTACCACAACCCTTTGAGCCCTGCCCATCAGCCAATTGCTCACCCATCGCATGATGTTTTTGTTTAGCTGTATGCTGGACGTTCTGTCCAGTAGGATCCTATGGGAAACCGTGTCAAAAGCTTTGCTGAAGTCCAGGAAGATCACATCAGCTGGTTTCCCTTGATCGACTAGATGGGTGATCTTATCATAAAAGGAAATCAAATTTGTTAGGCAGGACCTACCCCTCATGAACCCATGTTGGCTGGGACCAATGACTGCATTGTCCCCCGGGTGCGCTTCAATAACTTCAAGGGTCACCCTCTCCATAATTTTACCAGGCACTGATGTGAGACTGACAGGCCTGTAATTGCTAGGGTCTTCTTTCTTACCCTTCTTGAAAATTGGCACAACATTTACCAGCTTCCAGTCCAATGGGACCTCTCCAGCTTCCCAAGATCATTGAAAAATAATTGAGAGAGGTCCCGCGATGACATCAGCCAGCTCTTTAAGCACCCTGGGATGAATCCCATCTGGACCTATGGACTTGTATGGATCCAGGTGGAGCAGCAAATCCCCCACACGTTCAGGGTCGGTTGGGAGTTTGTCATTCCCACCGTCATGGTCCTCCAGCTCAGGGCACCCGGGGTCCCGAAGCCCATCATCAGTGTTGAAGACAGAGGTGAAGAAGGCGTTAAATGTCTCTGCTTTGCCTATGTCATTGTCTGTGAGGAGACCTTACCCGTCTAGTAGCGGACCTATGTTTTCTTTGGTTCTCCTTTTTCTGTTCACATATCTAAAAAACCCTTTTTTATTGTCTCCCACAGACATGGCCAGCTTCAACTCTAGTTGGGCTTTGGCCACATGAATTTTCTCCCTACAAACACAAACAGCATCCCTGTATTCCTTCGTCGTTGCCTGACCCTCCTTCCAGCAGCCGTATACTTTCTTTTTTCGCCTAAGCTCCAGCAGAAGTTCCCTGGTCAGCCAGGCTGGCCTTCTGCCCCGCCTGCCTGACTTCCGATATTTTGGAATCGCCTGATCTTGAGCTGTTAGGAGACAGTGCTTAAAGATTGACCAGCACTGATGGACACCAGTGCCTTCAAAAGCAGTTTCCCAGGGGACCTTGCTGACTAGTTCCCTGAGCAGCCTGAAGTCTGCTTTCCCCATATGCAGGGCTGAAGTTTTGGTGGCAGTTTTCCTTCTGTCACCGTAAATTCTAAACTCAACCACTTCATGGTCACTATGACCGAGACGGCTGCCAATTGCCACGTCTCCCACAAGACCCTCTCTGTTCTCCAGCAACAGATCTAGGAGGGCACCTTTCCTAGTTGGCTCCCTTAGCACCAGCACCAAGAAGTTATCATGAAGTTATAAGGTTAGATTTATAGGTGCTTCTACAGGGTTGAACTGAAGTTGTTATGGTAAGGAATGATCAGTACAGTCTTTACCATCCTCCCTAGCTAAAGGATAGCTAAATATGTATAGCCTTTGTCCAACAACAGTATCTTGAGATGATGTGCAGGAATCCTACCACTAATTTTTCTGTTGGTGAATGTTTGCTAGATAGTTTCCTATAGAAGAGACATAATTAGTCCACAGATTTTCTGTTTAGAGGCTTGGCTCTTTGGGAAACACCACGTTGAACCCTTATTTCTGTTGGATCTTTTAAAACTATGATAATTTTGTATCTCTATTTTCAATACTACTAGAATAACTTCTGTTAAATTTTGAAAAGAGTCTGGAATGTGTGGAATGGTTATGAACAGCATAAGCAATCAGTAAGTTTTTTTCAATAGAATAAATGATCATGGCTAATAAGAAATGCTTCTGTAGTTTGTATATGATTTTTTTCAGATGGCAATGCTGCTTTTTTAGCTGTTTATCTGTATCATCCTAAGCTGTTTTTATGTTAACAAGAAAATTGGATGCCTTCTTAATATTATTAAAATAAGTTATGAGAAGTAGTGAGATGTAGGCCATTTATATTTCTGAATCAAATTTTAAGATCATATAGATTTTCAAAGGATTTATACTTTACAACCAATTGACCATGTAAATTGATAATGTCTTGTGAAAATAAGCAGTATTTCCATTTGAGTTCTTAACTATGATAGTGACCTCATAGGAAGGCACTTATTTTTTCCAGTATAGTGCCACCTTCTTCTCAGATATGGTATCTCAGAGCCCAAACACTGTCAAGAATCAGGACAGTTTAAAAAAATATAAAAAATAAAAAAATAAAACCACCAAACATATTACTGGGCCACTAGGAAAGATGAAGAGGCCTTTTCCTAATGGATTCCTAATTGATTTCCTAATTGGTTCTCATTGTTTCAGTGCCTGATACATCTCCATGACTGTATCTTCCAGGATTTTTCATTCAACGTCTGTAGTGTGGTAGTTCACACGTTAACAGAGCTGTTATAGCACATGTAGGGAGCAAAGAAAGTACCTAATTTATGGAGACTTGCTTCAAAAGTTTGTGAAAACAATGGACAGCTGAAGTAAACATAAATTAGAAAGTCTACTTTGAAAAAGTAATTATAAGAAAACGGGGGACTTCTTTAAGTAGACTTACAAAGTAGATTGAATGTCTTTATGGTAAGTTTACTTTTTCAGCTCTGGAATGTCTAAACTTTTCTGGGTAGATAATCTCGTTTAACTTGGGTTTCATTGAAAAATTACCTATATTTTTCATTCCCTTGTTTGATTTTCTACATGTTCCCAGTATTCTTGGATCCAACTTTTCTTAGAAATAAACTTATTTACCTAATTTCAATTGTGGAGTTGGAAGATAAACAGAAAAATATGAGTGCGAGATCAAGTATATTTTTTGCTTGAATGTGCTCTTTTCTCAATAGTTTAACAATCTGTCAGCAACCTGCAGATACTGACTTGATGTGATAAAATGAGTTACAGCCTGGAGAGATGACAAACTCTGAACGTGTTTGTAGCCCTCCCGTTAGCAGTGTGCAGCATGCCTCCAACACAGAAAGTCACAGGTAGTGACTATGACCTTACTGAATGCACTTTCACCATTATATTTTATTGTTTTTGTTACCAACATTATTTTATTCCATCAGCACTTCAGTTGATGAAAAATTCCCCCTGAAAACTACTTATCAGATGTTTTTATATCACTTTGATACTTAGTTCAGATGTAAATACTTTATCTTGAGCATCTAATAAATATCTAGGATATATAGCCATGTTTGACAAAAAATACTAGAATATTTTCTTTGGTGTTACTTAAAAGCATAATACAGGACACAGCTCGAACTGGATTTTCCTGTGTCATCTGACCTAAACAATTACTTTTCATTGTTTGATCTTTCTTAAATCATAATTGCAGTTGTAAATGACTAGTTATTCTCATAAACACAGAATTACTGGATTGAGAAGGAGCATGGCCTGTGTCATGCAGTTGTAGGGCACTGCGGTCATTTGCTGCACCATAATATAGAGACAGCACTGTGAAGAGTAGAAGAAAAATAGAACTTGTACAGCTGTGTTTCTCCTGAAGATAGAAAATCAGTAACACATTTTTGATGAAGGGTGGTAGCTGCAATACATATTTGTAAATGCAGTGTGTCACAAATCTATGTAGCATCAGCAAAAATATGCTCATGGACTACTTTAAAAAAATATTATAGTTCATTCATCTGTAAAATGCATTAGGTATCTTCAGCTGTATAGCACACAACACCAACAAGTACATTAGGAACTGCTAACGTGGGAATCAGAAACATTCTGCAGCGCCAGCATCAAATGTTCTTGCAATTAGACCTAACTGGAAGTGCAAAGTTTTCTGATAAATTAGTTTGTTTTATGAGTATTTCAGTAAATTACAAGAGTCAATATCTCTGTCTGTGGGTCAGTATGATTTACCTCTAGAAGCTGGAAGTAATATCTACTGTAATTCTGCAGGACTTCACTACTGTTACTGCAACTAGAGAAAATGCAAATACATGCTTGATAGATTTGTTTTATTTTTTCTAAATATTTCATTTAATAAATCTACTTTGTCTCATAATTGAAAACAGTAATGAGAGTACTTTAATTTTCATTTATTCTACTTTTTATTTCCAGGAATACAGTGTTGTTACGCACATATACTGAAATCTGCATAAATCACTAACAGAAGTATGTGAGGGGCCAGGTAATAAAAGGAAAATACCTAAGTGCACAAAAATAGTGTAAGACCATATAAATCATGTAATAAAACTAAAGAAAATTTAAATATTTACTGTATTCTCAGGCTTCAAAGATGATAATATAATTAGTGAATTCAGTGTAATTCTTTTTTTGTAAAGTAATCCGTCTCTACCTAGCGGTGCTCAGGCAGAAATACCATCAATCTTTGGGACCACTGGTATTATATTGGCCTCTTCCCTCTCCTTCTTAACTACAATGTTTAATCCAGCGGAACCTCAGATAATTGCCTTGGTTTGTCATCCTCACCTCCCATATAAGCTCCATTATTATACCTCAAGAGTATATAACCAAGTACATAATCCCAAAGAGGTGCAGTATTGTTGGTTAGAATTTTTGAGACAAGTTAAATTGAGGCAAGGCCCACTTTATCTTTTGTTAACTTTCCTTGTATTCCTTCAGTACTTTTTATCACACTGTCCACTAATCACATTAATCACCATTTTCTGTTGAAGTTGCCTACAGAATTACATCTATTTCACTTAGTGTGTATTCGTCTTAAGTTTAAGTTTGATCAGGCAGTAAGAGACTCAAGAACATACGTAAGAAACCCTTGATCAATATTCTCCTTTAATTACTGCATGGTGCTAGTGTTCATATAGCTCAGTGAAATGATATACTGACTAATGACACATGATACATTTCTAACACTCTCTTTCACACTGTCCATCTTTTGGAAATGCAAGGGAAAAGATCAGTCTGGAAGAATAAAGCTTTAAAAAAAATATCGGCACAGTACAGTTTTTCAAGGCAGATGTTATATCTAAGGGAATTCAAGCACTGCCTGTTGGGAGATTTTGATTGCCTACAGTATCTCCCCACCATTTTTTCTTCTCTTCAAGACATTTATTTTTTTTTCTTTCTGTTGCCAATATACTGTGGTTAGGTTAACACAAAAATGTAAGGGGTCTTTCTGGAGAAAGTGAAAAATGGTAAGGAAGACATAAATAGTTCATTTTCTCACTTAAGGTATGAAGCATTAGCAGTTATGAACCCAAAAGATAACCTATGTTTTTGAAGCTACAGTATTTCTCCCAGTCAGTAGTCACTGAACAGATATTCTGTATACACAAGGAAAGGAGAGTGTATCCACCAAATGGTAAACTCTAAATCATTGCTCTTACATACAATAAAAGGGCCAATATTTACCAAAATTTGTCCTACAATGGTATTTTTAGAATGTTGTTATTATGTTCTGACTCAAATATTTGGAAATGCTTTAAGGCAAGCTTTGCTGTATCTTGGCTGTTGGTAAAGAGTGGGCTATTAGCCGCACATACACCAGCTGTAGCAATTCCATCCTCTGTGTGTCTCTATAGAGATATTTGGAATTGAAGAACTTATTGTTCTCTTGGATTTGAGTTAAAAGGGGAACTTCTGTCTTTTGTATTATTCGGGTCTTCTATTATTTCAGACATTAGAGTTTGACCTAAAGAAAGAAAAGATAAAAATGCTACTGATTAATCTTACTGTCATAAAATGGTTGTTTTTGCTAACAAAGAGAGAATGTTATGTTCTCTAGCAATACATTCTGTCCTTTATAACCTTCATAGCAAAAGAGCCACATACAAAAATCAGAAAGTGTATGGTTAACTCACATCCCTTCAGTATTTATATGCCTGAAAGGGAGGGCAGAGGATGACAACTGGGAATTCTGATAAAACAGCTTGGTTAACAGTCTGTGATATTTTACTCTTTGTGGCTGTCACCAAGTCACTAAAAGCGATATCTAATCTTGATTGAAAAAACAAAATGCAAGAGAAAAAAAGTGTTGTTTCCTGAGATGAAACAATTTTTAAAACCCTTAGAGGCTGAAAAAGTTAACATTTCTTTGTGTTGCTACAAACGTTTATTGCCCCCAAGTGTACTAGGCCAGTGAAGTATTATTAGGACTAGTAACTTCCAGAGCTAACTTTGCATGTTAGTAGTGCTAGTAAAGTTCTTATTTTATCATGGTATATTGCCTGTGAATTCACATATAAACCTATGAAATTAAACTTTACAGGTAATCTAATGACTCAGCTATGCTGAGCTAGTGCTCAAGGGATAGAAATAAGTACTGTTACTAAGCAAAGCTACACATACAACTGATTTATTCCACAGTATCCCTTTCATCTGTAGGTCACTGGTAAAAATAACCTTCACTTTCTGATATAGTAATGACACAGAATCATCAGAAAGTCTTAGGTGTTAACTAGTGTTATTTGTTACCGTCCACTTTCCAAATGGACATGCATAGAATCAAAACAGATATGGAAGAGGATATAAACTATGACGATCACATTAACTCTCTTAAATACAGCTTCGCCACAATGTGTTGTCCCTTCCTGCATGAGCGTTTTAAACATTAAAAGAAGATAGCATTTTTTAAAAATGTTATCTACTACTAGGTTTAAATACATTATTTTACAGGAGAAACAGAACAACTTGCCAATGCATTCTACAAACAAGAGATTTTTAGCAAGGACAAATGAGTCTGTCTTTAAGAAACCCCATGTGGTGCAGACATACTGTATAGGAGTACTAATAATGCCTTTCTTATGATTATCTATGCTGGCACTCTTTCTAGCGATTCATTTTCCATGCTTGTTTAGTCTAAAGCTTCCCATGGGTGGAGACTGCTGGCTGTACTCATTTATAGATGGTGGCTCTCATGGTTATCATTTAAGAATTAATTGTTTGTGACATACACAAATAAATAGCATTGCACAGTTCTTGAATGCTGAACTTTTAATTCCCAGAATAACAAATGTAGACTGACTTTTCTTAAAAATCAAACAGGATATCTTCTCTCCATATTTGCCTGCTTACACAGGTACTGGCCTGAAGACTTTCACAAGGTAGACAGTAATTCTGTAGTTAGTCCTCAGATTCACTTCACACAAGCTGATTTAAAAGCAGTGTGCTAATATTGATGCTCAACTATCCTAAGTTTTTGCAGCACCAAAACTTGCATTACAAATTGCCACTGCTCTTGCCCTCACTTCTTAAAAAAATTTACAGAATATTGCTCTCTTTATTTTAAGCAGGGGTGAAATCAAATTGTTACTAAATACTAACCGCAGCAACAAGCTGAAGGATGCACCCTCATACATTTAAGTATTTTTATTAATCAATAACTCAGGGCAGCACAGGTGTTCACAAAAGTGCTGTGCTGAATCTTGCAACACCTTACTCTTACTCTGCCAAACCTGGCTCAAGTAGTTCTCCAGCTACTGTTAGGCAAAGCAGGATGATGGCAAAGTTATCAATTTACTGATACTTCCAAATCACTCTGCTCTATCACGGATGACAAATTAAGACATGGGGGAGAAATATATATATATACACACATATATAAAAAAACTCAGTAAAAGCCTTTCTTGTACATCCCTAGCTGCCAGTATGTGGGTATTATGTTCAGGTAGGGCAGCTGGACAATCCTTTGTATGGTGGAAAGAAACTGAATCTCAGGTTTTTAGCTCCTCTTATAAATACAGCTGCACGTCCCTTTTGATGTTGTGTTTGTTGGCAAGGAGAAAGGAGTGCACTTTCACACAATGATTTTTATGTGTTTTTGTTTTTTTTTTCTTACAGTTAAAACAGTTTATCTCACCCTTCTGAGTTTTGACAGGCAGTTGGACAGCAACTTGCCATTTAAGCTCGTATCTTTTGTAATTAACCTAATTATTACAATGCCTTGCAATTATTCTTATGAAATTCATTAATCTTTTATTATAATGTAGAGTAGGTTTTCTTTAAGGAAACTAATCATAATATCAGGAAATGCTACAGCAACACTGAACATGCCTGTTTTGTTAGACCACAGTATCCTGGGAGGGAGATAAGCTTCTTTGTGTACAGAAAGGAGAAAAAGAAGATCGTGGCTGGACTCAGTGGATTGAAGGAGATGAAATGCACCTGGTAAGATCATGTAATAGGTTTCAAATGCCACCCTATTATTTATTCAAATGGCTAGGTGTAATGCAGCAAGCTGTGTGCTATATTTTCTTGTCTTTCTTTGACATAATTAAGTGTTGTTGCTGCGTTTGACTTCTTTCTAAAGCAATCATTTCATTTGGCACCATTATTCTTTTACGTCCCTTACAGAGATTGCCTCATTTCAATGCAGTACTCTTTCTGTGTTAACTGTCTGTCTGAACATAGCAGTTTGAAATGTTTACACTGAGGAAGACATTTATTGTACATTGTATGAAATACACAGTATGGGAACTTGTGAAAGTACACATCCAACAGTAAGCCATAAGGGGGAAATATACCATTGTTCTTTTAAAATAATTACAGGCTAGACTGCAGTATAGCCTGGAGAACTAAAACAGCAATTAAGTTTTCTGAAATGTCACGTTCTCTCAGATCACCATTTCTATCTTTTCTAAGTCAACAGGATTTGAAAGAAGATGTCTATTCTTTTCTTACACAGCTCTTCATAGTATCCTCACTCTCTCATCAGTGTGGGTAACATGAACTCTTCCTGCTGAGATAATAAAATCCAACTTCAATTTCATTCCACTGATCAGTACTATTAGCACACAGCATTTGAAATGAATGTTCTCTTTCAAATCAGTAACGGAGTTATAAATGAATCTTTGTGAAAGTTCCCAAAGCCCCTTATTACTACACACAAGTTTCAGGAATTAACTGGAAGTCCCAGAAAACAGTTTGGAAAAGGAATGTATGTGATAGACCTTGCCATCTGATACAGTGCAGGTAAATAGGGAAGTAACTTTATAGCTGCAGTCATGGTCTCAATGAAAGCAGAGGTGAACCAATGAAAAAGAGACTCCAGAATTTTCTGTGTATATACATTCCCTCTATCTGCACACAAACAGGCTACAGTAGTACCACACTGCCTCCCAAACTCATAACAGTCGGGGCTGTGACCCCAGGCAGCTGCCCTTTCAGGTTCTCTGCTGGCAAAGGGGTTGCAGTTAGCCACACACTGGCCTTGAAGCTCAATTTACTCCCTGCAGCACTCAACTCACATGAAGCAATCGCACTAGTTGCTCTTAGATTCTTTTGGCCTCTGTTTTGGCAAATCCTGGTCCCTGTCCCTTGACAGCTCTGCACTCATTCTCTCTTCCCACTTGCTGCCCCCAACACCAATTTCTTTAGCCCAGATTTCTGTATCCTTACTCTGATTCATGCTGTAGCCATGCAACCTGGCCATGGACCTCTAGGCCAGACCACTTTCTATGCTTGAACCTGTCAGGGGTTTTACTTTAGAAGTCATAAAATCAGATTCCATTGCTCACACATTGTTGTCTAGTGCCCTGAGGTACCCTGAGGTTACCTGACAGATCTGAGGCTGCTGCTTCAGAAGGCTGTGAAGAGTCCTGTCTCATACCTGCCAGCTTACATGGGCATCCCTGCACTAATTGGCACTTGTACAATTTACCATGATCTGTCTGTACACAGAAGTCAGTACAAAACTTACTTCATGCAAAGGAAGTACCCAAGTATTTTAGAGACCAGTCCCCAATATTTCAATTTTATCACTTTTTATATTTCATGAACTTCAAAAATGTCCTCTTTATTCCTCTGAATTCTCATTAATGTAACTCCATTAAACATTCAGTAAAAGAGTCCCATTTAGTATCTTATTTTTGACCAGCTAAGATTACTAGGTCCTGTACTCTTGAGAGTACTTTGGTACAACGGGCAGTTACCTCTAAAAAATTGATACTTCGATAGTTTTATGATCCTATTGAACTTTACACAATGAGCCAAGTGTTAATTTAATTCCTTCCACGGTTCTGTAGAAAGTAGTACCACATCCTTTAGTAGTTTATCGCCTCCTATTTTCACCATTTCATTCTATGGTCTGTACTTTGTAGTTCTTTTTCCTCTTTAGATTCTGTTTTATGTGAGTGACTTATTTGACCATTCTCAATTTCCTTTTGAGTTTTATTGCCATTTTCTATTGTATTGATTGCTTCTGCTCTGTAGGTTTTTATCACTGTCAGCAGATCTCTTAGCACTTACAGCACACTCTTTCTTCTGGGTTACCTATATATAAAGTGAACAAAACAGGTCCCAACTAAAATCACTGTATCAGTCTGCTTGTTTCATCAATTCACCATGAAGCGCTTTCTCTTGCTACAGGCTAGCAATATATGCCGATAAGGTTATTGATCCAGTGGAAGTTCTTCTTAATAAGTCATTTTATCAAAGTTCCCCATAAGAAAATGGGCATAACATTCCTGTTAACTTTGCTTCCCATTTCCTCAAAATATTTTGACAGCTTAATTAAAAGTCTTATCTTGAAACAGAAAGTACTACCCTACTTCTAGGTCATACATAATCTTTGTCTTTATGTCCCTTAGGAAGCCCCACCCATTTTCTTTTTGTAGCAAAACCGGTCAACACCTCCACAAATCCCCACAAAGACTGTGTGCAACTCTCAGGTCTAACTTCAACAGTTTCAGTAATAGAGAAGATTAAACTGCATCTTCAGTGAGGCTAGGGTGGACAACAGTTAGCCTCACAAATCAATGCCCAAGACATAAACATCAATGTACCTGCTTATGTGCAAGTAACTATGACCCGATGATTAGCAAGTAGAATTTTTTTTAAAACCTGTTGTGGACAGCATTAGGCATCCAGTATGGCCAAGTTCAGTCAAAACTCACTGCCATGCTGGGATTTATAGACCTAGCTCAACTCTTATGTATACAATTACATGTCCTTTCCTAGCTATGACTGCTGTGTTGCTAGACCGGGCTTTCAGCTGTTTTCTGGTTTTGTAGGTTTGAACTACCAATC
Source organism: Cygnus atratus (assembly GCF_013377495.2). NCBI lineage: Eukaryota > Metazoa > Chordata > Aves > Anseriformes > Anatidae > Cygnus > Cygnus atratus. The sequence goes on from NC_066370.1 coordinate 7,349,413, forward strand.
ATCAACATACAGACTCAGAATTTGTTATTCAAATCCATCCCCAAATAACTTGTTCATGTGTCTAAAATACGGAATGCTCATTTCAAAGACCTAAGCAGTTGCACACACAAATAGTGAATAATGCACCAGGAACACATTTGGCCCTTTAAACTCTGGGATCCCAAAATAACTTCTCTTATTCCACCTTTCTCCAGAAAGTAAACCCAAACCTGCTGGTTTCTTTTATGATTAAAAAATAGGCTAAAATATGTACAAGCTGTACAATCTAATTTGATAAGAAATTGCATACTCAAATTAAGCTGGACATACACGTGAATTTATAATGCATGTCCTATGTAAAAGTTGTATTTTTTTTAATTATTTTATCTTCCTAGGAAATAAGAGTGTGTGGAGTCAAGTGTAAGCAGGTCTTTAAGAAGGTACAGTGAGCCTGCTGCTGATACAGAAACGAAGAACAGTAGAATTTACAGACTTGCCACCAAATCTCCAAGCACAAATAATGACCATCAATGACAAGAGAGTAAACACAGAGATGAAGATTACATTAGAACAGTATAGTTGGAATAAAATATTTTTAACAAATTATTTTAAAGAAGTAATTGAAAATAAAACCCATTAAAGTTACTGAACATTTTAAATGGATGTGCACTGTATTTCTTGACTACACCAAAATGGAGGCTGTTTGGTATACAACAAGATACTTGTGAGCACATGCTTTACTTATAATGGGAATCACCCTTCCATAGCTTTAGCAAGGGACCTTAAGCTAGTCTTGTTTTCAGGTAATGAATTGTAGGGAAGTGAAAGAACTGCAGTATGTGGCTTATGGGAAATCCTGATCTCACTGAAGTCAGTGAGAATTTTAGCATCAGCTCCATTGGAACAATACTTCACTGAAAGTATTCTACCAAAAATGAAGGTCTGATTTCCCGAATTAAGTAAAGATATGGATCAGCAGTCTAGAAAAATAGCACTTACAGAACCATGGCCAAGGGGCAATTGCTTTCTAAATGCTTTAGCCAATGTCTGCCCGTTCTTTTTTTTTTTTAATTGATTTATTTATTTTTACATTCTGAAGAAACTAATAGTAAGATCACTGTTAGAAACTATATAATTGTACACATGCCAAACAAAAGGTATGACTAGCATTGCTTTCTATGGTATCATTTGCAGATTTTATTAGGACACATCATTGTGTTCATGTTCTTATGCAGCATATAGCAGAGCATTGGCCTAGCAGTTTCTACCACTGACTTAGTCACTATAAACATTCATAGTAATTTATAAACCAAAGTTGTATTTTCAGTCTGTCAATACACTGGATATACAGTTAGCACCACCACCTCGCATCACGTGCAAAAAGACTCAAGGATGCAGGATGCCTGATGGATCAGACCTTTAGCAGAAGGCACACTGTTACAAGTGTGTCCTAGAACAACTGTTACTAAACATTTTCAGAGACTTAATCAGTGGGGAAGTTGCTATTGCAGAGTCCAAGATGTTCTGAAGTGCTGCAACCCCTGGACATAGCATTGCTTTGGCCTGCTTTGGGAACCCAGTGCTGAGACTTGAGAGGAATTTTAGACATTCATCGCATAAATGTGAACAAATTACGACATTCTCTACTAACCAGAGACAGCTCTAAAATATGCACTATTGTTAAACTTGTTCAGAGATGTTACCAGTCTGATCTAACAAATGAAGAAATGGAGGTCCAGAACCATTTGTTGTAAACTAAGAATTTAGTACAGTGGAGGGGATAAACTTTCTGAACTATGATTTTTCAACTGTACTATATACTGTAAATGTGGCACCAGATGTACTGTAATATACATCTAATTTAATTTTGTAAAGTTCTGTCTTTTATTTTACATAAGGAAGTACACAGAAAACATTATCTATGAAGGTTTACACAACCCCATGTGATGTGTAAAAAAACAGGTGAAAAATACTCCCTCCCATGTAAATTCTTGTGTAACTATTGGAACAGATGTTCATGCAACCTAGAATTACTGACATATGTAATGCAATTGTCTACTTTAGGTTCCCTTGTAGCTTATTTCTTGGCAATATATAGCATTGGGAACTGCACTTGGCCCTAGTCAACCAGATATAAGGAGAGGCTACTCATGTGTTAGCTGTCTAGCTGTTCCTACAGTTAAATGGATCTCTCTCCTGACTGATATACAGACCTGCAGTTAATTGTGATTAAGTTCTCTTGTACTTAGAGTGGGAAAGGTCAGAACTGGTTATGGTTAAATACCATGGAAAGGTTCTAGGGGAGAGAGAAGGGTGAGAAACCTGTATATCTCAGGTTAAAAATACAGCTCTGCTTAAGTCAACTTGCAAAAAGCTGTCTACTTAAAGTGTTATTTATCACCTTATACAAGGTTGAGGATATCCCAATTGCCAAATCTCAGTGCATCGGTCATTTGTTTTGCTTGAAAGGACACCAAAACTTCGTTCCTTCGAGTTTCTAAATTATTGATTTCATAATCATGCACACCCTCCAGACGTCTCTGCACTCTTCAACCCCAAGGAAAGATAGCGAATAATGGAAAATAAGGAATCAGCTCCAACTCTTCATTTATAACAGATCTGAATTTGTTAAGGCCACCTATATTTCCCTCTCATGTGAAATTTGAAACTACACAATAAAAAGATGGTTCACACCACTATCCACAATTACACTTTGCATAATTCTTTTTTACGTTCAGTACTGACTCAGACCCATTTTTAAATGTGGTTTTCCTCCAATAGAACTTGGCAGTTCATAACCCTTAATTCACTAGATGTCTTCTAATTTTTGCCTCCAGCTCCCTGCAATCTTGTGTAACATTCATAAACTCTTTTTGCAGAAGGTTGTAAGTGGATCAATTAACATCTAGCTAAGTAAATCCAATTGTTAAAAACTATTATTATTGTAGTCAAACAGACAGCTTTATTTCCCTTTGGGCCATTTGGTACAAGGGCAAATTTAGTGCTGTAGTTAGTAACTCATGGCTTCTCAACCAGAAGCAATGTAACCTGCCTCCAGTTACGGAGAAGAGGCAAGCTTGGGAAGTACTTCTGTAGTTCACATACATCAAATATAGAAACTTCAAAAATATTGAACTTGGAATATATTCTCTTCAAATCATCTAAATTACTTGTCATTATAATTGTAACCTCTTATCTCTACTGCAGCAACCAGCTCCTCTGGAAAAGGAAATGCTGTCTGTTCATTGCTTCCATGATGATGCCCTCCAAATACTGCATATAATATTAGCCATGATGTTTCCTTAAACCCTTAACAACATGTTATCATACACTGGGATTTAAAATTGCCTCCATAAAATAGGTGCTTACTGAATGCATAACATTCAACAACTACTTGACAAATATCAGCCTACTTTCAAAGCTTACTTTCAAAGCTACTTTGAAAGCCAAGTACCTTCACAGTGAATGTATATCCAGGCTTGCTCAGGAATCAAACTTCATATTCATTTTCTTGATCTTCCATAGAAATTCAGTTATAGTTTTATTTTAACCTTCATTGTGCTAATCCAAGGTTGCAATGACATTAGCAAGTTTTAAACATACTTTACACTAAGCATTCTTACAGGTTTAAGAATTAAATTGTCCACTGTCTCACAGCAGATTAGGCAGATGAGTAACAATTTAGGAGGCTCCTCACAGAAGGGACACTTGAGTCCTATACTTCCTCTCCTCTTCACCTGATTTTCAACTTAATTTAGCAATAAACTTTTAGTGTGACCTTCAGCTACTTTTTTCATGGTTTGTGTGATTATTCACCATCTGATCTACCCATGCCATTACATAAGAAAAACAGGAAAAAGATTAATTCAAGTTGTGTGCTTAGACCATGTAATGATTAAGGAATAAGACTTGCACAGAGTGGAACATCAAAGAAGGTTCAGTAGGATTCAAAAAGCATAAAGGATCTGCAAATACAGAGGATTTGATTTCAGGGTACAGAGCTGAAACCTTCTGTAGTGGCATGATCTGTAGAGAAAACTGGATGGTCTCTTAACAGTAGGAGGAGAGAGAAGGGTGAGAAAGAAAGAAGAAAAATTAGCACCACTAATATTTTTGAACATGTTGATTACATAGGCTCTAATAGTGTAATCTGTATAGAAGACATTTTCATTTGGGAATTGATTTTTTTTTCTGTTTTATATGAATAATTCAAAACATACATATTAATTTTAGTGGGTGCAAATAAGCGTATACAATATTTATCTCAGCACTTGAAGACTAGATATTTGATGTGAGTGCAAATCTAATCTGATGTATGCAAAATACATGTATATCTAAGAAAGGACTTAATTTTTTGTTTGTTTATTCTAGAAATCCAGGATTTCTTGCTAGATACCAAAATATTTTGCATGCACTAAAGAATACAAATCAAATTCCATTATATAAAGAGGTATCTTTAATATTAAGTAATATTATGAAATTAATGTTAATTAATTAATAGTGAAATACCTTTAATGTCCTACAGCATTTCATCTTCAGATATGTTGTTTAGTGACATGTATGCAAAACACCAACTTCTGTGCTATGACTAAGATTATACCGCAATGTTTTCCTAGGCTTTACTGATCTGTGACTCAAGCCAGAAGATGCTATCTTTATTTAATAGTCTTCACCATATTTTTCTTTCATAAAAATCTCAAGTCATTTTGGGGATCAATGTAAACATTTAACAAACACCACATCCTGTCAGCTGTTGAAGAAATATCTCTTTTTGTTTGCTTGAACCTGCCGCCTTCTATTACCATGTAATTCCTCCTAATTCTTGTACTGCAAGAAACATCGCACAGTCATTCCATATTTTCTCCATGCCACTCAGATTTTCTTTACCCCAAGCATCTTGCTAAGATAAGTGTTCTAACAGAATCAGGGTCACTAGGCTGATTCCAGTGTTTCAACTTGAATGCTTTATTCTTAGAGGCTTTTGTTTAAAGAAGAAGAAGACAGAGCTCCCATTTCAATCCAAAACATTGAAACACTCCATGGAAACACATGTAAGAGCACCTCTTACAGTCTAATCCATGTACACAGCTCTGGAAAACCAAACAGAAATGTGAGTTAGGGCTGCAGTCTATGTTTATGCTACTGTGAAAGATGGGAAGGAATTGCTTAGTGTGATCTATGTAACATTTTGATTTTTTAATAAGCATGAGCTGGCTGAACGGCAAATACCCTATAACAAGAAAGTCCATTAGATTCCTAAAGAGTCTCTTATGAGACTGAGTCATAGAGGGTCACTGTCTACTAGTGTGGCATGAATGATGTGCTCCAGTAGATACATCCACTTTCATCAATGCCTACCATTTGATTGACTCCACTATATTAAATGTGCTAAGTGGACAGTAAAGCATAAGAGTTCCTCAGTACTACATAAAACTTTCCTAGCATGTATCATATTGTATTGTATTGTTTCTTGGACAGTCTCATCTGTAACCACATAAAAGATTCATGGCCATTCATTCTCTATTAGTAAAACATTTCATCTTGGTATAGTACCTATATGCTACTGCTGTTTGTATTTTAAGAAAATTTTCAACCTCAAAGCGAATGTTTATTTTAGTAATTTACTCCTGTCTGGCAAAAATGCATACAACAGTAGACTCCCTTCAATACCCTGTAGTTTATTACCAAGACCCACATTCTTCTCTATATTAGCAGTTAATAAGAAGTATTCACACAAAACACTTAGGCAGAACAGCTTTTCAGTTCTTTGCCAGTCCTTTCAACAGGACTGCTAGAAGATTAAGTTTCTACACCATAGAGGCAGGATGAAATTCCCTCTTTCAAGAGCCACATTCTTATTAAAGGAGGGAAGGAAAGAAGGAAGAAAAAAGCCTGTGGTTATTGACTCAACAGTAATTTACATAACTGGAGACCATTTATCTCATTGTGCCAATTGGTACAACACTGTTCTAATGCTGAGCCAATTAAAAGGTCAATATTGTGATAAGAGCGTTTCAAATTTAAAATACTTTATTTAAATGTTCAACTAATTGAGAGTTCAAGATTGGAGCAGAAGCACGAGCAGTCAGCTATGGGGGCACAATCATTATAGAGTAGCTAACATTTAGAACTTGTTGTGCCTGTGCAGAAATACGTACAGCATGATTATCAGCAGTAGGTGCAGTTCTTAAAAATGCTTTTCTCTACATTGTGGAATCACTTTAACAGCTTTTGTGCAACAGTTTCGCTTCCTTTCTTCCGCCCCCCTCCCCCCTCCCCCCCCCCCCCCATTCAGCTACACAAAGCCACACTACAGAAGTGCAGAGATAAAATACAAGAACAGGAGAAAGAGGTAATGCAAGATTGTACTAGAATTTAAAATGAAAAGTCCCTCTCTCTCCTGATGTTCCCACCCAGTTTTTCTCAATTGCGATTCAGTGCCCTTATTGTAAAAAGGAGATACTTAGAATGCTATGCAGGGCTTGTTCGGGTTCAGAGCCAATACATATAGGACGAGCTTACTGAAATTTAACATTAAATCAAGTGCAACAAGACTCACAGCAGTTCATTGCTCCCCTTCTCTAATTTTAAATCAGCATGATTCAATTTATCTTTTCTTACCAAGACGCTGATGCTTACTATCCATAACCATTACAACTTCCAACGCTTCTCTCCAGCTGGGCATGTTAAGGGCAAGCAGAAGTTAACACATTTCAGTAATACTTCTGTGAAGTGACTGTAATCTTCCACTCATCCTGTCAAGAAACACGCTGCCATTCTTGATGCTGACATTTCCAAGTTTATTTTTGGAGAGGAAAAGGGAAGAAAAGCACCTTTATATATATGTTACAGTAACACAGCTAGTATTCAAACACACTACCAAGCAGCTCCTGGAGACACCCATATTCAGGCTCAACTATGTAACTCACTGTAATGTAGTCAGTACTCTCCACTGTATTGATGATACCCATGTTCATTAGAGACACTTAATTACTCAGGACAATCCTTAAGGGACAGATGTGGTGTAAAACACCACTAGCTAGAAAGCTAGTCATCACTAGTCCTCTGTTCCAACACATATGTTCCATTATTTTAGATATAAACACAGAGACTTCCTCAGCTTCTAAGAGCTACTCACAGATTATTCTGAAAGAATTCTGCAAGACTAACTGATAAGTTTTAGACCTATTATACCTAAGAAATAGCAGAAAGCACAAAACACACTTTCACAACACTGCAGCAGTAGCACATCATACCAACTCTGCGAAGAGCAGCTTCAACCAATCTCAGACACGGGGGCTGACAGGAGCTAGACAAACAAGATCTGTAAACTAGATTTCACACTGTCCTAAATGATGCAAAAGCAGATGACTCATTCCCTACCAATCAAAACAGAAAATAAGAACAGCAGAGTTCTCTAGGAAAATAGTCTCCGAACTGTGTGGTTCCATTTCTTTAATAACCATCAAAAAAAATAAAAAAAATGTTATCCTTGTCAACTTTTGGGCAAAGCAAAGCAAGGGAAATGTCTCCCAAAAACACACATACAGGATTATTTCACAGAATGTTTTTCTGCAACACAAGTATGATCCGTTATCATGTATTTTTCTCACACAGCAAGTTTGCCTCATAAACATCAGAAGCATCTCATTACACAACATTCCATTTCTGTTTCCAGCTCCCAATATGGTGGTAGATATCTTTACTGTATTTCCAACTGTATTTTGGTGACTAAAGAAACAGAAAGGTGCTTAACCTGCTGAAGGTCACTCAAAAACCCTGCCAGGTGCTTAACTATTAGTTGAAGTTAACAGGCAGTAAATACCTATTTGTTTGAAAATCATGTGGCCTTTTTAGGACAACCTTTTTCCCTCTTCAGCCACAAAAATGCTTTGAATATCTGGCCCAGTGTCATGCAGCACTTCCCACGCCTGTTTGTGTAACTTCAGGAACAGCAGCTAACTGCCTTTTCATACACATATTCCCCCAAAGTAAGTGAATGGTTTTCAGTTAAAAAACAAAAACAAAACCAACGAAACAAACAAAAAACAGTTGTTAGGATTAGGCATTCTCTCACCAGACATTAAAGACTTGAAGGAGGAATGCCTAAATCTTTGTGGAGGCAAATGAAAAGTATGTCCTGAACTGAAACAAGTCCCCCACTTCTTAATGAAGAAAAAAGCCCCACCACAACAAAATAATTAATAGCAAAATAAAATTTTATCATTCTTTAGAATAGCTTTCAATGACAGAGCTGACCAAAGGTTCTCTACAGTTCTCCTCTGAAGCATAAAGGCTCAAGACACTGAATTATGTGCCTAACAAGGAGGGATTATAACATGAGACAGCTGTTACTTGAAACAGCCTTTAGCAAGGTTCCTTCATATTCCTTTCCTTTCTGGTAGAAGTGCTCCCTGTTTTTAGAAGATTCAACCATGTGACACTGTAGCCATGGGCCATTTCAGTCCTTATTTGCTGATATTTTATCTCTTTGCAGTGAAAGTACTTGCTGAAATAATAACTTTTTTTTTCCCATTCTTTCTTTCCTTGAAAGGGCATCAAAACTAACAATAATTGCACTGAGGTTGTCAAAAGTAGGTATCTGCATGTTCGTGTTTAATGCAAATACTTTCACTTGTTGTAATTAGATACCTAAATTCAATGTACTGTCCACATCACAAATGCTCTTGAATGGGATTCTGCAAGGTACTGAGCTCTCTACCTTGATATAAAACACAATGCTACCTACTGACCGAAAGAAAAAAAAGTTATGTAGATGTGTTAGCTAGACAAAAGGTAGATTGCTCAGCAGCCTGCATGGTCAGACAGTAATGAAAAATGTATCAATGGGGGGAAAAAGAACAGTTTTGGACAGCTTTTGTTAAATCTGAACATTCAAAGCATCCTATTACAGACTCCATTTAATGAGTGTTTGTTTAACTGACACCATATAAAAGGTTGTAACAATGGTATGCTTTCTTTGAAAATGCAGATATCTCTGAGTGCCACGCAGTAATATAACCTTTACTCACATGAGTGAAGGATATGTTGTTGAACAGAGATAGCAAATCAGCTTTCAAAGGCAATGAGCATATTCCAGTAGAATGGTAGGCATAAAGCAATTTACAATTGCCCATTAGTAGGGCCTTCCAACCACTTTGTACTTTGCCACCATCTCTGTTACAGCACAGTGCTATTTGAATCCTTGGCACTGCTGGCTGAAGATGAAGTTATGTAATTAGTAACAAGGAGGAAAGGGGATTTTTTTTCCTCCTTTCAGGCTGAATATTGTTATAACAGGCATTTGGTTTTCTACCTTTAAATGCCCCCCTTAATTATTTGCAATGTAGTAGCAGAGTTAAGATAGCAGAGTTAATTCACGCAGTAGCCCTGTCCCCCACAATGTTCACCCTTTGATTGGGAACTGATGGAGCAAAATCCCCTGACAACCAATACACTCTTTTCCTTGGCAGGGTTGTCTTTTGCTAGCAACAAAAGCAATGATAAACATCTTTTGACAGATATATAGCTTACCACAAAGTCTTTTATGTACGCTTAGCAAGTTACAAAAACCTAACCAGATATACATTTTTACAAGTAACACATTTAATTTTAACAAAGGACTTTGTTCTCTCATAGCCGTGAAGAGAGACTCCTCAGAAGGAGTGTAACAGTCCTGAGGAAATACTTCTCAGCTCACGCTCTTTTATTTCTGTGTTGCCATCACAGAGGCCAAAACTTGACACTTCACTTACTCCACTTTCACACATTCTGCATCTATGATCATAAAAAAGACATACTTGTTCCTGTAGTGGCACTTCTTTGATCAAATTTCAGTTCATCTGGAAATTCCCATTAGGTATAGAACAAGAGCGAAGCCAAACAACTAACAATGATAGCTACAAATACAGTCTGAAAGGGGCAAGTGGGTCAAATCTTTAAAGACTGGGAAGAGGTTAAAAAAGGTTTAACCTCTTTAAAGTTTTCCTCTTCTTTAAAGAGGGAGATATGGTTATTCTGTCTTTTTCACTCATCTTCCTAAATCTATCTTTTTGGCAACATTCTAGGCAAGCTGTTATACTTATTATATAATGAATGTCAGATAAAAATAAACTGTTATGTCCATCAATAAGGACTCTCTTTTTCTTTATTTCTTTCATTCTTTCTTTTTTCTTTCTTTCTTCCTTTCTTTCTTTCTATAAAATTTCTTCTAAAATACACATTTTAAGAAAATTTATTTTCATTTGTATCATGTTCTACATGAAATGTACTTGGTAGTTTTCACTTAAAATCTGAAATCTCCATATTTATTAATTCCCTGTTTCAACGTAGACATCCAGCGGCAATGTCAATAACTAGTTAGATACAAATGAACCTTACCCCTGCTTCACATGCATGTACACGTATATGCATCCAGTTCCTGGAACTACATGGCATCACTGCTATTACAGCCCTGTCATGTCAGATGTCTGGGACAAATCTTAACTTCAGCAATGTATCCTGAGTTATATTCTGTGGCTTACCGTCAATGATCTTTAGTTGCTTATACACATGCTTACATATCCATTTGCAGTGTCAAGTTGCATTTTAGTATCAAGGAGTATATGGATTCGTTTAACTACATCAGACAATATTTGGATTTTTCAAATTACATTTTTTTACACATGACTATAAATTTCCATCTTAAATGCTATTTCTATCAAATATCTGCAAACATAAAGATGGAAAGTCATCACAAGGACAGGCAGACATCTAAACACCTCTGCTACTACATGGGATTATCTTCAAATAAATTCCAGGATTCATCAGGGAATTAAACACTGGTTTCATTTCTTGAGCAGGATATGTTAGAATGAAGCCAGAGCCTTTGGCACCACAGCAAGAGTGCTACTGTGGGGCTAGAGATGCAGGCAGAAAAGAGTAACTACACAGCACTGTGAAAAAAAGAAAAAAGAAAACAAAAAAAAAAGAGCTTTACAACACAGAATATCCCTTAATCAACAGGAAAAATAAAATCATGCCAAAGTTCTCAGAGAGATGCAACAACACAGGATAAAAACATTGAGTTCCCTAGAAGAGAGTTTGCCTTCAGGGTTACTGGGCTAGGATATATTTTTTCTAGCTGAAGTTTTAAAACTGATTTATGGCAATGATCTTTCAGAAAACATTTAGGAAACAGGTACACTCAGCTATCTAGTAATTTTTTTTTAGGACTAGTATAACAGTTCTGTAAATGCCCTATTCTGGTAGCACCACAGTGAAAGAAAACAAACTGGAAGAATTTTATTGTGTATTTTTATCAATATACCTGGGCCTAATTTACAGTCTTTCTGGGACAGTGCCTTTATGTCCTGATGATTATGACAAGAATGGTTTTAATCTTTTTTTAAATGGCTACAGTGAATTCAAAATTGTATATTAATTACAGCAGATGATATCGCTTTATCTGTTCATCTAGATTCTAGAACTTTAAGCAAAATGGGATTACATACTACAAATCTTTCCATTATCAAATTATACCAGTTAGGAGATCTGTGAGAACTTGAGGTCTAAGGTATTTGAAAGTACGCTTTTAAAGTGTTCTCCAGATGAGGCAAAAGAACTATTTCTGTTTGGTAAAATGGACTCTTTAAAATGTTATTCTAATGGATGAGACCCTGCATTAAAATGAAAGTGATAAAGGAGATGCACATTTTCTTAGCTAAATTATGCTTGTCATAGAAGCATCAAAGAAAAATAAAACACACTGCTTTCTATAGATTTCTTTAATTCAAAAACTATCAATCAGTATTCCAGTTCAATGTCTGAGTAATACAACCTTTGTCTGATGATAATAAGAAGTGGCAGTTGCAATTACAAAACTTTGCCACAGAATAAATACAATTAAGTTGTAGATTACAGTTACAGATATTAATGCATAGCTCATGCATGGAATTCAGATCTTGAAGAAATCTTTGGAGAGAAGATTTAAGCAGCCTTAATGTCAATGACAAAGCACTTAAACTGGGCTCAGGTTTTCAATCAACATTATAGTCAGCCCAGAAAGAAGTATGCTTTAATGGATAAAATAAAGGATTGTACTCTACAACTTGCTCTAACTAGTGGTTTATTTCATGACCTTGACAAAACCTGTTTTTCCAATTTTACAGAAGTCAAATTTTTACCCTCTTCCTTGAAATCTATGGGTAGACAGCACAGAAAAACTCCTAAGCAGAATTAAGTAAATAATAAATTCAGTGTTTTCCATTTATTTTAAAAATCAAGGTCAGTTTTATAATTAGCTATTATGTATCTTCAATATACTTTTTCAAAATACAAACCACTTCTATTAAAGTAAGTTTTCAATCCAGTAGCATCCACTAGATGATTTCTTCTTAAAATAAAACTTAGTGACAAGTTCACGAGTACATTATGAAGTCTCTACTACTGAGCCAAAGCCCTTAGTAAGAGAGAAGGAAGGCTTCTAATTAATAAAGAGCATAATACCTGTATTTTAAACTAACAAGATCAGATGAAGTAGAAGAGAAGAGACTGAATGAAGACAGACAGTCATTGATCAAAAACAGAAAAATATATCCAATGTCAGAAAGCCTATTTTTTATTTCTGGAAGATTGATTAGAAACAGATTTCTGTGTTTTTTTTTGTTTAAAATGAATCTAGACACTGATGAAACATACCAAAATGGCATAATTGCAAGCTATGTGCATGTCCTCACCCTACCAGAGCATTTGCAACCAGTCGTTATTGTTTTGTCAACAGATGTCAGACATGTTCCTCTACTGAGATGCGAATGCTGCTCCTCTTACCTTTTTTTGGTGTCAACAACCCTTTTGTTGCTTCAGAGTTCTGCTTGGGCATGATCAGCTAAGAATTTACATTAAATAACAAGTGTTTAGTCAACAACCATATGTGCAACTGGTCAAACTTCCTATTCTTCTCTGTAGGGTTCAGACCTGAACAGACAAGCAAACTTAGAAGTAGAAGCCAAGACTCTAATTAAGCCTGAGAAGGTGAGGCAGGCTTGATTATACCTGGTTGTATCAGACCTGGCAAGAAAGCTTGTGAGCTAAGATTATCCAAGGTAGTTTAGTGCCCTTTGATATTGGGCGACAGCAACCATTAATAACTGGGCAACCAGTTGCTGTTTGCTGAGCTCATTTTGCATATGATGCTTTTAATTTGGTCCTCTTCTGCTGTACTTCTCTCTCCTACTGCTCCTGCCATTTCTTAGTAAATTTTCTGCCCCATAGCTCACGCCTGTCTTAATCCAGCTGAATCCCCAAGGCCTGCTAGGCATTTTGCATACTGACAAGAAGCGGATTGCCTCCCTCCAGGTTACTTTTAGTTGTCATAACGTGACCGCTCGTGTTTGTGCTAAAGAGAGCCCCAAGCCTGGTGAGATAGCACCTCTGACAGTTTTTGCAGTAGCAGCCATCACTGAATACATTTCAAGCAATTAATTTTCATAAAAATGAAAATAAACATGAGTTCACATGTGGTAACAAGTTTAAAATAATAATAGGTGTCTATGACCATGCTCCTTCTGTCTGAATCTTTCAGGGGAATTCAATTGCTGAGAACAACTTTAGCAGCTTGCCATATTTCTATGTGCTAAAGAGCAACCAAATAACCATAGGCAAAAGTCCCTGCTGGTAAGCATGTGGAGCGTGGGGCCTGATCAGTGGAGTACGAGGCATTCTTTCTCCTGTGATACATATACATATTAGATAGTTTTAAAGGAAAATGAAAGTGAGGTAAGGACAAAGTGGAAAACATACTACTGTCTCTTCAAAACGACATGCCCAGAAGTTGACAGAAAAAAAATCTGTTTTACCAGTAGCCTCTGTTCCTTCCACAGTTCTCTTAAAAGTGTATTGCTGCATAAGCTTTCTCAAGGACAGTGCACCACAAGCTCTTTCAGCTAGCAAGAAGGCTGAACACTTTCAGACACCCTTATAGGATTTTTCATCTGGGCAGGACTTGGATACCATGAGAGGAACTGGAGGCAAGTGTTTGAAGTGTCTTTCATGACTGCTGACTCATTCCACAGAAACAAGGCTTGGGCCTCACATCTCAGTCCTGTCAGTTCAGGCTTTTTTATGAGATGTTCTTTTTCAAACTGCCACTAATCAATATTGATTCATAGGACAAAGGCAAGAAATGCCATCTTCATTTCTTCACACACAACTAAATACTGTCAAGGTTACTCAGGCTTTAACAATGTACAGTCTTCTGTCTTTTCATTACATTGTTTTATTTCCAAGGTCTTATTACTTGGCCATAAAACTTATCCCTGGTTGAAACCTGACACACAAACTATGAGCCCAGAGCCTTTGTTTTTCACATACATATTGGAAAACATGAAAAAATACACCTAATTCCTCCCATTCCCAAGATTCTGTACATGCTATACATGGCATGCCAACTGAGTTTACTGGTGATCTTGCAAGGAATGGGTGCTGAGAACATGATTATCATGACAAGTAAAAGAGGACACCTTTTCTTCATTTCCGTAAATGCATACTCATGACATAGGAATGAAATGTTGTTTTGCTATTTGTGAGGTTTTCTCTGTGTATGTGCTGCATAAACAATAAACACAGAGCAAATAGAATAATTCTTAAGATTTAAAGTTTTGAAGAATTTTTTTTTGAAGAATTTTAAAGCTAAAATGCAACGAGAGGCTGGCCAGTATAACTGGCAAGGCACAGTCGCAAAAGAACACTGTCAATACAGTGGGTCAGTGATCTGCGGACTTAAAATTATCCACACGGGGCTTTTATAAATTTGTGTTAACAACATCTGCACTGTCTAGTAGCTCCGTATGATTTAGGCAGGCATTTAAATGTGGTAGAGGTTTTATTGCCTATCAAGATATTGATTCGTAAACTAAAAATTCTCTTTGTGGGTCTTAACACAATGCTCTTTAAAAGCTCATGAAGCATCACAGAACTCTGTCAAGTCAATAATTCATGTTTTATTAATTCCCAACTTAGATGTTTCCTTGATTGATTAAATTTAGTGTCTGTAAGCCAGTTGCTTATTCACCTGAAAGGCTCACAAGAGCTATTTCCATTCCGTTGAATAAACCTGTGCTTAGAGAGGTCCTAATAGGGAGTTTACAAAATACACACATAGAAAAAAAAAAGTTATTTAAAAATAAAATAATAAGGGATGGACACAAACAAAGCAGAATTGTGAAAACCTGTACAATTATATGTATATGCTATTAATTAATTAAGGCCTTATATGTACAGCAAGATCTTATCTCATAATTTGTGTTCTCTGAATGTGGCTAGCTTTGCATATCTACAGTAATGGAACCATCTATTTCTTTAGTAGCTCATAATATATGTTAATTATTGATAATCACATCACATGATACAGTTTCGGTCACTTCCGCATCTTGTCAAAATGACTGTTAGACAGAAAGCAAACTACCTCAGAGCTAAAATCATTGAGCATATAAAAACTGTCACCGTGAGCTTCTAGCATATGCTCTGATTTTAGAAGGTGAATGTACACATTCAGTTTGATTCATTCCTTCTTATACATCCACCACTAGGCATTTGGAGATATACTGAGTAGCTGCTTATAAATTGATCATCCCTGTAGTGCACTGATGGAGGGAATAACTTCCAGTTGGAAAAACAGTGTGATAATGCTCTTAGAGATTATTATGCATGTGCACAAGGCAACTGAAGTGATGTTGCTTATACAGCTGATTTTGAGTGTTTGTGAGTGGCTGACTTGGGAGTAATAACATTTTCTTTTCCTTGTTTTAAAAGAATCTTTCACTATCTACATAAAATGCATAAATAATGGGACTGTATTTATGCATATTGATGTAATGTGTAGACTAAGAAAGAAAGTACACAGAGACAGGTGAAGTCAAGCCTATTGCACAACTATTACATAATATCATGGTAGAACAATGTTTTAAGAACAGAGCATTTCAAATTTGACTTTCTGCATAACATCATTGATAGTGTTTCATCTCAAAATTCTTACAATGGAAGCAAATACATATGTGTTCAGCCCAGTAACTTGTGCTTGAAATGAGGCACGTTTTAGAAAGTAACCTTCTGCAGTGATCTCAAACAGTGATTAGTTTACCAATTTCCATTGGCAAACTGGTCTGTAGACGAACTATACGGTTACGAATGCAGATATCGTCCTATGCACATTCATGCAGGAATTCTTCAGCTTTCAATCACTTCAGTTTCCTAACCCTGTGTCTGATTGAAAGCCCTCGTAATATCTTCTGTAAGTAGGGATCAAATACTTCTCCTTCTCTTAAACGAGCTCTTTAAGTATCACTCAAAGGTATTTTAAGCACTGAACTCCCAGCAACTCTTAACTTTTATAGTTTTTCTTTTTTAACCTCTGTACAAATTTCCAGCCTCTGTGGAGTCCTAAAGTGCCTTCTGCGGAGAATTACATTTTAACAAAGTAAAAGCATACAGAAGACATTGTAAGAACAGTAACTTTTGAATTTCCTTATTTCTGGGTTGGAGTTCTAGATCTTTATATTTTTCTAGCAAAAATTTTAATAATATCCCTGTTAAAAAATAAATAAATAAAAAAGAAGAAAGAGAGAAGAAAAAGCAGGGAGCACTGGACTCCTGATCACTTCAATTGTTCCATTTGTACAGCTGTCTATAAGTTACCTTGATTAATTAAAGCCAAAGAATTTAAAGCCTTAGCTCATATTAAGTTGCTTTTAGTGCTTACTTTAATCTCCTATAAAGTTCTACTGCACGTTCAAAGTCTCTATTCAGACACATTCTGAATGTGCTTATTTGCACAACTTACATCTGTGCTTTTCCCCACAATAATGTAGTGCTGCTGGATGAAAAATACCTTCCTAACACAAACTGCTATGTTTCAGAGTAATTAAAAGCAATTAATAGGGTAGGATTGAGACTAATTATGATTTACCTTGATTTATTGTACATTTGCTAAACTTGCTGCAGAGTAGCCAATGATTTTGTTAAATCAAAGTTGGTGTAAGCACCGCTCTTGGTATATAAATATTTGAAAATCAAAGGAAAGCAAATATATTTTCAACAGAAATATTTCCTTTTCTGTCCTATCTTGCATTTTTTACACTTTCAAGACTTCCATCAATTTTAAATGGGAGTTCTGGGTCTGTCAGCTTTGTAAGGTTGGTTCTTCACAGGGAAATGTCACACCTAGAAAGGAACTGAAAAAAAGAATTCACCTTGGGAACTTTAACTGTGCTGTACAATTTGCCACTGTGTTCAATATATCTCAAAGGTATCCCATAATAGCTAGTAGTTCTTTACAAAGGTCACTGTAAAATCATATCCTGTATTACTACATATTTCAGAAGTGATCCTTGTCTGCCAGCTGTTCAACTGAACTTTGTTAATGAAGGCGAAGTTTTCTAGGGTTATCACTCTGACCCTTAAACTGTATTATCTAGAAAACCATAAACCTTAAAAAAAAAAAAAAAAAAAAGATTTGAGAAGGTTTATAAAATGCTCTCGTAACAGGTCCTGTTTCCAGCTTTACCTTTTGATCTGAAGTTGGTTTTAAGCTCTTGCCACCATGCCTGCTGATTATAATGGGACGTGGGAAATGGAATCCAATGAAAACTTTGAAGGCTACATGGTTGCTTTAGGTAAAATAAAAAATATTAACTATATAGATATATAGATAAAATGCTTTTGTTATATGTAAAATCTTTCTAAAAATTAATGGAAAAAATTTTATTTCTGTATTGTGCCTTGTGGCATAAGGGTTTGTCAATCACATTGAAAATGAAGTAATTGAAATGTACTTGCAATTACAGTGATCTAAGTATTAAACATGAGAAAATTTGTAGCCAAAGATATTACTCTATATTTAGATATTTTATTTTCATGCTTACAGTGGACAGCCCTCACGGGCCCAGTTGTGCTTATGCACTTCTCATTCCCAGCTGTTGTCTCATTGTTTTCTATCTAATGGTCATTGATATATATCTTCTGTTGAGCATTTGATCTTCATCTTGCTCCGACTTTTTACAGTAGCAGATGCCACTCTAAGAGTTATAATGATAAAAAAGATTTTTCAAGTCAAAGTACACTGTACTTTTCACCCAAAGTCAAGATCAGATTTGTGGCTTCCTTGAGCTTTGTCCAAAAGTTTTTGATTCAAGTTATTGGAGAGCTAGAGAACTTGTTTGCTCAGATACAAAAATAGCTACCTATGTAGATTATAAAAACAATTCAGTGGTTCAAAATCAGTAATATACTATGCAGCCATCTTCCACAAGTTAAGATAATGTATTTGTTAGGAAGAACAGTCTAATACATCAGGTAATCAGGTAATGATATCTAAATCCAACAATCCTCAATGCCTACACTAGTGATTGACTTGGGGATAAATACCAGAAAATGCTTGACTGAGATGAAAAAAAATGATGCTTTAGCTGAATTTTTACTAGTTTTAGTCCCATCAAAGAGTCCATGTCTTAATTTATTTATCTGTTTAGACGGACAGAGAAGAAAGACATGCAAACTCATAAAAATAAACTTTCACGATTTACCAACAACTGTTGAAAGTATTTATTATTTCCTCAAAGCTTCAGCTTATATAAGAAAGAAAGGCAGGTTTCCCTATTCTGAGTTTTTAGCTTTTACATTTACAGAGAAAAGCCTGATGACTTCAGGAAAGTCTGTAAGTACTATACACAAACACCTTAGAGGTATATTTATATATATATAAATAATAATAGTTAAGATAGTATCATGAATTTCAGGAGAAAGGTACACACTAATTGATGTCATATGAGAGAGCTGGGATTTGACAGTTACTTGTAAAGATATGCATCTTAACAGCATCCTTAGAACCATTTCAGTCAGTGGATAAATTATCACTTTGTTGTTATTAAATAAAATAATATAAATATTTAAATTAAATAAAAAGTGTATTTTTTATCCCCTTCTGATCTTGTATTTCCCAATGGAAACGGGAAGAAAAATGGATGAATTCAGCCTACAATGGAGTCTGGACTACAGACATCTGATACTGAGAAGGCTGCTTAAAAAAGAAGTAACAGTTCACAAGAATAAAAGCACTTGACCCACTCAATAGCCTAAGATAAAGGAGAAAGAATGTGTTAGAATAAGGAATGCAATATAGATTTATTCTTCCTGGGAAATACTTTGATTCATTGCCTACCCTGGGCACACTCTAATGGAGACATATTCACTGAACTTTCTTACATTTTCAAACTACTTTCCCAATAACAACATCAGCAACTGGTTGGGATGAAGGAGTTGTTTGCACTAGTACACCATGATTTTTTGTGCATACATGCATATATGAGTTATACATTATAGTAGTGACAAACTGCCACTAAATTATTGGGAAAAAAAATAAAAAAAGAAAAAAGAAGAAAAAGAAAAAAAGAAAGAAGATCCATATGACTATAGGTTATTTGCAGACTACATTCTTCATTAACTTGTGATCAGTGAAAGGAAATGAATTGGAAAAGGTGAAAAGATATTCTTCTACTTTGTTTCTCCCGAATTTGCATGTGGTTGATATTTAAGTATTAAAATCCTCAGGTTCAAAGCACTCTGAGGCATTTTTTTTAAATTCATCCGTCGTTATATTAATAAATATGTATTTCTATACTTTAATTAAAGAATAGTTTTGCCCTTTAAGCCAGAAACTTTGGTTTTATCGTAAACATGTTACAAAGTATTTTAATCTACTATAATAGAACAATATATCATCTTTATTGCTTGTATTGTTCAACATGCAGTTATGAAAACCATGTTTTAATAAAACCTCCCAATTTTTCTCCAGGAGCTACAAGACTAATATATTAGTCAGAAATAGCATTTCTTTAGAAGTCTAGACAGTTTTTTTTCCTCAGAGAGACCTAAATTTTATGCTACCTGGTTATAAATCAGACCCAGAGATACTTTTAATCCAACATAGTAGATAAAATATACCCAAGAAGTCTTGAATATAAATACTGAACAAGAACATTATTCCCCATGTTAAAAAATTCTTCTCAAGCCAATGCTCTCACTCAACTCGATTAGTACTTCACAAGTAGTATAATGAATCTACCAAAACAGAAAGGACTCCATTAGTATGTGGCATTGCTGAGCTGACAATGATTAATTCATATGCAAAACTACTAAAGGATGGCTAAAAAGCCACAACCATTTTTCAATCTCTTGCAGAAACATGTGAGATTATTTAATTTGCATATAGCACCTTATTAAGATTCATTGCCAGCTGTTCAGAAATATTTATTGCAGCTGGCAATGCAGCTGGCAGTAGGTGGATTGTCTGGGGCAAACTGTTGTGATGGTAATATATATTCTCCTTTCGATAACTTTCAATGTATTCAGTTGCAAGCAGTTGTTTACATTATGACGTTAGCCTTCATCATGAACAAAATAAGGATGTTAAGGAGATGAGCACTGCATAGAATGCAGACAGAACATTAAAGATGAATTGCCAAATGCTGTAGTTTGATACTTTTTCAATTTTTTACTTTGAATCATTATTCCTTTAACATCTAACTACAATTTATTTCTGTCTCTGCTTTTTAACTATAATAGATATCAGTTATGGGATTGTTTCTCTTTCATTCATTAGTAAAACTTCTGCAATTTTTTAATTAATTAATTAACTTCTTGTATACTCCCAGAGGTTATAGGTTCCACTTTAGAGTAACATGTCAAAATCACATAGATTACATAGTCATTTTAACATGCTTATTTTCTGAAAAGGAATATTATTCTGAGGACCTCGTGTTGGGAGTGGCCAACATTTGTAACCCCGCAGGACGCATACCAGTATCTTCATATGCCTAAGAGCTACTTGATTTATACTGCACGCTTGGAAGAGGGAAAGGCTCTCAGGCACAGGATGATAATAGCACTCCTGGCATCCCACGGCTTCATGCGTGAGTGAGGCCAAAAAAGAAATGTAGGTCTTGTTATTTCACTTCTAAAAAAATCTGGAGATTCAGATAATTTAAGAAGCCAGCATGTATTAACTGCTGGTTGCATGTTGTAGCTCTGCTACATTATATTCCCACAGATACCCACTTAATAAGAAAATGCAAAATCGGTGGAAGATTTTCAAGTTGAAAGCCTTGCAAACACAAGTCGTTATTTTTAAAAGATCTTTTTCTCTGTGAAATATTGCAGGTAAAGAGGTTATTTGAGAAATTAATTTATCATTAAATAAAGTGTCATTTTTATGATGTGTAAATGTAAATGATGAATGGTGACTTTTTTATTTTTAGTAACAAATGTTGGAATTTTGTGTGATACTCTCTTTTCTGTTTTTTTTGGCAGATATTGATTTTGCAACTCGTAAGGTTGCAAAACACCTGAAACAAACAAAGGAGATTATTCAAGATGGAGACAACTTTAAAACAAAAACACTCAGTACTCTCAGAAACTACGAACTGAACTACACTGTGGGAGTGGAGTTTGAAGAACATACCAAAGGACTCGATAACCGAGTGGTTAAGGTATAAATGTAGCATCTGATTCATCTTTACACCGCAATTAGCACCAGCAGTTCCAAAAAACAGCTGAATAAATGATAAAATTAATTGCCAGAACTTTACAGACATTAGTGGATTTTTATAAAGCACAAATAATTTGCATCTTGAGACAGTTTTCTTTCCTGCTACAAGCATTTATAATAAATACAGATTAGGATGCATACTCAGATACATGAGGACAATTATTAATAAAATATTTTTCTGATGGGGGATTTTTTCAGCTTTTCTATGATATCCCTTAATTTAGAAAGTTAAAAAAAGCAGTTTATTATTACCTATGTAACTTCCTTAAAGAAATTCTAAATTTATCATTTTGATTTTAGGATACTCTCCGTGTCAATAAAAATTTTCAGCTGTGAATGGCTAGGTTCATATTGGACGTGTAGTATGAGCCTGCTCAACCTCAGTTGGACAGTTTAACAATTGGACATTGTTTAAAATCAGGTGCACTCAGCTATTAAATTTAGGTTAGTTTGGGGAAGGGACAAGGAGAAAACGTGAGCCAAGTTACCCGTGGTACAGGTGCAAATGCAGGCCTGCAGGCAGTGACAGGCAAGAAGGCCTTGCAATGCATGCTTTGATCTTTCAAGGATTGGAGGAGTAACCCAAGGTCAGAGTTCCTGTGGGAAACTATGGGCATATCTTCAGACACCTTTCAGTGAGCTGTGTGGACAAGGAATGTTTGGATCAAGGACCTTATTGTGTGTTAGCACAGCCCCTATCTGCTACAGCAGAATCAGCTAGTAAGTCTTGTGAGGCATTCAAACCAGTCCATGTCAGGGAAGTCAGTAAGGAGAACAGATATGACTGTCAGTTAAATTCACTTACTGAATTCAGCTCCATGCTTCTGTTTAATTTCTGTTCTCACACCTAAAATACTTAAGCAAGATTTTTGAAGGTAGAAAGGGTGATAGACCTTAAATTTCCATTGACTGTCCCCTTCAGGGTTTTGAAAATCTCCTTGCACCACCTGCCTGTCTTGGCCATCATTCACTGAATTTACCCCTATCAACTCTTCTGACAGTTACCACATCTTCCACTCAGCAATCAGCTCTCCTGTTCTTCTCCAGGCTGTCTTCTGCACCATTACCACTATTATCTTCCCAATAAACAAAGTTTCAGACCTTGTTGCCAAACTCTCAGTAGCTCAGATCAAAACCCACTGCCAACAAGGCCCATCTTGCTTTGGCAATTGCCACAGGAAAGCGGCAGCATAAATAACATGCTCATATTTGAACTCACACAATCCTTCACTGGAGTGGCACAGATTTAACAGAGTGCATTGCTTATTCACTGTGGATCGCTTTTCATTCTTAAATCAGTTTTGTGCAGTGTAATTCCTATGACTTCTATGACTTCTTCCAAATTATTTCTCAGTCACAGCACTGCAAGCCATCAAATAATAAGACCCATTTTCCAGTATCAAATATCCCTATGTCTATTTTTTTCCTGTCACTTTCTCCAGTGAGCACTGGGTGGGACATACTCCTGTGATGGGGTTTGTGCTTTAAGACTTTGCCCCCACAACTCTTTAGATCAGTTGAAGGCACTACTAAGGATCTAAGGAATCATCAGTTACACCAGTCCTTAAATCCTTAAATCTTTGCCACTGTCAAAGCCATTTTCTCTCTGTCTGGGCAAAATCACTTCACTTGCAGACTTACTGATTTCCTCTTCATTACCAATTATTTGGAAGGAAGGAAGCACAGCTTGTACAGTTGTTACCCTACCTGGTTTAATCACTTTTGCCTAATATTCTTTTCTGAACAAATTATATTATTTGTTTCTAACAAGAGGAGGAGGAAAGAGGAAACACATCATGCCATTGATCTCTGGACTGCTCTAAAATAATTTTCTGGTCATTTTATTAACAAAACAATGCCTCAAACACACTGAAGTTAGATAAAGGTAATAAAACTGCTAGACAACATTTAAATATAAAGAGGGCATAGATAATTTAAAGACCGTGTAGCTTAAAAATACCGTAAGTATGAAAGAAGTTAACTGAAATGGAATGAGTTTTGTCTTGTTATTAATAGAAAGCTCCCTCATAAGCGAAATAAATCAACCAGCACTGAACCAGAATATGAATTAGGCTCCCAATACTCTTGGAGATTTTTAATAACTGAACTTCCACTGACTGCAACTGGTCTGATGAGGATTTGCCTATGATACATGGTTAAATGTCTCCCTAATTTACAATGGTTCAAATCTAGAGCAATTCGAAAGAAGTTCCTCTGAATTTACTGTAGCATATCTAAGTAGAGAATTCATCCTGTAAAGAGAACTTTTCATTGCAGATATGATCCTCCTGCTCCTGGACAAGAATCAGTGTATCCAATACCCTATTAGTGACAGACTCTGAATCACACAGAACCACTGAATGGTTAAGGATGGAAGGGACTTCCTGAGGTCGCGTAGTCCAACCCATCCACTCCAGCAGGGTCAGCCGGGGCACATAGCTCAGTGCTGGGGCCAGTCAGGATTTGACTGCCTCTACAGATGGAGACTCCAGAAACTCCCTGTTCAACCCCTGCCAATGTTTGACCACCCGCATGGTTAAAAAGCAACCTCTTGTGTTCAGATGGGATTTCATGTCTTTTAATTTGAGTCCATTGTCTCTTGTCCTGTCAGTGGGAACTACTGAGAAGAGTCTGGCTCCCTCATCTTCATTCTCTTCCATTAGGTATTTACACACATTGATGAGATTCCACTCTGAGCCATCTCTTCTCAAGGCTGAACACTCCCAGATCTCTCAGCCTCTCTTCTTACAAAAGATGTTCCAGAAAGACTCCCCCATAGGGGAAATAATCCCCCATAAAGGAAATAAGACACCCCCATAAAGGAATAATCAAAAGATGAATTAACCGCATAGTGCTCCTACAATTTTTGGATACCAGAACTTCCAGTGAGTATTTTCCCAAAAGCTGGAATTTGTTCTGATAGATAGCACTAGCATTAACAAGATCCTTTAGGTCAAATAAGCCTTTGTATGGGATAGTATATTTGAGGAAGCTACTGTTGACCTCTTTGAAGGAAGAAATTCAAGTATGACCTCTATAACGCAGAGCAAGAAGTAGTTTAAACTTTTTTCACTGTAGGTCTAAATCCTTCAACTTCATGTTGCCCACAAAGTTGCAGCTATCTCATGAATCTGTACACTTTGGCAAATCACATTCTCCAGATTCTTGTGGAGACTAGTGGACTAGTCTCCAAATCTATTGACCTCCTTTTTTATTTATTTATCATCTCTGAGCACTTATACTGTTATGTCTTTCTGACCTCATATGAGTATGTTCAACAGCTGAGCGGTGCTGTGCCATCCACATGCACAGTTAGAATGGAGGTTAAGTCACACAGACGCTCCTGCATCTGTCACTGTTCCACCTGGAGCTCACATGCAGACCCCTGTCCTTCACCTTCGATGCACCAGTGACTCAACTAAAATTCCTCTGTAAAAGTTTCTTTCTCTCTTTGGCTCATGATATCTCTGTTTAAAGCCCTCTTGTGAAAGTGCAGGGAAGATGATATAAAGTAAATAATTGTATTGTACAAGATTATATTAACATATACTTCCTCTTGTTATTTTATGCAGAGCTATAAGAAGTGCTCGCACAGCACTATCTGGTATAAGCCCGCAGATCTTCACTCATGAAACCTTATGATCTTTTTATTAGTGACTTTAAACAGCAAGAAAAAAAAATCACTTTCATAAAAAAAAAAAGGGCTCAGCAATTCACTAGGTGATATGAATGCTACCTTAGTGTATGTAAAGAAATACACGGAAATTCACTACAAAATACTGTAAAAGCTTGACATCAAAACAGTGATGTCATCTTGAAAGCATTCAGGGTTTTGGATGACTGGTTGATTTATATTTTCTTAGGAGGAAAATAGGGAATGGTAGGAAGAAACTGTAATTGTTTCTTCTCATTGTTTGATTGAATGAACTTATTTTCATGTATTTGTAAGTTTCTTGTTAACATATCTGAGCTAATTACTTGATTCATGCAGACACTAGTGACCTGGGACGGTGACAAACTGATATGTGTTCAGAAAGGTGAAAAGAAAAACCGAGGCTGGAAGCACTGGATTGAAGGAGACCAGTTGCATCTGGTAAGGGCTGATATACAGATACATAGTGCATAACAGACTGCAACAAAATTCAGTTCTTCCATTTCAAAGGTTTTGTTACTTATTCTAGTTAGAAATGTCTTTATTTAGACAGCTCTGATCTCTGAACTCTAAGGAAATCCCACTTCTGCTACATCTCAGGAATGCTCAATTTCTTTCCAACTGCTCCCAATTAAGACAAAATCCTGCAGTGCCTTTTTTGCTCCAGTCCGCTGCCCTCTGGCTATTAACCCTTCTTGTTACGTTGCACCTCTAACGTCTTCTCATTCTCCTTTAATCACTGGTAGAAAAGGAAAAAAAAAAAGGAAAGGAAAGGAAAGGAAAGGAAAGGAAAGGAAAGGAAAGGAAAGGAAAGGAAAGGAAAGGAAAGGAAAGGAAAGGAAAGGAAAGGAAAGGAAAGGAAAGGAAAGGAAAGGAAAGGAAAGGAAAGGAAAGGAAAGGAAAGGAAAGGAAAGGAAAGGAAAGGAAAGGAAAGGAAAGGAAAGGAAAGGAAAGGAAAGGAAAGGAAAGGAAAGGAAAGGAAAAGAAAAGAAAAGAAAAGAAAAGAAAGTATAGGTAAAAGATAGCAAGAAAAATGTTACTTTCGTCCTGAAAGAATGAAAGAAGTACTATGCAGGAACTATGCAGTGATCCAGATCAGAAATCACTCTCTGGGTACTCAAGAGGATCCTGCAAGCAACCTACACTGCAATTATCTTGTGTTAGTACAATAAAAAGATAAAACATTCAGACATCTGAGATGGTAAACTGTGGCCCAAAGACAAACACAGTGAGCCCCAGAGAGGCCAGAAGGGCCATGCAGGAAATGAGCAGTCACTGGAGCACGGAAAGATTTCAAAATAACAGAGAATGTAAATAATATGATTCCAGAGTTTCTTGGGAGAACAATCAAGAAATGGGCAAGACAATGTTGGATGGTGAAGTAGGTGGGTGCAGAAAGATTATGGAAAAGTATGTATT
Organism: Cygnus atratus; assembly: GCF_013377495.2. Lineage (NCBI taxonomy): Eukaryota > Metazoa > Chordata > Aves > Anseriformes > Anatidae > Cygnus > Cygnus atratus. The sequence continues at coordinate 7,376,040 of NC_066370.1, forward strand.
AATTTCTATCTCATTATATGCATCTAGATATCTACACCTTGACAAGTTTACGCTGCAGGTAGTTGGTACAGCTAGACACATTGCCTGAAGTCTGTATGCTTGAAAGGTTGAGGCAATGAATTATAAAAACCATCTGTCACCTAACTGAAAGTCAACTGTCCAGAGCACTTTTTCAAACCTATTTCAATACATATTCACATATTCAAAAGCTGACCTAACAAAGATGCTACATGCTGGCTCCAGTATTCAGCCTAAGACTGGGGGAAGCAGAGAGACCAAGCAGATTCTCACAAGAGTCTTCAGAAACTCCATGGCAGGTCAGGGCCACTTCTGGTCAAAAGGCCAGCTTCAGTTCACCTTCAAGTCATATTCGGCACAGTCAGAAGACTAACCCAGCTGAGTCCATTGCAATGTGCAGGTGTGCGCACCGTGTGCCACACTTCAAGAGATCAGCTGCAATACTGGGCAAAAATCCTGTATTGATCTGGCCACTGAAATACAGCTGGGCATATCTCTGAAGCAAATGTCCCCATCCTTTTGAAGCACCCTCCTTTTTTCTGTTTGTTTGGTTTAAATTTCCCTGTTTCAGTACTTCTCATGAATTATGAGGTAATGTGAAATATAAACTATTACAGTATGTTGTTTTAATAATTGAACATGAAAAAGCCTTCCATTAAAGAGCAATTTTTACGCATTTTTCAAGTTCATTCTTTGTAGAGCTCAAGTCACATGTCAAAATCTAATTGCTGCAACATGTGGTGCATGCCTGCTGATTGGTCACATATAATTCACTATTCTTTCCTTGTGTTCTCTTTTTCATAAGCATATCTTTGTAATGCAGTGGCACAGTTGTAGTAATTTCTGGGGAGAGCTGCTGGGTATGCAACTTGTACCACTATATTCTTACCAATTGTTTTAATACTGCAGGAATTGACGTGTGAAGACCAGGTATGCCATCAGATATTTAAGAAGAAAAAATAAAACTGACCAGGAAACAACAAAGATCTTCATCACACTATTGTGCTGTTATGTTTTGTTTAAAAAACAAGCAAACAAACCAGATTTGCAATAATTCTTTGACATTGCTGTTTGAATGCATTTTTGTGCATGTTTAAGGAGAGAAGCACTTTTTATGGAAATAACATCAAACTGTTATAAACATTATTTTTCTTTTTTTTTTTCTTTTTCTTTTTTCTTTGTTTATCAGTCTGGAGTTAAATAAAATTAATTGTCTTTCAAATAATGCTTTTCTACAATCCCTGTGATCCTTTCCAGAGGAACACCCTTTGGCAACAAGGCTGAAAATTAACAGTCATAATGATCTCAACTACGGTATATCTCTCCACAGTGCTGTAATATCATAATATATTTGGATGATTGAGTAAAATTGGACATTCATTGGACTGTTTTTATTTAATTTAGTCCTGGATCTCTAAGTCCACAGTTTCAGGCAACAGGATGATGCACTGAACAAGACACACAGCCTTCCACATAAAGGTTATTCATATTAATTTGGCCCAGATCTATGGCTGCTAGACCTCATAGACGTCTCACGGCCAACATGAAACGTGATCCGGTCCTAACAGATCATTGACACGGTGCTGACCTCCAGTTAGAACTGGCATCCTACTAATAATCTCAGTGAAGAAGTCAGCTGTTTGAAGCACATTCTCTTTTCAAGAGTTGCTCCATGAAGTTAATACTAAGGCGTACATATGGCTGTCAGAGGAAGGCTGCAGAGTTTACATGGACTGCATGAGGAGTATCCAGCATACTGCAGTCTTCACCTTGTAGCTAGCTTTTAAAGACTAAAAAGAAAAGTCATTTCCATGCAACTCTCTTCAGTTTTATTTGGGGTTTTTCAAAAGACTTCATGCTCTTTGCTATAGGCAAGTTTAAATTAAGCATGGATGGTGAGAACTACTTCAGTAGATGGAAACTAAAATTATTCAACAAAATGTGTATGCATGATACACAGAACTGAAGAAGAGTTCGTATGCCCCAAGCTCATCTGTTTTTTCCAACTGTATCAATCATTTGCAAAGTCCAAAGCTGATTAATACCTCACTAATACTTACATGGCCATGTGCATATGTGTAAATATGTATGTAGAGACATTTTTATGAACTAGACTTTGCTTCTCCTGAAATAAATTTAATACCAACCTGGTATCAAAGTTGTTGTACACTTTCATTGAGCATTGCTCTAATGGTAGTTTACAGTGCAGAAGCTGCACTTGGAGTTAGTAAATTCTTTCTTCTTTTTCTTTTTTTCTTTTTTTTTCTCATTCAGCCCTAACCTGGACTTCCGATAGAAATAGACTTAATTCCTACTTCTAAGTCTCTACTAGTTACTGGGCTTAGGAGGACTGCAGTTAGTTAAGCATTCAAAATGTTACCACAACTAAGTAATCACCACCAAAAAAAAACATGTGCATGTTGTAATCAGTGATATTACTCACATTTGGTTCTAACCAGGAGAAAGACTGCACAGTGCAGGGTTTCGTAACTTCATGCAAATCACAAAACAAAGGAAAATTTCTCGTATATTATGAAGAATTGTCATAAATATAGAAATGCTGAGTTTGAAGGTGGAAAATGAGCATTCTTCATTCATAATGGCATTTACTAGTTCTGTCTAGTGGATGTGGATGGGAAGTAAATGAAGTAGGCAACTGGGCACTTGAGTAGGCTTTGATTAGGGAGAAAACTGCATCTGACCTTATTCTTTCGCAAACTTAGAAAATGAAAATTCTAGACTTTTTAACAGGGAGAGGGAAAATGTTAAAGGTTGTTTATGCTCCAAAACAAAATTTTCTTCCTGAACATACTGATATGCAAGACCTTGCAGCATTCTTTAGAAATGTACACACAGAACTAGAGACAGAGGAAATATTCATTACGTTGCATTATAGTTACTTCCAAAGTTACACTCAATTGCATCTTATTTGCGATGTTAGGTTGGTCTCTAAGCTGTACAAAGTCCCTTATCTCCTTGTCAGCAGATTAAATACTTGCACTGAAAGAACAGACCTCGCTGGTAAATCACAGAATGCTCATTCACATTTTTTCAGCCCTCTGGCATGCAGTACTGTCTCAGCTGTTTTGAAGGATTACCATTTGCATTGATTCTTCTCTTCATAGTGAATATTACTCAAATGTAGCTAACAGGAAGGGAATTTACCAGGGGCCTTCTGATCCAGAGAGCAGAAAAGCCTGTATTATAACAAAAGCACTTCCTAGTGAGTACTGCACTGTGCAAAGAGTCAATACCATTGCTTGTCACTGGACTCTTCAAATGACAATGAAACAGGTGTGTGTAGGAAATGTTTATGATGAGATTTCTAAAAATTCTATGCATCAAGCCAATTTTGGTCCCTCAGAGCCAACTGGTTAAAAAACAGTACTGCTGTAGGATAATGTTGTAAATGCTCCCACCAATAATGCTCTGTGGTTACTCTGCAAGATGCTATCTTTCTGTTAAACTCTGAAAGTTCATGTAGGTAGCATGTGCACAGAATGGCTTTCAAGTTTTCCATGAATAAACTACCCACTCTGCTGATTTGCTGCATGTGAAATATATCTATTCCACTGCCATCTGTCAAAAAGTCTGAGGTTTCCAAATCAGCATTACTTTAACATCTGACAAAGACAAATAGAATTTAAAAAAAAAAAAAAAGTACTTTAATTACATTTGTTTGTGTTCTTTTTAACCAGGCGTACATATTTTGCTTTAGTGGGGAAAGATTAATAGAAAGGATGGAAGCATTCAGATTTATTCTGAAGATTTTTTTCCACTAGAGCACATTCTTTTCAGGTTTAATTCCTGATTGATTGGAAGGGCAGAGGTTGCAGATATTTTAATTTCAGCTTGCTGATTACACATGTTATGCAGATGGTGAAGATTAGAAGAAATCATTTTGTGTATCTGATCAGTTGTGGGCTTTTTTTTCAAAATTTGCTCATCTCTTTCCACACGTGTGCAGGGAAAAAGAACTGTAACAACTGAAGAATAAGTTTGTTCTTCCTGGAGGTACCCTAAAGCTAGAGATTGCTTAAATTTGCAGCGTGACCAGACTGAAGCAGTGTTCTTCCAAGACACTTTCCAACGCAGTTGTTCTAAAACCCAACTGAATACCTAAATACATCTTTTCAACAAACTGATTAAAAATATTTTTTACTCCACTTAGAACATATTCTAGCTTGATCAGAGAAAGTCTATTGAGCTTTAGTCACAAAAGCAGGTAAAGTCTTTGTAAAATTCAGTTGGTGTGACAACTGAGCCAAGCGTATACTCTCGTATATAAAATATAATTTTATATTTTCTGTATGCTTTTCCTAACTAAATTTCAACTTTTGAAATAATTATACGGGCATCAAACTGTAGATTGGAGTGTCATTTCACCAGGAGTTCTACTTGAGTCAGAGCACTTCTGTGGAGTCATTCATTCCATTCAGTCAGATCAGGTCCTGAAATCAGGTCATGCACATCTACTGATAATACAGACTTTAGAGACTCTGAAGCTGCAGGATTTAATGCATTTGGAGTTCAAAGTATCAGTGTCACGAAAATGTGCATTACCATTCACTGTCAATGGTATCTGCTTCAAAGATTCTATAGGGAAAGACTGCAATAAACTTCATGGAGATTTTAGGAGCAAGGTTTTTAAACCAAACATTTCTCTTTACACTAAGATGCTCAAAGCACACAACAGAAAATATTAGCATGTTTCGTATGGGATTTTTTTCTGTTATGCTATATTTTTTCTATCCAAAAAATATTTGAGATCTGATTTATATAGATATATACCATGCTGTATTTTTCTAAATATATTACCAGCAACTTGATCTAAATTTGACTCTCATTTGCTAAACATTTTTGAGAAGCCAATATCAGTAAACTAGTCAGGAATAACACCTGGAAGATAAGCTTTACTGGGTAGGGGATTAAGGCAGAATTGAATGACTCCCTTTCTGAAAAAACAGCCTTGGTTCTCTAAAAACACAGATTGCTGTTTGCTACTAATGGGTGCCTTGAGTAGCATTACAGCAAATTGCTTTCCTTGATGGCATAAACTGAATACACAGCAAACATGAACACTTAGTTAAAATGTTAGCACATCAAAAGTCACTAAAGGAAAATAAGTGTTTTCCAGAGAAGGGCTTTGTATGGTCATAATTGAACTATTTCAGTTTTAGAGAACTTGTGCCATTTAAAATGGGAAGCAGAACCAGATTTTCCACTCCCATGATAACTGCATAGTCATTCTGCAGCCATGAAAAATGAATGTTAACTGCAACCAAATCACAACGGTAGGAATACATTAACTGTTGGCTGCTGGGCCGCAGGATCCAGTGTGGTCCCCAGGGAATGTCTGGACAGCTCCAGTCCTTGTCCCAGTTTGGAATCCCAGATACAACACCCGACTACAGCATCAGGCTTATCAACCTGCTGCAGTGACGTCTTCCTACCTGACTCACCTTGATTAGCTTGTGTTATACTGAAACATCCCTGCACTATGAAATTCCACAGGGGCACTGCAGAATTACAAGAAGGTAATATGTATCGGTGGATGATCTTATAACTGGCTGAAATTTTTGAATGGAAGAAGTTAACTCAAAGGAATTGCAGAACATATTTTAGTAGAGTAGTTTAGCCCTCTGTTATGCTCTACTTGCGCAGCACAAAGTAAGTGCAAGGCAATGAAGATTCAGATGGCCTTGAGTTCAGACTTGGCCATGCTTCATAAACTGTTTTTGTTTTTTGTTTTTCCCATAAGGAAAAAATCTGTTTATTCTGTTGATACAGATTAGGTTTGCTTTTTGATCCAAAGCCATAAAAAAAAACAAACAACAACAAAAAACAACAACAAAAAAAACTGTTCAGTTTACTCTAGATCTCAATATAGACAAACCATAAACTAGACTGTGCATGAATACATTATAACAGCTTCACATATGTGTCATTATTTACAAAGTATCTGACAGAACTCTGTAGCTGTCCTAGTGCAAGGAATTAATATAAAAGGAGACATAGAACACATAAGTAGTATGTTTCAACTGGAAAGCAGAACACATTTTGACACCTTGGAATTGGGATTAAAAAAAGGTCCAAACAATCCACTTCTCACTGCAAATTTGTTTGTTAATACAAGTGGACACTGATTAAAATTCTTTTGTAGTATAAATCACTATTGCTGTACTAGATGTAACAACAGTGCCACAACTTACTGAAGAATCTGGTACTCTGCAGCCATGTATTTGTACAGATTCCCACAGAGCAGTCACTTTCACCTTAATCAGCTTACAAACCAAAAGACTTTCTTAAATATTAGACCAATGCTAGAGCACTTGGGCTGCATGTTTTAGTTGTTTTAGTTGTTTTCTGGATTTGACTTGAACTAAAGAACAAAATATGGAAATTTTTCAATCAATTGGTCTCAGATTGTTAGAAGATTGCAACTCACCCTTCTTCCCCTGACCACAGGTTTTGGTAATGAAAACCATTACTGCTTCTATCCTTTCCTGACAGCTGCATCAACAGCAATTCATCTCTACTGACCAAAGGCATAAATGTAGCCTGGTGTTTTTATCACAATTTTTTCTTTTTCTTTTTCTTTTTTTTTTTGTTTTCCCCTCCCACATTAAAAAGATGCCAAAGAACATCTTTAGGTAGGAGAAGACTCGATCTGTGAACTTCTGTACCTAGTTCAATGCCGGTTCATATTAACTGGCAGTTTCAATCATAGAGAGAATGAAAACAAAACCAAAAGCAAACAAACAAAAAGCCCCTTGTTTTATGTAGCTCTCCTGAATGTAAGATTACATTTAGCCATCTCCAGTATGGTGAAATAAGCAGCAAAGTATAGTATGCCTGTCCTAATGCTTGCTATAGGAAAGTTTTCTTAAATACTTATTACTAACGGGCTCCATGGTCCTTCAGAGGCCATTAAGTCAATGGTTTGTGAAGCCACAGAAAAATCTGAAGCATCCACTCTGAAGACAAATGTTTTAATTCAGTGATTTTTTTGCACACTTAGGACTAAGTTATGAGGGGTGAAAACTCTGTATTGTGTCCTCTACATCTTTCATGGTCAAGGCCTCATGTAACTGTTCATTTCTGATTACAAAGCAGAAAGCATTACAAGCTTTGGAGTTGGTTGTTCCTACACGTTCTGTTCAAAGCACTTAAAGATTTACTATCTTCCAAGGAAACCAAATAGGGTAATTTAATAAATAACAATGCTTTAAGAAAGGTAATAAGGGAGAGTTATAAAACATGTTTTAATAATAGAGGAGAAATTAATTAGTGTTGGTTTTGTGTTTTGGTTTATTTTTAAATGAGCAATACAATGAGTTTTTTTCTATACTATCTTGTTCAGCATGGAAATTTCTCAAAAGACTGGCTTACACTACAAGGGCTTATTGCCAGATATTTCCTTTTATCACTAAAGGTATACATACAAATCTGATGTAAGCTAGTAAAGTCCAGTTTTTGTCTTGTCCAAACCAAATCTAGTGTCTCAAACGAGAATTCTCTCAGCCAACACTCAGGCACCAATAAAAACACCACTGATACAATAACCCTGGCAGCTACAATCTCCCAGCTTCTGTTTGCAGTCAGAGCCAGTCTTCCAAGTCCCATCTCTGAGAAGCTCCTCACACATCTCCATCGCTCAGTTCTGTTACATTTAACATAAAAATATTCCTCAGTTACCATGAAATGTTTTACATATAAAAATCGGATAATATTTTTGTTAAAGTCAATATTTAAATAATTTAAAATTTCCAAATTATCACAGATTAGAACAGGTCTGTATCTTGTAATTGCTACAGGTGGATATCTCTTGCAGATACAAAGTCATCTAATGAGGCTGGATTTTATCAGCAAAATAGTTTAATAGCAGTGTCATACCATACAAGATCTGGTAGAGGGAGGTGGTTTTTTTTTTTTGTTTGTTTTGTTTTGTTTTTTTAAGAATGGCCCAATGCAGCAGCCCTTTCACACACACCAAATATATCATAAAGTAAATAGTTCCCAACGGTCAGCTTCATGCCAGTAACTGCTTCCCTGCAAATGTCTACATTGAAATACAAAAAAAAAAAAAAAAAGAAAAAAAAAAGAGGCAGTTCCCTGCCTTTCATTCAAAGGGAGGCTGTTGTGATTTTCCTTAGGCAAGAAACTGCCAGGCAGAAGCATGCACACAGTTTACTGTCATCAACTGACCCATGGTAATTTTTCCTACTACAGTAACTTGTTTGTGTACCACAGACTTTGGACCTGAAGGTAATTAGTGCAGAGACTGATGAATGAGGAACAGGAGCTACAACACTTGCCTTGCCACAGTGACTGATCTGTGATCAAACAAGATTTCAGTCACTCTCTAGGCTGGTCCACACAGGAATTATTTATGGGTATAAATATGTCAATACCAGGATGAGTGATTTTTCTTTTTTTTTTACAAAAGTATGAGTACTCATCAAAAAATGGATAGTTATGCCTGTATTAAAATGTGTTACAGATCTATAGTTTATTCCCTCCCTGCCCTTCTGGGAAGGGGAGAAAAAAAAAAAAAAAAAAAAAGGCGCTGAACCAAATGAAGCACATTTATACAGGCAATTATTTTTTAGGTTTTTTTTTTGTCCAACACAAGCAATTATTTAAATTAAAACTTACTTACAACATTATTTTTAATTAATAATTATTATTGATATTATTACAAATAATTGTTTACATGAGCAATTATTTAAATTTAAAGCAATTAAAAATTCCACTAGAATGGAATAAGAAAATCCGATGACAAACAAATAAACATGATACTGGATTTAAAAGCAGCAGTGAACACTATATTCAAATAATCTTTTGTAATTCAGTAAGAGGCCTTAAAGACTATCATTTAAAAATAAGCGACCATCTTCTTAAGCGTTCTTCCCCAGGAGGATTTACTAAAGAAGCAGTTTCAGGAGCCCAGGAGCAGGCAGCAGGCGGGAGAGAAGTGCGCGATGAGCAGGATGCAGGCGCCACCTCGTGGCTCATCGCTCCTGAGCACGCAGCTAAGGGGGCAGCCTGCGGGCTGTGGGCTGAGCTTACAGGCCCCTTCCCGAACTCAAAACGACAAACGCTGTCTTAATCGCAATTTTATGTCTCCATAATATATTAAATAAAATCATATAAAATCAACTTTTTATTTTTTTTGTAAGAACAGAACTATGAAGGCAGTGTGTGTACACTAAAACACATCACAGCTCTGCAAGTGCAGGGGACTTTGCAAGTGCACTTTGAGGGGATTAAGTTCCAGCTACATATTAGTTACACATTACTAAGAAACATCAGTTTTAATTTGGGTGGCCATATAAAAATAGTCCATATCCATTTTGGATAGGAGAATTCAATTAGCCTCTTCACAAAGTGAGGGATATAAAACCATGCCTAGGTGGTAGCTCTTCTTACTAATTGCAGGCCAGGGGACTTGACTGCACGTCTTAGGGAACGGTCGCATCTTCAAGAGGATACCATGCAGTTCCACGACAGCTTATGCCAGTGTTAAGTGATGCTCCTTCTAGGCCCTTCTTCCTGAAATCTCACAGCTTGACCCTATGTGCTATGTCAGGGCAGGTATTCACCTAACCCACAGGAAGATACTTCAGGGAGCTAAAATTAATTTGTCAAAAAATGAACAGTTCTCTATTAAAAAGTTTCTGGGTTTTGTTACCTAAGTCTACTCACTACAGAATCAGACAAGCATCACTGCCACAGGGTAAAAGTAAGATTGAGCTGCAAGATGAATCATTCCTGACAGTAATAAACTGTCTGGAAACAAACAACTCAAGAAGTTGAAAGTATTTAATTGTTAGCCTTCCCAACTAGGCAATGCTTATAAGACTAATAGAAAGAAAAATCATTCAGAAAATTAAAGCAGACATCGTATGGTTATCTCTTGCCTGCTAGAAGACAAGTCACATAAAATCAATTTACCAATTTAATGATTAAAATTATCTACATTACTTTTAAATTCTCACTTTTAACAAGAGTTTTGTATTACCGCATGTTCTTTACTATATGGCATATTCAAGATAATTTATAACAAGAACAACACAAGAGGGTTTGTGATTGGATTGCTATATGGATATTTAAGATCCAATTCATTTCACTTACTCCATGTCAGTAAATTTCTTGATACTAAAGGTTAAAAAGGGACATGTTTTCAACATACCATGAACATAAAGAAATGTCTTATTACACTCAAAATGGAAGGACTGCATTGAACCTCCATTCTTCAAAATGTTCATTCAAATGTGTGTATCATCTAACTCCTGGTGTTAATAAGCATCTGGCCTTACCCCGACTACATACACCCTGGGATGTTGCATAAACCCATGATGACTTAAAAAAAAAAACCAACACTCTGGTTATCCTAGCAACTGTTGCTGCCAACATAGAGAAAAGTTCCACTGCACCTGTGCAGGAAAGGAACAGAATCTGTGAAACAGCTCATCTGAACTCATTTAATAATTTTTAGTTGATCTTTCCAACTGGCATTCAAGGTCCTTCTTAAGCCTAAAGCTTAATCAGTCATCTTTCACACACCTACCAATCCTTCTGCCTGTTTAGACCTAGATTTCTCTTTGATATCAAGGCTAGTGGCTTTGACTGCTAAGCAAATTGCAGAACAATGCTTGAGACAACAGATTTTAAAGGTAGATTGAACCACTACTTTTTTTTTACAAAGACCAAAAAGTTATTTACAGAAAATCAAATGCAGGCTTTCCTATCACCTTGAGCCACTCACAGTGTTGCCCACCTTTGACGTGAATAATATACTTTGTTTCCTCCTTTAGCTCAATTTTCAGCTTACCTTCAAACATTTCTACTAGCTGTGGAGCAAAGCTGAGGCAAAAGCAATCAGTATGAAAACCATCTTTCAACAGCAGATGAGGCAAAGCCATTACTGGGCATGGGAAGCATTGAGTCACAGGTTTTTGCTCAGCATTAGAGCAAACAAAAGTGACATAAGGAGAGAATTAAAAGCCTAAACTTTCTTAGCCTGAACTAAGACCTTATATTGACTTTATATTGATCCTCACTCCTCAACAGATTATATACCTCATCTTTGCAAGTGAATTTGTCCAGAAGATCTGAAGCCTGGGAATCCCACACACCAGGTTCCTTTTATGTAATATATTGCCAAAGGACTGAAAAAGAGATGGCAAAAGCTAAAAGCATGAATTGATACAGTCTGACTTAAAAACACCGGACATGGATGGTTGTGATAGCTTGCACTCCTCAGAGTGGATGAAGAGGGTACATAGCACAGACTGCTGTTATTGAAGTACATACATGGCTGTATCTCTGTCCATGGAGAAGTTTAACAATTCGTGTTCTACCACAAATGGGAAAACAAAACAAACAGAGCTTGTGTTGGACTTATATATATAACTACATTTTTACATTTGCCTCCGGCAATATGTTATTCATGTGCGATTATTATAAAAGAGTGAGGATAAAATCTAATACAGCTTTCATCGCTGCCTGCTGTCATATGTAAATAACTTGTTACTGTGCTTTTGTGAAGAAAAAAAACTTCCAATGCAAAGACATACATTCAGTGCTACAGAAATGCCATGCAGCTCTGTGATTGCTGACTGTTTGAATTACAATGCAAACTGAGAAAACGTCTAACTAGGCAGCTCAAACCATAAAGATGGAGAGGTCTTAACCCTTCTTGAAGTAAATAAATAAATAAATCCATATTACAACTAATGGGAAAAAATATTAAAAAAAATAAATAAAAAAACAACCTTCCCAAACTGTTGACAGAGCCACTTTTCATTTGGCAGGTATATCTTAAGAGTATGGCTGGGGATGGTGGTCACATTCTGGGTTTCTAAAAGCTTCTCCCGACACCGTGTGTAAATCAGCCTCACCTGAAAACAAAACCTAGTAGCAGGGTTTGAGTTTCATGTGCCTAGCCCACCACAAGCCAGATCTGCATTTGAGCCTGTGATGAAACACCAGCTATCAAGAGGTAAAACAAAAGACTGTAGTAGAGTATTAGGCCACGTGGGATGAGTGCTGAGGCAACAGGATCTCAGCAGTGAGAATGACAGCTACTCTTTAACCTCAATTTCCTTCCCTTTGCTTGTTGAGAAAATACAGAGCTGAAAGATTTCTTGCTGTCTTATATCACCACAGTCCCTTCAAAGTGGTTTGACATCATTACCAGCCCTTTGAAGTAGATAATAAAGTAGGATATTTAAGACATTAATACAGTCTGGTTCATTTTAGCCAAATAAAAATGTGGTCTGAGAGTTTGATTTTGTATCATCATGTACATTGCATACCCAGATGTTACATCAGGGACTGAGACCTTATCTCTGTAACTGGAAAACACAAAACTGCCTGATGTGGAGAAAGCAAACAACTTGGTTCATTCAAAGGCTGAAGTCGATTACCAAAGTGTCCATAGTGCTGTTCTTAAATTTTCTTTTATTAACGCTCCATATCTGCATAAGATACAACTCTGTGTCAATCTTGTCTAGCATTAATAGAAAGCAAATGCGATATTTTCCACTTTCCAGAGGGCTGCTGCAACAGATCATTCTGATGACTGGTAATATCATTCAATAAATATTCTGTGCAACCTTATGGAAAACCCTATGCTGGAACATCTCCTGAGCACATTCCATCTCTGTGGTCACCAATCATAAGGTAATACTATATAACAGCAATTAAAAGTGAGGACAAATTGGTATTTTTGTCCTGAATTCATGAATATCACTGAAATTTTAAAGTAGGCTGAAGTAGGCTGAAATTTTTAAGTAGCTATTGGACTGATACTCCTCCAAGGAGAAAATTTTGTCATTGTTTTAGATTACGTTATCTCAAGACTATATTCAGGGCAAGCTAAACTGCTCACTGAATCAGATCTTTGAAATAGTTTGACAAATAGGCGTAAAGAACAGCAGCGAAAATGGAATACATTTATCTGAAGCCTCAAAACTCAATAGAAGAACATTAATACCAACATTCAGCTATAGTGGAAGGCATTGTGAATCTGATAAAAAAAAGAAATGATACGCTCTAAACTTGGAATACCCAGGAGGATATATACTGCTGCAGTCTGCTTCTGTGATTTCAAGGCCTGCCCTTTTGCCACTGATTTTAATGGAAGTGGAATCGTGCCAAAATTGTGACTATGGCCTCCACAATATAAAATGTGAAGAAGCAAGTGTTAATAAATCAGAAGCACTAGCAGGTCAATCAAGATCATTCCCGCTAAGTGATTACATAAATGACATAGAGATAGTATTTATCTAATGAATCAAACACACTCAAAGAAGCTATAACACAAAAGGGTAGGCACTTGTGTCTGTATATTGTGTACCAGGGTTCCGTTTACTCTCAGTTACAACCTATATTTCTGTCAGTGTTCCTTGTTTATGGACATCTCTCTCCACATTACTACCATGTGAGTAGCTTTGCCATCACTATTAATTCTTTACATTATATTTTCTGTTTAAATTCAGTCTGCTTAAATTCTGCCTAAATATCAGCTGCTGCTAAAAATATTGATGATTATCCTGTTGCTGATTTAAGGAAGATGTCATTTTGAGCTCCCTTAATACCTTTTAAAAATGAGTGAATGTTTCTACTGAAACCTGAAAATACACCTGACATAGATGCCTTGTTCAGATGAAGATATCCAATACAAAAAAAAAAAATCTAAACCCACATGGCTGAACTCTGGCAGAATTGTAAATTGAAAAGGCAGGCCTGTAATGAAAGTGTCAGGTGATATTAATTAAGGAGACTTCAGATACAAAACTTCCAATCCCTTCTTTACATACTGCAATATCTATTTTCTTTGCATACACCACATACACTGTTGCATTTGAAATAACTATTTTTTGAAACTACCAGTTTATGCACCATAAGGCTGCTACTGAGAGGCAGCAGGTTTTGGAAAGGATTATTTTTTTCTAACATGAACACTACACTCATGACAGTTCTGCTAAAGTTCTGATTTCTTTACAGTATTTTAATTCCTCATTACCTTAGTGAATGTACTAATCTGATGTCTGTACATGAGACAGGATTGCATATACTGGTAGTGTGTTTCCAAGAGTGAGAAGAGACACAGGCTAGACACGTTAGACTGAAAGAGACAAACTCATTCCACAATGATGTAGCCTTGACCTGCAACAAACTGAAGCAGTATAGTTTCTAGGAAGCTTTTAATTCAGATTTAGAGTGGACTTTGTCTCACAGCTCTGCCATCTACATGTTAATAACACCATTTCTTTAAACCCACTGTGTTCCATCAGTCTTTACTATCTTCCCAGTTAAGGCTGCAATGAGTTTTACTTCAGCTCACTGCACTGCAACTATTAACTCCTGGCAATGAACGGGATTTCACATTTATTTTGTATATGAAATAGACACTTTAAAATACAATGGAGTTGCTCTAAATATATAAAAGCCTCTATATATTCGAAAAGAAAGAGTCTAGTCAGAATAATACAGTGATGTAGGTTACAAAATAACTCACAGAATACTTAGAGAATTACTAAATGATCCATCAAGAATACCTCAAGATAACAGAATTAGTCAAGTTCAGGCATGCTAGAAAACTGAGTTGCAAAGTGAAGGGCAGTGATTCTGGGAGATGCTAAACAACCCCAGGGAGAAAATAAGCAACAGTTAAAATCTGGAGAAACAGAGGAGAATTTATATAACAGTGGTGGTGTCCTGGGGCAGAATAATCAAGGCAAAGAAATATCAAACCCTCCTCTGGACAGAGCTGCCACCTGTGACAAGTAACAGCACCCACTCTATTCATTAAGCCAGATTTGGATCTCACTACGAACACCTGTTAAATTTTCACCTGAATTGGGATTGCCAAGCATATAAAATGAGCCACATGGCTCTCTTTCCAGACCTCTAGTCTTTTTCTGAGAGAAAAAGAAAGTGGACTGGTGTTTTATTGTTAGCCTTCCCCTTCTTATGTTAAAAAACATTTGGTACGCTGAGGATCAAGGATAGGTGTTTGTGATCAGTATTCCAAAATACTTTGATCTTTTTCTTTGGAAGTTCAATAATGCAACATTTTATATCTTAAAATAGTCTATCCTGTTCCCAGAAAACTTATTTATTTATTTATTTATTAGCCATAGAAATTCAACACTTGCCAATAATTTCATAGTCAAAAGGATGTAAACTGAAATATCTGAAAAGTGAGGTTGAACAGACTGGGTATGCTGAGCAGCAAGAGCCCTCTAAGGAAGAAATTACCAGTAGACCAAGACAATACCATAGCTGCTTCCTTCTTACAACAGCTGTATCTCTTGGTGCGATTCCATTATAGCTGCAGTGCTTTTAACTAAATCACCTATAATAAAATTGGGGAAAATTCCACTGTTACAGAACCCCAGCACATTTTTTTTAAATTTTACAGAATTTAATGTGTCAGAATGCAATTGCTTCAACTACCAGCACTTAGCTGGCTGTAGTAGAGAAAATATCTTTTCTTTAAATATGAAAAACCAAACAAACAAAAAACAAACAAACAAACAAAAACCTTTTTAATGCTTTGTGCTGAGACTGTCAAGAAATTTCAAAGTAGTTTTGCAAATACAGAATGTGCCCTGCAACGCCATCTTACCGGTTCCTTTATTACACGCTTCATTACCCACACATATCCGCGCTTCACAGAAATGCTCTTTGTGCTTCTAACAAGAAGACAGTTGTAGAATGGCATTAGACACTGCATTGTAAATATTCCTGAACAGCTTTATTCTGGTTTCTTAAGGAAGCAAGGCCTATTATTGCACTCTACTGGTCTGTAACAATTTCATCATCTGCCATACATCATTCCTCCTCCTCTTCCCTGTCCGTGGTCCTAAAGATGCCAAATAGCCATAAAAATAACGGCAGACAGATAAACCCAAGTTTGTGCCCTTCCTCCAAGACAAAGAAAATGCTGGATTTTTTTTCAGGCCTGGGAGGAAACAGCCAAGTGCCCAGCACACGTATGTGTTGCTCCAAGTAAACTGCAGTATTATTGCATAGCCAAGCAGGCAGAGCTATGAAAGGGGCAACAAGGAACTTCAGAATGGGGCAATATGCACAAGAAGCAAAGTTTTCTCTGTTCTGTTACTCTGGAAGAAAACATTTAGCCTTTTTTTTTTTTTCCTTCAAGAATCCCTCTCAGTAAATTGGCAATAAAAATAGCTGTTGGGTTGCATAAAAGAACACAATGAAGAGATTTGGGGTTTATTTAATGTCTTTGCATTGAACATCTTTCTAAAGATACCCTATGGTTCCAGCTACATTGCATATAACTGAAATAGTGCTTTGTACGGGATATATAGCAAAGAATAGGAAAGGAAAACACATCCATGATAGTATTTTCTCTGTATACCCATTTAATTTCCAGCAATTTGTGGGTAATTTTCTTCTTGATTCAGAAGTGGTACCCTTGTGTCTAACAGCTGTGAGAGATATTTCTTATTCTTAATATACCAAATTATTTGTTTGTTTGGGTTTTATTTCATTGCTTCTCTCCTACTGCAAGGTCAGCCTTGGCTTATACCCCATGTGTCTTTTCTGCACTTTGCTTTTTATGTTATTACAACTTCCCAGGGGATGCTAACAGCAAACTAATTTCTTCCTTTCCCTGCTCTTGTTTTCTTGACTAACTAGCTCTTCATCTTTCACATATTTTCCTTGTTATCTTTGATTCCCCTGTAATACCTATATCTCTATTTGGGCAGGACCTCGTTGAGTTTTTCAGGGAAAAATACACAATGTGTACTACCTGCATTCTCTAATAGGGGTACCTTTACCCTACCTTTCTTCTCTCAGTGTTCCAACTTGTTTCAAACACCTCAGCTGTATGAAAATCATGAATTAGACTCACATACCTTAAATTTTACTCAAAACATTACTTTTAAGCAAGCTTATCCAGATTCTGCATCCTGAAGTTCTGTACTCATAGGTTTTAAGCATTATTCCGCAATCATTACTATAACAAAACTAAAGTGAAAAGAAAGCCTTAGATGAAAGCTGAAAGTCTAAACTCACCTATAATAGTTGACAACATTGTGTCCCTCTTTTTGCTTCAGGCATTTCCCTTTTCACTTATTTTCATTAGGCTTGTGTTTTCCTAATTTTAAGTATCTGTCTGTCTTTGCTCTCTTGGAGTGAAAGTAACAAGAGTTGAAGCAATCTTTCTGTCATCCTTTTGTTTGTTTACGTCCTTCAAACTGTAAACACTCCAGGGCAATGTAATCCTTCTTACTGTTTTGTTACATAGGGGCTCCTCATTGCCAGGTGGACACTTATATCAAAAGAAGTATTTTCTTTATCCAAATCGCAATAAATATAAATATCCTCTGTGCTATTTCTCTCCTTTATAGAATTAAATTTGGGGTTGCAATTTTTAATTAAAGATGGGACTTTTTTCTGGCAGCAATGCCAGAAGTTTTCTCAACAGTGATTGCTTGTGTTTTGATGCTTCCTGAAATCTCACATTCACCATGGTGTTTCTACTAAACTCTAGTAAACTGCTCAAAATGAGTCAACAAGGTGTCCTGGTGGCCAAAAGGGACAGCTGTATCCTGGGGTGCATTAAGCGCAGCACAGCTGACTGAAAGAAGTGCTTGTCCCAACATATTCAGCACTGGTGCAGCCTCACCTTGAGTAGTATGCAGTTTTGAGCTCCACAATATGAAAGGATATAAGAATGCTAAATAGGATGTTTACAAAGGAGACCAACAAAGATGGTGAAACTTATGAGAAGCTGAGGACACTTGGTTTGTCCAGCTCAGATATAACTGAGGGGAGGCCTCATGGCGGCCTGCAGCTCCCTCCCGAGGGGAGCGGAGGGGCAGGCGCTGAGCTCTGCTCTCTGGGGACAGCGACAGGACCCGAGGGAACGGCATGGAGCTGGGACGGGGAGGGTCAGGCTGGGTGTCAGGGAAAGGTTCTGCACCCAGAGGTGGTCGGGCACTGAACAGGCTTCCCAGGGCAGTGGTCACGGCACCGAGCTGCCAGAGTTCAAGAAGCATTTGACAAGGCTCTTGAACACAGGGTCTGATTTTTGGGCGGTTCTGTGTGGAGACGGGGATTGGATTTGTGTCCTTGTGGGTCCATTCTGACTTGGGATATTCTATGGTTCTGTGATTCACGTGGCGCTTGCATTACCCGTAGCATTAGCAGACAAAAAAAGATTACGAAGAGGGGAGATGTGTCCCACAGCCGCTCACACCCACAAGCTCTGCGGGACCGACCAGGACCACGTCGTTCAGATCTCCAAAGAAGGAGGATTGGCTCCTCTTGGGCGCCCGGTGGTGAGCCTGACAGGGCCCCAGCTCCTCTGGCCAAGGCTGCCGTTACGTGCCCGGAGAGCCCACAGCGAGCAGGCAGCGGGGACCTGAGGGATCTTCGCCACCCCTCGCAGCTGGGCAGAGCCCGGCAGCTTTCCCGCACTGCCATCTAACCCTGAGGTCCCGAGGCACACCGAAGGGCGTCGCTGGGGGCGGTGAGGGACCCGTCCCAGCTCCTGCACGGCCCTGCCAGCAGCCCCCGTTACCCCCGTTACGGCCGTTACCGCCTCCCTGAGGTGACAGTGCGCGCGCTCCCTCCCCCGGCTGACTACAACTCCCAGCGCGCCCCGCGACGCCCAGCCGACGCGTCCCCGACTACACGTCCCGACAACCCCCGCGATCCTCCGACCTGCTCTGGCGAGACCCGGGGCGGGCTGCGCTCAGCTCTCGCGAGAGCGCCGGGCCCGGAAGCTCCACGTCGGAGGGCTCGGGGCGGTCGGGCCGGGGCCGGGGCCGGGGCCGGGGCCGGGACTGGGACTGGGACTCGTCGGGCGTCGGCGGTGCCGCGCGGGGCCATGGTGAGGCCGCGGCGGGGACCGGGGGGAGGAGGAAGGCGGGAAGGGAGGGAGGGAGGGAGGCCTGCGGACGCCTCGGGGCTCCCAGGCCGCCGCCGCCGCCGCCTCCCCGTCAGTTAGGCGGCGGCGGCGGCGGGGACGTGGCAGGCTCGCCCTGCGCCCGGTTGCCCGGAGCTTTGGGTGCAGGCCGGCAGGACGCGCGGGGACCCAGCGCTGCGCAACCCCTGGGGCAGCCGTGTTGGGGCAGCCCTGGCCTGCTCCTGGCTGCCCGGAGCCTGGAGCGGTGCAGCAGGAGAAATCTCCCGCGGTTCTGTGTCCTGGGTGTCCCGCCCGTGAGGTACAGGCGCTGCACGAGAGCTGCGTGCCTTGTTCTCAGCGTCCGACCGGAGCGGTTTGCTTCAATTAGGGCTGGTTTGCTACTCTGCTGCCACACACACGCAGCACCCTGTGGTCACAGAGTACCCCTTCAGTTCTCCGGGATAAAAGGCTGTTCAGCAGCATTAAGAAAACCCAACGGCCTTTTAGCGTCTGAACAAATTTGTAATGCCTGAAACGTTTCAGAAAATCACGCTGTGGTACCTCATGTCTCTGAAATACCCAGGCTTTAGGTTGCCAGTGACGAAAGTAGAGGGTCAAAGCCTGCTTTGTAATGGAAACAGCTAAACTCTTCCCTCCTCCCAGTTTTTACAACATTGTGTTCCACTCTAAGACTTAGTGTTGGAATTGTGAATGGAAATAAATTTGTAATGTACAGGTGTTTTCTGTTGTGACAACTGTCGTCTTCACCTGTTTTTTTTAAAGTGAAATAAAAGGATTCATTTCCTGTTGTTTGCTTTGGAAGGAAATTCACTTCAGTAGTTCAGGCACCAGGGAAGCGTGCATGGAGATGGGTACCACATCTTTTCCTCTGTCTGTGCTGGAGATGCTATTTATAAATATAAGCATATAAATATCGTTAATTTCACTGAAGTAGATTAAACAAGTCTGCTGCCATTGGTAGAGATGTGCTGTTACCAGAAATCCCTACACACACACACACACACACACACACAAAAAAGCAGATGAATAGAAAAGAGTAGTCTTCTGTCTGCCTGAAGAGCAGAATTGACTCCATTTATTTCAAGGTTTAATTTCAGGTTTCGTTCCTCCATCATTTTCTTAGGCAATTGTACGTTGAATAATTTACCATTCTCATTTTTTTTTTTCATCTCTAGCCTCTCCGACTTGATATCAAGCGAAAGCTAACAGCCCGGTCTGACCGGGTGAAAAGCGTAGACTTGCATCCCACAGAGCCATGGATGTTGGCTAGCCTTTACAATGGCAGTGTCTGCGTTTGGAACCATGAAACACAGGTGATGACTTTGGTTTTCATTTACTATGATTTTTTTGTAACTGACAGATATATTAATTCTGTTTTAACACCATACATACAAGAAAAATCTTAAATACTGCTACTGGGTGACTGTACTCTTCCCCGACTTGTATACAGAAGTCCTTTTAATAATAGATAAATAATGTCTTGAGCAGTAGCAGTGATGACACTTCATTTCCTACACATTTATTTTTAAGAATGAATCCTTTGTGGATTCCTTGCAAACTAATGCCTTTTCCTTCTGAGAGATTAGAGGATTCTCTCTTGTACTTGACGTGTATTTTTGAAGATTGAAGCATTAGACCTTTGCTTCTCTGTCAAGTATAGTTGAAATTGGGCAGCAGCTTTAAAAATTATTTGGGAGGAGATGGAGGTGTCTGGGAAGAAGGGAGGGAAGACATAAAGGTGAACAAACAGGCAAGTATCTTCTTTCTTGAACCAGGTATCCTGCTTTAAAAAAAGTGTGGATGTAGTGTTGCAAGATTCTTTGGAGTGTTTTGAGTGACATTTTGGACAGTGTTAAGAAAAGCTGATTTCAAAACTGTTATTTTCTCCAGTGCTATAAAAAATATATATATATTTTTTATTTTTAGACCCTGGTTAAGACGTTTGAAGTATGTGACCTGCCAGTGAGAGCTGCCAAATTTGTGGCGAGGAAGAACTGGGTTGTTACAGGAGCTGTAAGCTGTCATCTTCTTGTGATTTCCATATGCAGTACTAGGTTCTCTAATTCATTTTCATGCCATTTCTTTTTATATCACCTAAAATGTGATTTGATATGAGTTTGCAGAAGACAGAGGAATGCTTTACTACAGTTCCCCAAGAACTTTCTCCTTTAAATAAACTTAGAAACTTAAACTTTTCATTTCAAAGGAAAGTTACCTAGTATTGTGACTAGTGCAAGGTAGGTCTGGATTCAACTTTTACTGTCAACTGGAGTGTGTCCAGCACCCGATTTCAACTACATTAGTAGTGCTGCTTTAGCTAAGCTGAAACTAATGATTTTTGAAGGTAAGATGACTTAAAAGTTGCTTTCTACTCTTGTTCCTGGCTATATTCAAAGCACAATTTTTAAAGTTTTGTTCACCTCTGGAAAAATACTCTGGTTTTATTCAGTGAGTCTGCTTTGAGAGGAATTGTTTTATTCTAATCTTGCTAACATTTTATTCTTGATGGAGTGAACATTGATCAGTTCTTAATCTGGTGTCCAAATTATTGCTGTATTATTATTACAGCAGATTAGAGTAGGAGATTTGTATAAAAACATGAACAGTGTGTTAACGCAGTAACTTCTTGCTGAAGGGCTCTGCTATCTGTCTATGAATCAGCGTTCAGATTAGACATTAAAAAGTTGTACATGGAAAGTATGGGTAATCTGTTGAAAAGTCAGGTTTCTCTTAATGTTTTTTTTTAATCTAAACTGATATCTAATGCCTGAATTTTTTTGTCACGTGTTTTTTCTTTCTAGTCTAGTTGTTTACTGTCTAAAGCTGCCACGACATATTTAGTTCAAGTGATTGTAAGTCAGGGCTGTTTCCCCAGAAGTACAACACTACTTCTCTGCCAGCACAAGAGTTCAGACAGATGCATGGGAACTGGATTAGGAACTGATGAAATTTAAAATCTGTTTTTATCAGTTTAATTTCACCTGGATCAATTCCTCAATCTGATTCACTGTGCAGCTATATCAGCCTTACCTTTCACAAGGGAGGCTACAGTGCACTGGCAAAGAAATGATGAGGAAAAAACAAGACAGCTGCTTTTAGCAACTGGACCAAGTCTTCCTCAGAGTGGATATGAAAATATGACGTGAGCCCTTGCATATTGTTTGTGTTGCATGTGCATTGTGCTGAGTGCCTTGTTTCAAAGGAGCTCCTGTTTTTTTTTCTGCCATTCTGTAGGTTTTCTGTAGGTGTTTCTTAAACAGGCGTGTGTGTGAAAGAGGAGAAGGGTAGAAAAGAAAATACTTCGGATAAAGGAAGTAATATAGAATTTATCAAAACGCCAAAGTTTCGTTTACTCAAGACCTTGTATGTCACAGTCACTAGTGAAAGTTCTACAGCGTGCCTTATTCCTTGTCAGACAGTTCTTCAGAATTGTTTTTTAATAAAAGGGTTTGGGAATATTGCTTTTAAGAATACTGAATCTGAAAAATCAAGATTTTTTTTATATTTATTTTTGACCCGCCCCTGCCATTCAAATGAAAAGCAAGTTGAAATCACTTTTCCATTTGTTTTAGTGTTACAATTTATTTCCTCATGGCCCAACAACATTAACATTATTGTAAAGTTGATGTTGGAGAACCTTGCTTTTAATTTTCATATTTGTATTGATTTTCAAAGCGTTTTTCCACTTCGCTTAATTTTAAATCAAAAGACCATTTAAAGACCTCTTTTTAAAATGAAATCTTAATTGAAGTTTTCTTTGTTTTAAGTGCCTTGGAATAGGATTGGGTAATTTACAGACTTCTGAACCAAATTTTAATTTGTCTTGTGAAATAGGTATAGAAAATTTTTCTTAACCTTATTGTTATTAGAGACTCTTTAATAGTGGAGTGTTTTGTCTAGCTACCTTGCATTGAATATGAGGTGTATTATACAAAGAGCCCTGTTTTAATTGTTGCTTTTCATCTCTTTCAAAGGATGACATGCAAATTAGAGTTTTTAATTACAACACCTTGGAAAGGGTTCACATGTTTGAAGCGCACTCAGATTACATTCGTTGTATTGCTGTGCATCCCACACAACCTTTCATACTGACAAGCAGTGGTAAGACTTCTTTGGTATATTTTGATATTTTTTTAATCATCTGTTTTTAGACTTCTGTTCTATGCCTAGTAAGGAATTGCACATTTTTTCCAGTTTCTGATGAAGTAGGAATCCTTGAACAAGTAGCCAACACATCAGTTTTTATTTCTTTGCCAGATATATTCAAGTTGTTTTTTTTTTTAATGGAATATCTTCTACTTAAAATTTAAAATATTACAGCTTATGTTCTTTTCAGAGGAGACCTAATAACCTTGTTGCTGAATAACTGCACAATGTAAAGTTTGTGTACCTGCTAATTATCTGCTATTTGAGAGTTTGCCACACTTAAGTTCCATTTTTTAAAAAAATATTTGTATAACAGCTTGGAGTATGTTTTCAGTTGGCAATCTGAATTGAAGCAACAGGTAACGTACATCTGTTTTCCCAACGTACATCAGAGTTCTGCTATTTGAGAAGATCTATTTTATTTCAGAATGAAAAACAGTATTCCAGCAAATCTTGCCAAGAACATGTACTACATTGTGGTCCTTAGTCCTTTTCAATCCTGGAAATCTTACTAATGCAGTCAGAGCTCTACTAGAATATAAAGAGTGTTTTGTGTCAGAAGCACTGTAGTTATTTCTCTGTATTTTGCTGTTGAAACTAATATACCTACACTTGAAGTAAAGATACCAGAAAGCCACGTTGGTCATTTCTGCTTCCTTAATGATCATCACAGTAGATGCTGCAGAAGGCAGCACAGATCCAATCCTTCAATGTGATCTGAAAAGGAACAGTGTATATAGATGAGCTGGGCAGACTCCTTTTTTAGTTTTATAACCATTTTACTGGAGAATCTTTTAGATGAACCTGTATTCCCTTGTATTTACAGATCTAAAAATATTTATCTTGAGTATTAGCAGTGCCTCCTTTCAAGGAGAAGGGATAAATGAATTTCAGAATATGTTAAACTAACTGAAGCTTTTTTTTTTTTTAGATGACATGCTTATTAAACTCTGGGACTGGGATAAAAAATGGTCATGTTCTCAGGTGTTTGAAGGACACACACATTATGTCATGCAGATTGTCATAAACCCGAAAGACAATAATCAGTTTGCCAGTGCCTCTTTGGATAGGACGATCAAGGTAAAGAATTTTTTTTTTCACTCATTCATTATCAGACAGAGCACACAAACTGATAATACAATCAGACAGTGGGGTTAGAATTCTTAAAAGCAGCTGCAATAATAGAATTTTTTTTTTGTACAAAGACCTGTACATTGATCGAGTTACTATGCATGTACTAAGTCACTCAGTAAATTTACAAGATTACCTGTCACCTCTAATCACTGAAATATGGTTCTCTAAACTATATTGTCAGTATAAAATTTATATATAAATAATCAATAATAAATATACGTAAATTATCAGCATATTGGCTGTAAAAATGCCAATTTTGATTTCATACATCTTCAGATGCTGAGATTAGATGTGTATAAATGTTGATGTGATAGTCGTGGGAAAATATCAGTGTAGCTACAACTTGATTTGATTCATTTTGAGCCCTCATTTAGAATGAGATTTGTCATTTAATGTAACTTGAAAAAAATAAAATTGGGCGCAAACATGGAACTATTGTACGCACAAAAATTAGATTGCTTTTTCTTGGTCTTCTAGTTGGTTTCATAAACAGGTATTTCTGCCTGTGAACATTGTCTTATTTGGTGTATGTCCGAAAAGAAAACGCTGAAAGAAACCAATTCTATTGCTTTGAGGCGTGAGGCCAAAGTCTGCAGCTCAGCATGTTTTTTCTGTTTATTTTCTTTGGGGATTGGTAGTTTGATAAGCAGTTGTTCATCTTCTTCACCTAAGAGCAACCACCATATCTTTGGAATTCTAAATGCCAAACATTAGAATACATATTCTGTTTGCAAGGTTGATGAGAGAACCTTGATGAGAAAAGATCAATAAATCCATGTGGTTGTGTTTTGTTTTATTTTTTGTCTCTCTGGGAAGGTGTGGCAGCTTGGTTCTTCTTCACCCAATTTTACTCTGGAAGGCCATGAGAAAGGGGTGAACTGCATCGACTATTACAGTGGAGGAGACAAGCCGTATCTCATCTCAGGTGCAGATGACCGGTTGGTTAAGATTTGGGACTACCAGGTATGTGTTCAGCTTTCCATGAACTCTTGTACAGACTTTGCCATAGCAAAATCATTAATGAAGAAATAGGGAAGTGGACTTAAAAACATCAGCACATTTTTCTCATCCTTCCTTGGAAAGAAGGAATTGGGGGCAGTATTTCATGGTAGCTTTTCCAGATCTTGTTAACCCTTTAGAAAATATGTTGTGAATTCTTCAAATTAACTTAGAGATTGTTTTAAATAAATTTTGACATTATGGTGTTGTAATTAGTGTTAGCTTTGTTCCCCTCCCTCTCTTTTTGTATGCACATGTGCTTGTATTGACAGTTCACAGGGATCATCAAGTGAGTCATTGCATTCTTGCCTCATTCAAATGCTCTGCAGGAAAGAAACAGATTGAATTCAGGGACAATTGCTGGAACCTAGAGCTCATAAGTACTTCCTGTGTACAAATGCCTAAATGGCCAGAAGGGCAAGGTAAAAATGGTGAGATAGGAATCTCAGGTTGTTGAAGTGTAGTGTCCTAGAGTAAATCCAAGCTCAGAAGTTAAAGCAAGCAATGTTAATTAAACTATACATTATAGTAATGACTGTTAGCTAACCATGCTCAAAATTTTGCCACCCTGTACAGCTGTATACATTATGTAGGCTACTCCTCATTGCCTCGAGCAGAGTAGACTTTTCTTTCACAACTGTGAGTGAACATCTCTAACAAAGATAGAAGATCTTTCTTCATCTGTAATTAAATTCAGATACACATTTTGCTCTGATTAAGTGAACTCAGCTCTTTCTTGCTTTGATCTATTGTGCTACTGAGCTCTGAGAAAGTGCATTTTTTAAGAAGAAACCCATCTGAAAATAGAGAGAAACAACAATGTCAAGGGAAATAAATATTTTCTTTTGGAGAAGAGAAATTAACTCAGCATGATCATAGTTTTGTAATATATGTCTAATGCTGGTGCTTTACCATCTTGGAAATGTTACTGGAAGAAATCCAGAAAAAATGTTTTCAGGGAGATTTTGAATGTTTTTCTTTAACAAATGAATGTTTAAGTGTAGCAACGTGTTTATTATCTGTACCTGTCCTTGTGACTTTTTGCAGAATAAAACATGCGTACAGACACTGGAAGGACATGCTCAGAACGTGTCGTGTGTCAGCTTCCATCCTGAGTTGCCTATCATAATCACAGGCTCGGAAGACGGTAATTGGGTATTTTCTGGTATATAAAGGAAAGGGGAAGAACTTGTGGGAAACTTTTCTTGTGGTGTGGCTACACATCTCCTGCCCTTGAGTTGAGAGAAGAGATAAAATACATGTATTTCTTTATTTTTTCTCTAGGAACTGTACGTATTTGGCATTCAAGCACCTACCGGCTGGAAAGTACACTCAACTATGGTATGGAGAGAGTGTGGTGTGTGGCCAGTTTAAGAGGATCCAATAACGTGGCTTTGGGCTATGATGAAGGCAGCATTATTGTTAAGGTACCATTAATTTTTCGAAATGAGTAATGATGATTCATCAATGTCCTATGTACAGAGAAACTTATTTTCTTTGATAATAGCTAAAAATATTAAACACAGCATTTTAATTGGCATTTTTAGACAGAGACAGGGTATTTCACTAGATATGTTGAACTGAAAAGAAAATAAAAATTCTCTTTTCTCCATCTGCTAAGTTGTTATGCTACACTTCCTAGCTTGGTCGTGAAGAACCTGCCATGTCCATGGATGCAAATGGAAAAATTATTTGGGCTAAACATTCAGAAGTGCAACAGGCTAACTTGAAAGCTATGGGAGATGCTGAAATTAAAGATGGAGAAAGATTGCCGCTGGCTGTAAAGGATATGGGGAGCTGTGAAATCTATCCTCAAACAATTCAGCACAACCCTAATGGACGGTAATTAATTTTAGGAAAAAAATACTTAAACATTTCTGACTTCTCCTTTTATTATTTTTTTCTTTTATACTGGAAAACTTTGCATGTGCCCTGGTCAAAGATGAGAGCATATGGAGATCAGGTGTCTCAGAGCCAGGACTCGGAAAATCAGAGTAGTAGATGGCCCTCACCTGTAAGAGCTCACAGCTTAAATAGTGAAGTTGGACATTGTAGACAGGAGAAGGAATATTTAAAAAAAAAAAAAAAAAAAGGCAGTAGTAGGAAACTATGTTGTTCTATCACTTTTTTGAATTGCTTTTTGTTAACAGATAAAGGGATACGAGGTAAGAACAGCAGCAAAGTGGAGACCAGAAGCAAGAAATGATAGCAAGTAGCTAGCAACATGAAGCAGGGAAATCCAGCTGTGGTATTTTTGGAATATACAAAGCTTTTTTTTTTTGTCTGCATTTGCAGTGATTATATTATCACATATCATCATTAGTTAAGAGACTTAATACCTTTTCAGATAATTTGTGTGCTTCATCTATTGAACCAAACACATCTCTGACAACTTACATCTTTCTCTTGCTCTAGGTTTGTAGTAGTGTGTGGTGATGGTGAATATATCATTTACACAGCGATGGCTTTGAGAAACAAGAGTTTTGGTTCTGCCCAGGAGTTTGTATGGGCGCACGATTCTTCAGAGTAAGTGTTCGAAATTTTTCCTTTGTATTAACTTAAATTTATTGCTGCTAGGTTTCAATCGGTGCAAACAATACGTTGAGCTGGAGACCAAAAAACAGTTTGATTAATGAACTCTTAATATCTGTACTACTTAAAGGTTTTCTGTTTGTCGTACTCCAGTAACTTTTGAAAATAAAATGCACGGTGTTTTTTTTGTAGCAGCTTATTTTAGTAGTTTGCTACTTTAACAGGCGAATAATTTTTTTTTTACAATGCAATCTCTATTTAGATACGCAATCAGGGAGAGCAACAGTGTTGTAAAGATATTTAAAAATTTCAAAGAGAAGAAATCATTCAAACCTGATTTTGGAGCAGAAGGTGAGTATTTACTTTCAGAATACACGTTAATGCTTTTTTTTTTTTTTTTTCACAATGCAGATTTGTTTCACCTCTGTTTTCTTGCAGGTATCTATGGTGGCTTCCTGTTGGGGGTCAGATCTGTTAATGGTTTGGCATTCTATGACTGGGAGAACACAGAATTGGTTCGCAGAATTGAAATTCAGCCCAAACACGTATGTTATGAGACGGAACTGAAGATATTTCCATGTCCATGTTTACTGAGTTTTGACTGGACTGCTGATTTTCTTTAAAGAAGCCAAGCTGTTAATCATAAAAATTTCTTAAGTTTATCCCTGTCTTTGTAGCAAAAGGGAAAAAAAATCCTATATATGTGTTGGTTTATCAGTTTCTAAAGCTGCTATGAGAGTTTGTACAAATTAAAGTTTGTACTTTTTCCCTTCTTAACTTGGGGGTCTCTGAAATAGTGCCATTATTGATTCTGATTTCTGATTTGAATACAGATTTTCTGGTCTGACTCGGGTGAACTTGTCTGCATTGCTACGGAAGAGTCATTCTTCATCCTGAAATATCTATCAGAAAAAGTTGCAGCAGCCCAAGAAACACATGAAGGAGTCACTGAAGATGGAATTGAAGATGCTTTTGAGGTACCTCCGTTTAAAAATTTAATGTGACTGAGATTAGAGATTGCTGAAGCAACTCTTTCCTGAAGATCACTGTTAAATCATTTTATTTGGGATGCTTTGGGTTATCCCTGGGGAAAGTACTTGTCTGAAACCCAGTGTTGACATGTCTTGATGCCTAGATTTTTCTTCAGTCATCTGTTAGCTATTTGCATAGTTAAAGAGGTTATTTTTTAAATAACCTCTTGGGTATTATGTTCATGTAGTTTAAACTCTTTCTGCAAATTTTTATGTTTTGAAATGTGATTGAAGTTTAAGTTCAAAAAAAAAAACCACCACTTTCTGTGAAATGTCAGAAACAAATTTCATGAGGAAACTTGTCTTTGAGTACCTTGCTTAACACTTTGTTTGGTACTTCTTTCCTGGATTTGTATTTTAGTTAAGTATTAAGGTAGAGATTTCTTATCTCACAACATTTTTTAGAAAACTAGATTTATTACTACGATTATTCCAATCTGTAGCCAGAGTTTTTTTGCAATTTGCCCAACTATCTGTTGAACTATAGAGTATTACCTTTAATTTGAAAACACAATGGTTTCACTGCTATGTAAAAGCAGTTTTTTTATATATCTAATTAAGTCAAACTTAATTTGCAGGTTCTTGGTGAGATTCAGGAGATTGTGAAAACAGGCTTGTGGGTAGGCGACTGCTTTATTTACACCAGTTCTGTGAACAGACTCAACTACTACGTTGGAGGAGAAATTGTCACTATTGCCCATTTAGACAGGTAAGTTACTGTGTTAGGTTGTAAGCAAGCTTTACATCTCTTTTTTTTCCAGAAGAACTAGGTCATGGTGAACCTTATCACCCACATGCCCCTGCAGTGTTACTTTTTATTACACATCGTGCTAATAATGTATGTTCTGAGGCAGTTAATATGATCTTGCAGAGAATAAACAGTATTATGTGAAAGTGTGGAAATATAGTAAAAGTTGAATTTTTCATGTGCATATTCTTGTTGCTGTAAGACCTATTGGATTTTTTTTTTGTGTGTTGTATTTGGTAGTGGACCTATTCAAGATGAATATTCTTTGTTTTGTTTCAGGACGATGTATCTTTTGGGGTATATACCTAAGGACAACCGACTTTATTTGGGTGATAAAGAGCTAAACATTGTTAGCTACTCTTTGCTGGTCTCAGTGCTTGAATATCAAACTGCTGTGATGAGAAGAGACTTCAGTATGGCTGACAAAGTTCTTCCCACGATTCCAAAAGAACAGAGAACCAGAGTTGCACATTTTCTTGAAAAACAGGCAAGAGAACTATATTTATTTTAGTCATCAAAAATGTAATCAGCTTATTCACATTTCTAATTGAATTTGTTAATCGAAAACAAATACTTTTTTTCTGTAAACTCTTGTTAATCCTCCATATTTATTTGATAATACTGTAATTTTTGATTTAGAGGGCTTTTGTTAAAACATTTACGATGCTATTTGACCAGACAGGACAGAGTTTTACTTGTGGACTTTTATTTTAGGGCTTCAAACAACAAGCCCTTGCAGTATCTATGGATCCAGAGCACCGCTTTGAACTTGCTCTTCAGCTTGGAGAATTAAAAATTGCTTATCAGCTTGCCGTAGAAGCAGAGGTAAGCATACAATGTTTTGTGGTTCATACTAATTCTGAATATGAGTGAATCGAAGAGAGCCTGTAAGAAAAAGCAATGTGAGGATGCAGTACAGCTCTCTGAACAGCGTATGTATGTCCCCAACTTCCTCCCTGGAGTTCTGCCTGTAATTCAAAGGCATCTGAGCTGTGGGATGTTGAAGAATGTTGTTTGCTCAGAGAGATACAGAAACTCCTCCTGGAGACTTCAAATGTTTGACCAAGAACAAAGCCTTAATCTTTAGCGTTGAACAGAGAGAGGAAGAATGGCAGGACTGAAGCCTCTGGGCCTTTGTTCCAGCCTTAGCAAACTGGGATCATTTCTGATGTCCTAGGAAGGCTGACAGGCAGTGATTTGTCCTATAGCTATTAAGATAAATGATCTCAATGTTCCTTTTGCAAAATAATTGAGTAAATGATAAAGAATTAGTTACAGACACAATGCCTTTCTTACATATTGATGGTTAATTTGGGAGCATTCATTAAGAGATTATTACTATCTAATTTTCCAGACTTATTTCTATATTTAATGTTTGTCATCAAACATGGAGGGAGAAGGTAGAAAGTTATGGTTGTATAATGATCTGCATGTAACAGTGTCATGCTGTGAAGGTGCAGTATTCATTGTATCTTAACAGGAAGACAAGTATAATGATAGAGTACAGTACCTTAACAGGTAAATTTGAATGCTCTAATCTTTAAATGCTGTTCAAAAATGTGAGCTTTTATTTTTCTTTACCTCCCTCCCTCCTTTCTGCCATTAGTCAGAACAGAAATGGAAGCAACTTGCTGAACTTGCCATTAGTAAATGCCAGTTTGGCTTAGCCCAGGAGTGTCTCCACCATGCACAAGACTATGGAGGACTACTGCTCCTGGCTACAGCTTCAGGAAATGCTAACATGGTGAATAAGCTGGCTGAAGGAGCAGAAAAAGATGGCAAGAACAATGTTGCGTTTATGAGCTACTTCCTGCAGGGAAAGTAAGTAGCATGCAAGAGTTTTCATTGGGCTTTCTCCAAATTCCTGATTACAGCCGACTTAGTATACGTGCAAAGATAGTGGCATGTACCTTTTCATAAAGGCTAATTCTATTTTATGATGCCTACTTCTTTTAAAATCTGAAATGAAAGCACATTAGCTGTTTTATTCTATGACATTAATAAATCTAATGTAATGCAGAAGTCAGTCTTCTAAGCTTACTGATTAAAATCACATTTTAAACTCTTACAGGCTTGACTCATGTTTGGAACTCCTGATTAAAACTGGGCGTCTCCCAGAAGCTGCATTTCTTGCACGGACATATTTGCCAAGCCAGGTTTCAAGGTAACAGGAAATCACGTGCAGAGTATGAATAGTATTGTCAAAACTAGCTGTGTACAAAAAATATGACTTGCATTTCCAGGGTTGTTAAGTTGTGGCGGGAGAATCTCTCTAAAGTTAACCAAAAAGCTGCTGAGTCCCTTGCTGATCCTACAGAATATGAAAATCTTTTCCCTGGATTAAAAGAAGCTTTTGTTGTTGAAGAATATGTTAAACAAAGTCTCGCTGACCTGCGGCCGGCCACAGAATACCCCCTTGTCACTGTAAGTAAGAAGTGGGAGTTCTTCTCAAGAAAGAAACATTTGACATTGGGTAAATTCAACTTCAGTCAAATTAGTTAAACCACTTAATTTCATGAATGCGTCTTTTTTTTTTTTTTTCCTTTCTTTCAGCCAAATGAAGAAAGAAACTTACTTGAAGAAGCAAAAGGCTTTGAGCCTTCTGGAATAATGACATCTCAGGTCAGTGTTACTATTAAATGATGAAGTCTAACAGGCAACTCTATTGTGCAGTATTGTCTACCCTGGAGAATATTTCACCATAATGCCATAATGGACAAGCTATTGTTCTTGCTAACTGGACTGCAAGCACTGCAACCCAGTTCCATGTTCTTTTCCCTCAGACTTGACTACAAAAGTAGATTAAGAAAAGCCATCGGTAGTTACAGAATGAACTCTTCCGTGTGGCTGCTTACCTTGGTTCATCTTCTGTTAGAACTTTGTGATAACTTGCAATGTTATTTCTGAATGTGAGTAATCTGTAACATGTTAAGTTAGAATTGTCTTGCATCAGAAGCTGAAAACACGGCCACCGGTGTTCTTCAGGTGGGCTTCAGTTCTTGAAATTAACTGACACTTACTGGAGCCTGTTTTCATTGTATCAGTTCTATCATCAACTGCTTTGAAGTAATGGAGGGGGAAAAAAAGTGATGGTTCCAATGAAGACTTAGAGCACTTGGTAGCCTCAAGATGCAAGTCTAGGATTATGGAGGGAAACTTTAGAAGATAACCAAGGCTTATAGGAGGTGCATATGGGGGATTAGGGGTCTGCTGTTATTTACCTGCTTTTGTCAAAAGAATTCAAATTCAGAAGAACTTAAAGGATCTCATTTTCATTAGAAAAAGGCTGAAGAACCAGTTCCATCTCCTAAACCAGAAGTGATGAATACAGTACTGCAGAATTCCGATCTACTTCCAACAAAAGATCAAAAGGTACTGCACTATGTTTTAGTAAGGGAAGGAATGTTGTGGCCTAAAGAGTAAAAATGTGACTTTCTAGCTTGATATGAAGCAGACTCCTGAGGTCTAACACAGGGTGTGGATCCTCTCCTCTTGTGTGCGGAAACTACACAGCACTGTAGACCCATCCCTATAGCTTTGTGGGCTTACAAGCAAACAAGTGGAGTAAAAACACAGTTGGTCAGAACACAGTAACAAGTAGCAGCACTGAAAGCTGCTTTCTTACCAAAGGCGGCAGCTTTTTTTTTTTCCAACTTATTTTAGTATTTATGCATCAGCTACATTGCCTCAGGCTTGGTGTTTCGCATAATGTTCCAGTACCTCATATAGAAACGTACAGAATACAGCTCCTGCTATTAGCTGCCTAACACCTAACTGTGTAAATATCCCTGTAACCTGGACTTTCTTCCTAGACACTTCTGGACTTGGAAGATGACCTCGATAACTTGGACCTGGAGGATATTGATACCACAGATATCAATTTGGATGAAGAGATCTTAGATGAGTGAATACACTTTTTAAATGACCAGATAAAGGAATGAAGTTCTATGGACTGCATCCTCCACGTTAACTTGATTTTTATACATAAGATGGACCATGTTGTAGGGATAGGGGAAGACCTAGCACCTGTACAAAAAATCAGTTTTCAGGGTGGTGAAATTCAAGATGTAGGTCTGCTCTTAATGCATATTCAAAATGTTTTCATTTCCAAAGCAATTCAATAAACCTTTTTAAATACTCTATTCACGTATTTCAAAAAGTAAAATGAATTATAGGCAACTTTTTAGCTTCAGGATACATCAGTAAAGGAATTCAACTCAGGCTGTGTTACCAAGTTCGAGAGAATGACTATTGTGAGTTCACTTACTGTATGTTTAAAGCTAGCAAGCTTCTGTAACGATTCCTATTATGGTTTGGTACAGATTTTTCTGGAACACAATTGTTTAAGGTATTTATTGTGGAATCCTGTACAGAGAAGGTTTGTAAACAGCTTAAACTAATGAACTATAGTTTATTTCAGGAAGCTGTAGAAGTAGCCATTGCTTCCTCGTAAGCCTGGAGGGCCAACTGTATATAGCCTTCTTTTTGTGATTCAGTTTTCGCAAAGACCTAGAAACAGGATAGAAGAGATTAAGGTATAGTTAAGAGCATAGTTGCACACTGAGACTTCATCATTCCCATACTCCATCTACCAGCTCTAACTGAAATCATAGTGCACTTTTTTTTTTAAATGCACAACAGTTCTAGTTAAATAAGGGGGGAAAAAAATTAACCTTACTAAGCTGCTGGTGTTTAAAAGCCTTTTCTGTAGTTAAATAGGCTTGAAGTAGAAAAGCATACCTTGATCAGATCAACTCCCTGAAGGTTCCTTTCTTCAGCTTTTTTTGCTGACTGACATTCTGGATGAAGCATATGATACAGCGTGATTAAACTTGTAGCATCATCTAGCCTAAAACAAATAAAGGCTTGCTTGTAGCAATTACTTTATTTAAATACTTTTAGTTTGTTTGCACACCCACAGGAGTTCATACACTTTCACCTAGTATAGAGTCATTAGAATACAGAGCTAAACAGGCACCCCATAATTTAATGTAATAGCAACCTGTTTATGAGAAGACCTGAAGCACACGAACACTAACCTGTTCTAGGTGAGGTACATAGACTAATTCATACTGTGGTTTAATCCTGATACACTGTTCAGTGGTAATAAAGCTGAAAGCTGTTTATGTAAACAGAACGAACTAACCTGTAACAGGTGTTTAGCAGAACAACTCTGCCAAGAAGTCTTTTAACAGTGCAGTAACTGGCATTACTGCAGTATTAGAAATCTTGTCACACCTAGCCTGTGATTAATTTAAAACTGGAAAAGGGGATTTACTTGCATAAACCTAAACAGAAAAGATTATGGCAGATAAAGATGCTCCAAGGTCTGGTAGCTTAAGTCTAGATACCTGAATTTTCTCTTTACAATTTCAACTGGAACTTCCCTGTATTTCTTCTAATCCTGAGGTTTTAAAGTAGTATCTGACCATTAGAAGTTTCTAACTTCAACAGTAGGTAATGAATGCTATGATCGTTCTCAATTTTGAGTTCTAATTTTAGAAGTTTCTCCTGGCTTTAGAGCCCTTTTGAACTGCTAAATAAAACTTGTTTCACTGTTTCACTGAGCTTTAAGCGAGCTTATCAGCTGTTATGGAAAACCATCCATTTAAAATGAAAGTGTGTCTATCAGCTACTGTTGTCTCACCTAGCAGTTGCAGTCAAGAAGAAAAACTACTTAAAAATTGCTCCAAAATCCAGACCATGTCAGTCTTAAAAGCCGAAACTGATAGCAGTAGCATGTGTTTATAAGATTTTAAGATCAGTAGTGCCCAGAAGTGGAAGTGTACTGCAAATCACAGCAGAAATAAAAGAAAGAACCCAGCAACTGTAAAAGGCTGATTTCTGTGGAAACTGACAGCTTTGCTTATGCTGTAGTTGGTGTTTCAGAATCTATATAGATAAAATTACAGCTAGCCTAGCATTTCATGCAAATGGAACTTGTATACATCTTAAAGAAATACTGTTTTTCTTTTCAAACAATGGACCTTAGTGTTTTCCATTTGTTTAGATAAACAGAATTAATAACTAACAAACACCACTTACAAGTCTCTGTGGATCATATCTATTAGTAAGCCATCTGTTTTCTTTCTGTTGACTAGGTACCAAACCATGCCTCCAAAGTGCCTTGTTGAACGGAGCAGATCATATTTGGCATGTTTCTCAATGTCATCATATGTCCGATGATGAATCTAGATAGAGAAAAGGTTCCAGCGTCAATAGCATACGCAGAGCTTAACGACAGTTTCTCCCTTGGAGTTTTGTTTTTTAATTCATTTTCAGGCCTCTCTAAACTGTGGCAGTAAGCCACAGGCTCAGCCACGTTACTTTAAAGCTTTATGCATGTCATAATTTGGAGTAACACTGGGATAACCCAGTTCTTCGTACTCATGTATAGATGTTTGTTGACAGAAAGCTAAATATTAGCTATGTACTGGCAATTTGGGGAGAGGAGGAACATAACCTCTGAACTTTCATTCAACTGCCCTCAAGTTATAATCCATTATTTAGGGAAAAAAGACAGTGGTCTTTTAATTATGATTTCAGCAGGTCCCTTTTCTGGGGGAGTTAAGAAAAGCTCATTGCAAAGATAACAGGTAATCTCTATGAGGAAAAAAAAAAAAAGCACACACCTTACCTTTGATCCCCAGATAACACTTATGCTTACAAAATCAACCTCTGAAGTTCTTCACTAATGTTATTTTATTAGAAAAATAAAACATGAACTTACTCTGATATAGTCAGCTGAATCTGGCTCAAACTGAGCAATGCACATGTTAAGGATATCCTCATGACGGTCTTGCTGAAACACAGTCTAAAACAACAGTTCAACTTCAGAATAGATTTTGTATCACACCATTCCAACTATCAAAAGTTAAAATGGCAAAAAAAAAACAAAAAACTCTTCTGGACAACACAGCAAGCATCCCCTTAGTCACATGACAAAATAGCAGAAAGTACAGTAACTGCCTTGATGACATGAATAAACTTTTTCCTCAATTTTTGTTTGTGGAACACCAGTTCGTGTTTTCAGATTAATCATACAATTCCATTGATGCATAACAATTAACGTGGATTTCCAGTATTACAATATTTACAGCTACCCTTGATGTATCTGGTTGCAACCTGGAATTTTATTGCAAGTATTTTAAGCAAGTAACACTGATGAGTTCAAACATCAATGATTCAAGCACCTTGAAACATACAAACCAACTGGCTTATTCAGAGCTACTACTCTGTTCAAACAGCACAGCTTCACTGTCACAGCACAATCAAATACATAAAAATGATCAGTTTTCAAAACCAGGATGACCTTACCACAAGGTGTTCATCCTTGAATACCGCTGGGGGAATAACTCTGCGCCCTTCTTTTGGGAAGAATATCTGTATCATTCGGTCTCTTTCTTCCCAGGTTGCTTTGCGTAATACACCATTTGGTTCTCTAACTACAATGAAACGTTCCTTAAAAAAGATAAAAAAGAACGTTATTTCTCCCGAAGCGTTCTCAGCACAATCAGAACCATTTTAAGTAAGATTCTTGTTTGACAAAGTGCTTCAATACCTAGATGACACTAGTAATAACAGCATCTTTTTGATTGTTAGCATGTGTTAAATTAATCATTTTTCCCCTTTGTACCCTATACATCTACACCTTAACTTTACTGTATGACACTAACTGTGTATGCACTTACACTAAAAGCTACAGCTCTGCAAAGTTTAACAGACAATGTAACTAATACTCGGAAAAAGGATTTACTTTTTTTTCTGTCCTGATTTCACACATTTAATAATGCGTACTAAATTGACAATGCAAGTGCTTTTGAACTTTTTCATTTCAGAAATAGAGGCCAGAATCATGTAAGGGCAACTTCAAAAATACTGCACCAAATAAAACAGTATACTCAGATCCGTCCACAACTATATCTGATTTAGGGCTGCAGACAAGTAAGAGTCTGTTGGGATGAAGTTTTCAACACATTAAGGCAGAGGAATTAACAACAGGTTTCTTGAGAGAGCTCTCAGATGGAGTAATAGATAGGAGACTTGGCAAGTCATTTCCAAGGACCATCCATGGTTGAACCAGGCAGACTTCCTAGAATCATAACTATTTGTTGAGTACCTATCTAGACTCTTCTTACTAGTACTTATGACAAGGTAGATGTTTCATTATACAAACCAAATGAAAGGAAATCTAATTGTCTTCATCCCTATACTCCACAGTTCTACTTTACAACTGTTTCTTCACAGCTTTCA
The DNA here is from genome assembly GCF_013377495.2 of Cygnus atratus. NCBI lineage: Eukaryota > Metazoa > Chordata > Aves > Anseriformes > Anatidae > Cygnus > Cygnus atratus. Next base: position 7,413,823 of record NC_066370.1, read on the forward strand.
CATGAATTCATTTATCTCTTCTCTTGTTTTCCACCAGATCCTGTCAATCATGAAGTAGCCCTGTCCTTTGGTCTATGTGCTTACACCTTAAGTAATTCAAGTCCACAGAAAGCTTCTAGGAAGTTTGGATAAACTCAGCACTCCCAGCAAATCATAAGTACCTGCTTTTCACCCCCCTCCAAAAACAATCAAACAAACAGAACACCTGTTTATGAGTACTGGAATGTAATTTATCATCAGTTAGAAGTAAACATTTTGGAATATGTGTCTTTGTATTGCCTTGTATCAAAGACTGAGTTTACAACTCCTCGTCCTTTTTGCAGACCGTTATAGATGTTTTAATAAAATCTAAAGCTAATTCTGAAATTAAGAACGAAAAGCTCTTAAAATAAGTTAACGGATTTTTACTTACACGATGTGGAATCGAATAAGTTAAATCTGTAAATATATATTTCGTAGTTTCAACTCCTTCGAGGATTTTGTCTTCTGCTAACACATCATCAATTGGCTCTCGTTCATCCAAAACAGGGGGCATTGTCAGCTTTTCTTTAGCTTCCTTGATAGCTTTTTTTGTAGCCTTTAAAACAAAAAAGTAGTTTAATTAATTTTACAGTTTAAAAAAGAAAATCGCCATATTGGAAAGGTAACACACAATTTTGGGTCAAATGTTTTCATTCAGAGAGAAATTTAAAGTTGTTTTTTTCTCTTTTTCCTGCAGTTATGGGAAAAGTGAGACACGGATTCAATCCCTATGTAGAGGGATCACATAAAAACAATGTACCATTATCATAATTTAGGGACACTGCTGGAAGAAGTTCTAAAATTCAAATCTGCGTATACCACTGCAGATGCCAAGTCACCTTTTCAAGTCCCATTTCAGGCATTTTCCACGGTAAATTTCCGCCAAAGTATAAACAACAGCGAAGCGTTTATATAGTAGCTGTGGTTACTGAAAATCTGACTTGAGTGAGGCCCCTTTGTCATCTGGACCATGGTCAGGTGACAGGAAAAAAGGGCAGTCAAGTGTTCCCAAGACTGCAATTTAAACATCAGATAAACACACAACACAATTAGGTAATGTAAGGAAAAGCGATGATAAAGAGATCCTGTCAATCAAAAAAAAAATAATATATATATATGTATATATCTGCTTCCATTGTCCAAGGAAAACAGGATCACTAGAGCCGACCATTTAATACAAGAACACACTGCCTGACACCTGGCAGATGCCCTGAGCGAGGCAGCGCGCTGGAAGCCAGAGCCTTCCCCACCTCTTCCAGCTGCGCTTCCGTCAGCAGCTTGTACTTGGGCGGCTTCAGCTCCTGCTTCACCGGCCTGAACACCTTCTGCAAGTCCAGCCCCGTCATTTTGTACAGTAAATTCTGAACCGCCTCGTCCGTGAAAGAAGGCTTGGCGTCCTTTTTTTCTGCCGGAGGATTTTACACACGCAATTAACCGGGTGCAGGGGGCAGTGGCGTGGGGACGAGGGGGCGAAGGGACCCTCCGCGCCGCCTCCCACAGCCCCTTTCCCTCCTCCTCGGCCACCCCCGGGGGGCGGCCCGCAGCCGTGAGGCGCAGGAGCGGGGCTCCCCTCACGTACCGGCCGCGCTCCCCGCGTCCTGGCCGAGCGCCCGCTGCGGCCGCCGCCAGCCCCACGGCGCCCGCGCCGCGCCCCACAGCCGCCCGCGCTGCACCGCCATGCCCCACGCGCCGAGCGCCGCCATTTTGTGCCCGCCCCTCGCCCCACCGCCGCCGGGCGCGCCGCGTCCCCTCTGGAGCACGTCGGGAAATGGAGTCCGCCGCCGCCCGCTGTCCCCTGCTGAGAGCCCGCCTGAGTGACAAAAACAGGCTGTCCCCACCTACCCCCATTTACCGCCTCAGTGACAAAAAGACGCTGTCCCCACCCGACCCGGCCGCCCGGGGAGAAAGTAAAAGGCGCTCCTGGTGCGTTTGTGTTGTTAGAACGCCGCTGAGCCGGAGGTGGGAGCCCGGTCCTGTCAGGAGGCGGCAGCGGGCGGAGCAGAGGGGAGCCCCGGCTCCCTCAGGCGGAACGGGGACAGAGCGGGCTGGCAGCTTTCCCCGCTCGGCGGGGAGACAAAATGGTAGAAAAAGGATCTGCGACCACCTTGCACACTGCCGCCACCACACCGGCGATAAAGCTCAGCCGCTCCGCTGAGGTGGGTGGGTGCGCCCCGTCAGCAGCGGTCTGCTCTGACCCGCCTCAGCGCGAAAGAGGCCTGGTGGTGATTTACACAAAACTAACCCCCCTGAGGCTCTCTTTGCGACTTTGGCACTTTTGGGGTAACGGAAAGGGTAGGCTGGTGGCAGATTTTCCCTCTGACCCATAGCCCAGGGGACGCAGCGAGCAACCCGCGCATATTACGGTCCGCCAGCACTAGCTGAGGTGGCGCTGTTCGGGCTTTGCTTTACCGTTCTGGTCAAGAAGGGAAAATAAATAACCATATTCAAGCATCAGACCAAAATAAAGCTTTATATCCAATAGATACAGCAGATAAGATCTAATGGCTGTGAAGAAGGGGCCACACGATTAAAACCAGTATATTATTTCATTAACACAATAGCTGACATGCTATAACTGAGCATATTTCAATAGGTGTTACTTGAAGTTTATTTTTGCTGGCTGATCTCTATCTTCTGTTGTGTATTTCAGCCTTATGGACAGCAGTTAGGGGCGTGTGAAACAGAAAGAAAATCTATCACTAGAAGGCAAGCGTCTCTTGAGAGGCCCTGAATGCTTCAGATTTTAAAATGTTCAAAGCCACACGTTGATGCTAAGTGTCTGGTGACTCCCTGTCAAAATAGGAAATATTTCATCTCCAGGAGGGAAGATACGGAAACACAAGTAATATGCTTAAATTCTGGAGATTTCCAATTGTTTTAAAGTTTAGTAGGTTGCCCATTGCTATGTCAAATCAACATCTAAATTCTATTTCATTTGAAAATGGAAATCAAAATCCTGGAGACTGAAGTCTTGGGGAAAAAGCAGACTTTATAGCATATGTTGATTTTAGTCAGAATAAGGTTAAATGTCAGCTGAAATATATATTTGTTTATAATAATAGATCTTCATTGTATTGGGAAGTATTCTTATTTTACTTAGCCTTATTCAATACACAAACACGTGCTGAGTTGAATGTTGTACTCAAGTTTTATCTCAATATCCTGGCCTTTGCATTGTCAGAAAGGCTGCAGGAGGGCATATTCTTCTCATATTTGTATTGGTACAATTAAGTTGAAATCATTGAGAACTAAAGAGTGCAAACGAACCCCTAATATTATTTTAATGTAATTTTGTGCTTAATTTATTTAAATAATGCCAAGAAAATTAAAAATAATTTTGAGGTAATGGAGAAGATGTTGTTTTTCAGTTCTTGCTTGGAAGATCTCTGGAGTGAGAGCTATACCCTATAAGGGAATTGGGAAGTTATTTGGCGACTTGCCTAAAAGCCACTTCAGACCTGTTCATGAATTTGGATGGCAAGCCAACGTCCATTTTAATTCACAGAAGTGCTTAGAAAAACAAGAGAATTTATTAGGCTACATCCAAGAGAGGTTAAATTCACATTCATTCTGTACTGGAGTAGTAACAGCTGCTGTGAGGATTAGCCTTTTGGCTGGTGGGATGAAAGGAAATATTAACTAACAGTACTGTGGATAGAAGTATAGCAGGTTTATATAATTTCTCAAATAATATAAATTTATGTTGGATAGGTTGGTTATATTTTATTTATAGTTTATTGCTTTACTGAAAGAACAACTTTAAGTAGGATGTTTTATATTGGTATACTTAAAAATACAACACCAGATTGAAGAATAAGTGGTGTAAAAATTTATAATGAAATAAAGAATCTCTCTTAGCTGTAGTTACTATTTCGAATACATCCCAGGAAAGTTGCTGTCAGAAAATTACAACCATCTGATGACGGGTGGATGTCCCCTGTGAAACACATTGGTGGTCTGAGTCTGGATTCTATTGGAAAAGTGTCAATACAAAATCACCTCCACAGTTGGCATTAATTTCCTTTTTGTTGGTAGTTTCAGGAGAGCAAAAGGATCAGATGGCAAACGAGAGTGAACCAGTTTGGTTAAGATCTCAGGGAAAAAGAAGGCAATGGGGAGCCTAGGAGCTTGCATCGTTGCTTTGCCTATTTAATAAATAATATAAGGGACTGTTTGCCAGATTTTCTGAATAGTAAGTATGGCAAAATTGTGGTAGGACATTGATAGGAAGAAAGAATTTTCTTGGAAAAAATACAAAAGGTAAGGTTTGGTAACTGTGCACCCAGTTGCTGTAAAAAGAGACAGACTGAGCCCAGTCAGCCTGTCTGCATGTCCACAGTTGATGACATGACCTTTTTAAATTAATGGTCAGCTCTCTGGTTCCTGATAAGAAAGAATCTGGCAATCCTGTAGAACATTTTTCCAAGTGACACAATGGACAGGGCTGGAAGCTGGTTTCACTAAATCTGTGTGGATTAAACTGAAGAGAAATATTTTTTTTTTTTGATAGAGAAAGCGGGGGGTGCTGAAGTAAGAGAAATGACACAAACCTTATTATACTGTTAGGTAAATCATTAAAGGAGTAACATTACACATGGTTGGTTTCGGTTCTCTATCCCTAGGTGGAGTGGCTTTTTTTTTTTTCCTAAAATTATTGGGGTTATTGTTTGTAATATTTTAAAATGTTGTTTGCAATTGTCTATTTTCAGGCATACTACCTGTAAGCACCTTATTTGCCAGTGTCTTTTCTGTAAGGTACCAAGTATTATTTTCTCTGGAATTGTCTTTCAAGCTCTGTAGCCATGGATTTGCATCGCCATCCAGAGCCCTTGGTAGCTGTCCCCCTGCAACTTCCACCAGAATCCAATGCTATTATTTTGATGGTGACAATGAAGGTGATGATGCACGAGCCTTTGCTAATACACCAAAGTGGTCATTTTCCATCTTAATGACCATAGGGTCATACAGATATCTGAAGCTGTTTTATTTTCAAATTTCATTTTGATACTTGGCAGCAGGGACAGAAGATGGTGGCTGTAGAACTCAGTCCAGGGCCACAGAGCCAAACCTACCTCCAAGGGCAGAGCTGTGGGTAGTTCTGCTGGGCAAAGCACAGCTTTACAAATAACAACTGAGATGCCCGCAGAAATTGAGCTCACCTGTAGCCATTATCATCCTACATGAACAGCTGATTTCTGCCTCCTATGTGAATGTCCTTAGTGAGAGGCAGTGGGTGAAACTTTATGAATGCAAAAGTCTACCAAGATTTTTTCTTCAGTACTGTTAATTTAAAAAATTATAATAGTGTATATATGTGGAAGAGCAAGTTTCCTGTGCTTTATTTGTGCTTTGACTACTTGTCATTTATATTTTAAATTTGAAGTAAAAATTACAAAACTAAAAAGTAGTTTTGGTTATACATCTTATTTTTAATTTCCAGTTTAGTTTCAGGCAAATTTATACTACTCCTTATGCGCTATATTTTTCTGGGCCACAAGGGGGCACGATTGAGTTTTTAAACATCAAGAATGACAGTGCCCGAGTAATTATAGTGGTTAATGTAAACGAACTGTTTTCAGTAATGACCCAGATTTGCCTGTCTCACATAAAGCTGCCATAATCTCACTTTAATAATGATAAATTAGATATATACAAATACTGCCTCCAGTAATTGAGATTACATACATTATTTATAGTAGGGATATAAATCCCACTTCAGTTTATATTGTTTTCTTTGCTACACTATAAGGGCTTGAGCCAAAGCCCATTAAAACCATTGGACGTCCTTCCCTGACTTCAGTGAGCTCAGAATTAAGTCCATATTTTTCAATAAATCTTTTTCTTCCTTTCTGCTCTTGTAATGCTTATCTTTAAAAATAAAAATTGTCAGGGGGAAAAATAGTAAATATTCAGTATTATTCAAAGTAAGAATTTGAGTAATTGTTGTTTTCTTCCCTTCTTAATCAATATTTAACCTCTTTCTCATTCCATTTCTATTTAAAGTTCTGTTCATTTGAATCCAAGCACTCACCAGGGCATCGTGAACTAAAGCTGGTGTCCAGCAGGAATTGTTATGTATCCTCCTGGTTATAAGCTGTCCTAGTACCTCTTCAATGACAACTGCAATGTTTTTGTTTCTTCCATCCTTTTCTAGTAACAGCAAAGTTTATTAGCAGACACAACCACTTCATTCTTCAATTCTTTCAGAAGTAGGTGAATACCTTTTTCTGCCAATGATGTGTTATTGTTAAATAGGTTAATTTTTCCCAAGACTGACTTGTTCTCTGTCATAATTTTCTGCTTGCTCATTTTTTTTTTCCAGTTAAAAGTACAGTTAGCTCACAACAGGCCTTCTTATTGCTTAGTAATGCCAAAAACCCACTCTTGACTCCATGCCATTCCCTTTTTGTGTTCTTTTTGCCTCTGATACTCCATCTGTCTCTGGAGTTCTTTCACAAGTTGCCTTCTTCTGGTATATGCAATTATTTTTCTTTAAATCTCCTTATTGGTCTTTATATTGGCCCTAAATCTTCCTGTTTTCATCTTATATTGCTTTGAATTCATCTGGATTTCTTAGGATTTGTTTTGTCACCTTGTTTTCTCCTTCCTATTTCCCAAAATTAATCATTCACGGAAATGAGCTTCGGTACTTTGCTATTTATTAATATGCAACTTTCAATTTATTTTCTTCTTGTTGTTTTCAGGAGCAAAATATGCCTTTGGCTCACTATTATATGTTTAAATAGCCTCCATGATGGGACCAGCTTTTTTTAACCATGCCAGATTAAAGGGCTATTACACTATTTAAAGTAAAACACCCTGTCTTCTAAAGGTGTTGTTGGAGTGTTTTTTTTTTCTGTTGTTCTTTTTTTTTTTTTTCTCCTTTCCTTTGGATTCAGAATTTAATACAAATTAACTTTGCTTAGGCAAACCCACTGTGCAATCTGTGCAGTTAAGAAAGTCATTATAGAGACAGGATCCTGAGGGTCTGACAGAAAAGCTAAAACAGCTGTGCTCTCCAGTACAAACAACACATAAATCTACAGTATCTTCTCTTCATGGTCAAATAAATGAAAGAAAAGGCTCAGAAAGTAAATGATATTTTTATCTCAGATTAAAAAATAAAATAAAATAAATCTTCAGCAAATCTAAAAGAACCTAGCATCAGTTTAAATCTCGGCTATTTCTGCATTGGTCAGCTAAAATCTATCGTTTTCTCATTTTTTTTTTAAGCAAAAGTATTTTGACTTGGCAGCCAAACAACTCCATCCACCTGATCGGTATGAAGGTTGTCTTTAGGCACAGGATTAAATGGTTATTTAGCTGCTTAGTGAAGAATATATCTCACAAGAACAGTTTCCAGTTGTGTTTATTCTTGTTACTTTCTTTCTAACCAAGCAAATAAATAAACTCCTAAAAAATAAAAATAGGCATAGAATTAATATAGTCCAATAGTTATTGGACTGTTTTCACCATTTATTTCCAAGTAAACCTCTTGACATTTATTAGCTTGCCCACTAACATTAAAGGGAAGACAACATCCATTTTTGGACAAACACTCAGAGTAGAGTACCAGATGTCACTAGCTGATTTCCAGAGCAGCATGGAGAAAATTCAGTGGGTGCTATACCTGCTAAATCTGGGGAAAAATACCTATGTTCTTTTCTTTACAGATTGTTTTAAAACTGTGTGGTGAATAAGTTACTTTACTTTTTTTTTTTTTTTTTTTTGGGGTGGGGGTCAGAGGGTATTTATGTGGGCAGAAACTTGTACACTTTTTTGGCTAATCTGTTCATTTACTGATCTGTTACTACGGCTCTTTCTCCCATGTATTCATAATCCTTGTATGCTTATCCATGCTGTTCTACGGTACATGATATGATCATTAACATATGTCAATGTTTGTACATTTGGACTGGAATAGATAGCTTAGATCTTCATGAAGGTGCATATTACATATCTAAATAATCTGGAGAGATCTGGTAGTGTCTTTATAAAATGTTTCAAGGAAGAAAAGAAAAACGGAAAACAAACAAACAAACAAACAACAACAAAAAACCCAACAGCATGCTAGGAGAAATATTAGTGGCAGAAACCTATGAAACACCAACCTAACTGCCCCACGCACTGTGTGCAGCAAGCCCCTGTTTGTCAAAGGGATGAGTGTACAAAACACAAAGTCAAAGTATGGAATTCTTTTCTTCACTGGAGAAGGGGGTAAAGAACAACCTTAAAGCAAGCACATAGATCAAAAAATAAGAGTACTGAAAGTGCTCAAATATTTGTGTTTAATTAGGTTTGCGCTTTTTTTCCCCAGCAGCACAACAAAAGGGGAATGCCATGGGCTTCCCTTCCATTTATCCTATTCTGGGCTGCCTGATTCTGATTCTGCTCTTTGCACCCCCCCAGCACATATCATATCTTTTTCATAAACTCTTTTAGCTTATTATGCAAGTAGAAACAATGAATAATTTTCTTTCAGGTTATTGAGCTGAATGAAGTCACAGAGGGGTCTAATGAATGCCAGAGCCTCTGAGGAGAAAAGAATAGAAGCAGGATCTTCTCATTTCATTAGCAGCAAGCCTCCAGATTGTGTCACAATGTTTCAGGTAACTATAGCCTCAAGATACAGTTTTACAACTGGCAAAAACTGATCTAAGACCATTCTACACCTTCTGTTCAAGCCCTCACTTGGGTTATTTTGCTTGCTGGAAACATTTTATTCTTCATGACAGCCACTAAAGCAGACTCAATGATTTTCTTCTGAATTTTGAATACAAGTACAGTAGTTCGGACCACATACAAATTTAGGATCTGACTCTGAAAGGTAGCTTATATGCTGCATGATAAAGCAAACCAGAATCTGTTCCATTTGTGTCTCTGCAACAGTATGAAGCTTTCCTAAACCTTACAAGGTATTATTGAGATGCAGCCAGTCCACATGATATTTTATAACAGAATGCTGCAGCACTGAGATCACTTTGTTTTCTGTCTGTTCCAATGCAGCAGAATTACTTCCAACCCAAGTACCATTTCATTTGTAAGTAAGCAGTGGAATTCTTGATTGATACTTACAAATCAGATAGGCTATTGCTTGGATGGTTTTGTTTAGATCCAGAACCGAAAAGGACAATCTGAGTGCTGAGGCTACAGAAAATGAGTTCCGATCTTGTGAGCAACAGAGCAATATGGGATCGGTATAATATAGTTTTGGAAATTCTGTCCAAAATTAACTTTGCAGTTACTTTGCATTTTTGAATGCTAACGGTGGAATATTTGCCATTACAGTAAGGCATCTTTTTAATTAATTGTTCACTTCTCCCTCTCATCTCATGTCTCTTTTTATGATCTAATTTCTAAATGCTGGTACAATGTGTGGTTCTGTGCAATATGCTGTAAATATGAATATATCTCCCAATTATGACAGAAAAAATGATGCTTACTTTACAGTCAAACATTCTTTTGCTTTCTCCTAATAATTTCCTCACTGATACTCAAAAAAAAAAAAAAGTCAGATTAGTATCTTCATTGTCAACTATTAGATGTGATTGTTTTATCATGTAGTACCTTATTTCTGAAAATCAGAACTAAACAGAGTTTATTATTGTGAAATAATTTGGAATATCCTGTCGAAGTTCTCAACATGCTATTCCCTGTGCGGCCACAGAACACTAGATGGCACTGTGCAGCTTTGCGTCAAACACAAGAATGACAGTAGCAAAAGTCTCAATGCATGAAAGAATCTCCATCTTTCAAAAATATTTGTAATATTTTGTCCTTTTATTATGAAAACAATTAAAAAGTGTAAATTCTCGATTTTTTCACTCTGAAACCATTGCGTGCCTTCTTTTTCCTGCACTATGATTACATGGGGAACATTTCTTAATGTTAGATTGGTGAGTACATTTGCTCATTTTTTCATCTACTGTAAAGTTCTCCAGTTGATTACTTAAATCAAAAGGGAGAATTATCAGTCCCTGATATCATCAGCAGGCTCCTTACTATAGAACAGGAAAGAAGGAAGGATAGTTAACATGCTGCCCTTCTCTATCTGCTCTAATAACCTTTAACTCCAGTCTCATGGCATTGATGAGATTGGACTTTTTTACTATTAAATAACAGCAGAAGGTGTTAGGTAGCAACAACAACCTTATATCTTTATTTTTAGCTGAAGAAACGTCTTGTAGACAACCAGGGTAACAGTTGTTACTTTTTCAGTATTTAATTGGTTTTGGGTTACTCCAAAATAAACGGTTTTTAAAAAGCTTATCTTACAAAAGTAACATATTACTCAGAGCCCGATCCTGCTAGGGTCTGTAAGAAAAAATACTGAGTGTGTTGTGGCAATGTAGCTAAGTTGCCTGTAGTGTGTTATTTTCTGTGTCTTATCCTACCTCTTCCACTGCTTTGGGTCTCTCTCTTCCACAGTCTGCATGGGTCATTTCTTAACAAGATAAAAGCAATTCCTAGCTAGGAGCTGTGTTCTGTTAATAACTGCCGCAGACATTTTGGTGACTCTAAATCAGTCACTTTCCCATTTTGTGTTTCTTAATTCCCTTTGCTTTAAAATATAGATTGATTGGATGGATAGGAAAAAATAAGTATTATATTTACTCTTACTGTCATTTTCGTTAGGACTAACAAAATACATAAACATAAAAATTATTCAAGTGTTTCATGAGTTGCTGCCATGTTAGGCAGACTTTTGACAGAGCATTATTATAATTTCTAGCAGAATCTTGTATTAACCTCACAATGTCCTTTTAATTTTCTCCAAACAGCCCTATTTTTAAAAATGCTTCCTCTTTATCTGGTATCATTCTGTCCTACACCTGTAAAATTAATTGTCTCACCTTACAGAGATGGAGGCAGAAATAACCTTTAGATAAATGAGATGATGACAGAACTTTAATGTGCCTCTGTATGATTTTGCACACAGGTTATTATTGCTCTACATACAAGAGGGAGATTTTTAATGGTGAGGATTCTTCAATAGTATTATAGATAGAAATTATGCCTAAAACAGCAGAGAATGTTCAATTCCCTCTGTCCGCTGGTGTTTTCTTGGTAGGGCAGGAAGGCTGTGTATCTGCCTTGGCCCCTTGGGGTAGGGGAATTTAGAGCCTGTTTCATATCCTGTTTCAGTGAAACTGATTGAAGAACTGTCTGTGGCTTGTAGCTTCTGTTGGATCATAGGACTCAGTAGAGTCGGATGAATGCATTGCTAATTCTTTCTCTTGCTATCGGCAATGCTGCTTTCCATACTGAAAAGGAGAGGCGTAACAAGACCAGGCTTCTTTTTTCCAGTGCCTACCTATTGCCTTTTCCATCCCCCTAGAGCATCCAGTGGTGTCTTATGACAAACACCAACAGCCTTTCCATTTTGGAAACATGTCTAACTGAGGAGGGAAGAGTAAGGTATTCTGCATGGGAAGAATAAGGTGTTTAAGACCTATATTAATGACCCTTCTCCACTCTCAGTTTCTTTTTCACTATTCAGTTTTCCATGTTCCCCACTGGTGCTTTATTTTGACATTTTTGATTTCTCATGGGCATCCCTTTTTCCACCCAATGTCTCTTTCTCTCCCGTTTTTACTTTTTTTTTCCTAGTAAAATGGCATACCCTTGTGGCATTTAGTTTTGTTCAGTTGGGTCAACGCCTGTCTCCATGGAGAATACTTTCTTTGAGTACTTGTAAGCACTGTGTGTAAGTGTGAACTGTTACCTCTGGAGGCCATAATCCTTTATTTCCAAATAAAGAATAAAAACAAGGAAAGCCTTTACTCAGTGGAAATGGGATATGGGACTTTTTACAGTTTGAAGGCTTATCAACTGTAAAATTTAAACTGAACATTTTGGAAAGCAGTGCTAAGTAAGACAAATATTACCAATCAATCATGAAAGAGGTTTGAACTCATTGTTTGCCTTTCAATAATTTAAAATAAAATTAAAGTCCAACTGAGCCACAGAGCTGCCTCCATCCTCTTACAAAACAACCAATCTCTTAAAACAAGAAAATATAAATTATAAAATTAAGCTAATCCCAAATGATGTCTCTATACTTTAGAAGCCAAGGACCCCTGTTTCTTCCCTCTGAGAGGGGAGAGCAGCATGCATACCCCTTGCTGAGTCAGAAGTTGATGAGGTCCACCTGCTCTGACCAACCAGGTCACTCAGAAGCACCACTGCTTTCTGCAGCTGGCTAGGCCAGGGGCAGAACTCCAGCCCATCCACTCTGCTGGAATGCCACTGACAGGAACCCCTAGAACCTGTCTAGGCAGCATTACGGTTTGGACTGAGACAACTAGGGACTCAGATATTGCTTGGGAACAGCAGATGTATTTTGAGATTATGTCAATGACCAGAATGTATCCTTTCCTACAGAACTAATTGTTTCTCATTGACAGCAACAGGAAAGAGGATACGAAATTAAAAGTGCTGTGCCTGAGGAGGTGTCCATATCTCAGAAGTCTCAGCTGTTGGGGAAAAAACCTTCAAAACACCCTTTCCAAATCAGATTGTTTTGGAATAAGTACCAAGATTAAATGCTTTCCAGTCTTCTACCTATATTTTCAAGGATAAAATGGCCAAGCAATATCCAAAGCCCCTCACAGAAACAGGACATCCTGAGCTGTGGCAGATGGACTTCCTTTACAAAATTTTAATGAAAGTTTTCAACAATAGCTCTGTGTATAGGGGTTGAGCATGTGTGCTCATGCACACACATAATGTGAAATACTACACAAACTTTTTAAAGTAACATATACTATGGGATGTGCATGTTTTGCTGGAAAAAAAAAAGTATTTTGTAAACTAAATAATAATAATAATGTTATTTGCTCTGTTATGGTGTAAGTTAGGATTAGATAGGGAGAAAATTTCAGGTTGTGGGTGGCCACAGTTGAAGGTCTTACAGTAAGTGTTTGGTAAAATATCCTTGGAGCATAACATTAAAATAAATGAAGAATTAACTTAACCAATGTATTAGTGAATGTAAACAAATCTTGACACTAAATAAGTATTCCGAGGAAGCCAAAAGGTAATAATTAGAAAGGAATACTTAAGCCTTCTCTCTTCCTAGAAGAAACAGATAAGATTTTTTTTATTTTTTATTTTTTAGTTTCATAATTACATAGCAAAAATAGCTAGTGTAAGATGCTAGTGAAAGAAGACAAATTTCTTTTGAAGTTTGTGATATACAGTAATTTAATGTGGCTGAAGGCCTGTTTCATGATAATAAATATAAAGAAGTTAAAAATATTTTTAAAGTTTTATCTACTTAAAATGTTCTGGAAATGTCATATTTAATAAAGCAAGACAGTGACTATACTGTAATTTAGACAGCAATAGTGGGAAAGCATATTATCCAAATATTGATCAAGTCAAATAAATTGCAATGGATTGTCTTTAGCTCACAACTTTTCACACAACAACAATGTGTTGTGAAATGCAAGGGGGAAAGACAACTCATTAATGCAGCTTTTCAACAGTTTTTATTTGCGTCTCATATCTGGGTTTCCGCTCAGGCATCATTTGCTGGCTGTGCCTGGCCCTCTTTGCCATAGATGGTCAGAAAGCCCTGTGGCTGAGACAAGTGAGCTTTCCTGGGCCATTTAGTCAGCTTTTGTAGCAAAAGTAGGGCTGCTGAAACAACCAACACATCTGAGCATCTGGACTTGTGTCACTAGATAATCAAACTGGTGCTTAACCTACTTGTTATGATATATTCTAGTACCTTTCTTCAGCTCGCTCTCTTTTTTTTTTTTTTTTCATCACAGAAATGGTACAAGTCAGTGAATAAATGTAAATGAGAGCAATATATTAAGGGCAATGCATACCACCTTTTATATACAGGGTAAATGCTAATAAGAAAGAGGACTTTTAGTAATTGACACAGAAGCTTAAAAGCATTCAGGGATTGAAAAAAACAAGAAGATTTCTTTTATTCCATCCTTCACACAGTTCCAGGTAATCTGACCATGTCATGTTTCACATGGAGTAGTCACAGTTCAAACTGAGTATCTTCAGCAGCAACCTTTAGGGTCAGCACTTTTGGTTGAGTGTGGCTTTTGGTTACTGACCCGGCTCTGAGACAAAGCGATTGGCAGCCACATCCCTGTGCATAATATTTTGCTGTAACTCAATTTTGATTGTAAGGAATTTCATCATGGTTCATCTCTGGATAAAGTTTTTCAGAACTGGTAAAGGTGAATACTAAAGAAATGAAAAATGTTGTTAAGATCAGGTCATACAGGAAAGATGTTTAAGTGTTCTTCATCCACCCACGCATGTGCTTATTATATGTCAGTTCTTATTGGAACAAAGTCAAACTGACAGTACCCTACTCAAGTCTGGCTTCTTTTTAGTGCTTAGAGTAATAAAGCACCAATAAGCAAATCATATCAATGAGATCAGCATGTTTATCATGTTCATTTTGCATTACTGTTAACACATAAGAGGTTGACGTGATCAGAATCTCTTGATCCTTTTAGGGTAAGTGTAATCATTTTATTTTGCCTAGTAGTATTTCAGAATGCCTTACAAACATATACAAAATCTCCTCTGTTTAGTATGTAGACTCCCAGGAGTTACTTTTGCTTTTGCACGTAACCTTGTCAGAGAATCCTATGTTCAACTGCAGTTAAGAGAAGAGAATCCAAAAAGGCAAAGTGTAATTACCACAACTGGAATTTGGCCAGAATCTACCCCCTTATAACCAAACCTCATTTCCTTATACTAAGATCATTCTGCAACCATACCCACTCCAAATCAATATGAAAGACAAGACTGTGAGTTGAACACATCAGATGAGAAACAGGAACTGCTAAATAGTTGTCCTGAGGATTCCAGGAATCAGATTTACACATAAAGCAATAGTATGTTTGGTTGATTTTGTTGTTGTTTTTTTTTTAGTATTCATGATCATTGATTTTAGTTTATTTCTGGGGTGTCAGTTTTCTAGGATGGACAGCAGATGGACAATATTCTGATGTCAATTTTCTGATACAACTCTGTGGAAGTCAACAGAGTTTGGCTTTTCAAGGGATGTTATAAGATAATAAACCATTCTTATGATATTTTAACATAATGATATTGTTGTCAAAATCCACTAACAGCATGGAAAAATATTTATTAAAAACTTCTTGCATTTTTTACTTATATGGTAAATAATCTGGCTTTCTAATCCCCTGTGGATGAGTTTAGGTTCGTGTCCGTGCTTTGAATACCCCAGTCATAACCACAGTGGCACCTTCATCCTCTCTGTTTTTTCATTTTTGTACTGTATTCACAGAAATCTGTGTCAGAACTAGAGGCCCACTGTGCTGTATGTTTTACAAAAGCATATTCAAAAAAGATGCGTCCTAAATTTGACTACTAGTATAATTAAGACAGATTCTTCTATTGTTCCTTTTTTTCACAATGTATAGAAGCCTTCCCAAGGTGCCTTAGACAGGATGATTAAAGCTAACAAAGGACGGCACTGAAAAGAATGTTCGATTAAGAATTTTTGTGTCGTTATTGAAACTACAGTAAAGACTTTTTATTTTTGTTCTTAAATGAAGATGTGAAAAGTCTTTCTCATTTTATATGTGCAAACTGGAACCTGGTTTGATATTCCTGGAAGATAGTGAAATGTGGGCAGGAAATGTTCTCTCTTGAGAAGAGACACGGTGGTACACCACATCAACCTGAATCCCTAAGCCCAGTAGGTATAAAACTGGACAAATTCCACTTATTGTAGGCCAATAAGACCAACCACAGGTAGGATAAAATTGCGTGTCATAGACAACGAAGTAAAGTAAAATGGAGAAGTAATAGTGCTAGTTCTAGAATACATGAATATATGTGAATAATATTTGTGTAAAGATAGATGGATTTGAATTCTTGAAAACAGAAAATAAAAACATAAAATGCATAACATACAGAAGAAATATTTCATAATCTTTTACTTATGAGGTATTTTTTTTAGAGATTTGACTGACTTGCATCCTACATTCTGCAAAACAAAACAAAAAAAAAATCAACTATCTGGGAAGATTCATAAAAATTAGTACACAGCACCAGAGGAAAAAAATAATTGGAACAATAATTGGCAGTCAGACACATTTTAGTGGAAGAGACTATTACATGATCCTGTGGGCCCCTTCCAGCTCAGGATATTCTATGATTCTACGATTCTATGATCAATGTTATATCCATCAGCAATAGAACTTATGCTGGAAACATCAGAAAGTTGTTGGTTTTATGCCTCGGGTCTGAAATCTGTTTACTGTTGACTTTTTAGAGTTACTATGCATTAAAAAAGAAAAATTATGTCCAGAACATTTTTGTTAGAGTGTCCTTGGAGCCCATATGAAATCTGTTAAGGAGTCTGTAGATACCACGCAGTCCAGAGACAATATACCAGAGTGCCCAGCAGTTATCCCTGTTCTCCAATCCCTGTGCTTGTCATTTGGGCCAGAGAAAGGAAGAAAAAACACATTGCCAGTTATTATACTGTGTTATAATGCTGTATCTTTTTGGGGTCAGTGGAACGTTTAATGTCATCTGATGGGTAATTAGACCTGAGTCATTACTGGAAATGTCCCAGTAGGTATACATAGGAGCTAGTTAAGAGGAAGAGGGCTGAATGCTGAGTCCAAAGCAGAGGGTGGTTCTTTGGTATGGCATGGTGTTGGAATCTGCATGGTGACTGGCACCCGGAGACTGGCTGAGCTCCGGGAGGATCAGTTTGCACGTGTGGCTGAGGAAGAAGGCAGGATGAGTGTGAGCAACAGCTCCACCCCCTGCAATGCAGTGAAGGAACTTGTAGGGATGTGTTTTGCTTCCACATCAGAAGGAGAAGACTTATAGTGGACAAAAGGAGTGTATGGCCCTGTATCCTGAACTTCCTGTTATGTTTTAAAGCTTTGATTTTGAGGTTTGCATTTACATCTCTACTCAAATCTGATTTCAGTCCTGAGCCTGAAGCTCAGGACACAAGCTGTTATCTTGCTTCCTGGTGGTTTTTCTTTCCTTTTTTTTTTTCCTTTTTTTTTTTTTTTTCTTTTTTTTCCTGGAGTTTGCTGCTTATGGGCTGGAAGAGAACTAGCATTCACTTGTTCCACCTAGGACTTTCAGTGAGATGCCTGTTTTCTCAAAATTGCCCAGCAGGTCCAATTGAGAACAATGTTGGGAGAAGAACAGCAGCTGAATATCTCTGAGAAACCACGTGCTTCACTTACTGTGCTTAAATGTGGTTTCAGGTCTCCTAGAAATTTAATTATGGCTTATAAAGACAGTTTGTTAACAAATGTTGTGATACAGGGATACATGCATACAGTCATATGTTGTCACGTGTTTCATTTTTTAAGATAGTTTAGGAGATTGAGATGTAGTTATGTTATGACACTACAGTCTGATTCCTGTCTTCTCTTTCTCTGAAAATGAAAGTTTGAGCAAATCAATCTTCAGTTTAAGATTTGGAGCACATGCTAAAATAAATCATTTTCTTCTCTTCTTGAAAAGTTTGGAAAAACCTTCTTCACATAAATCAAATCAAAAATAATGGTTTTCTAGACTGCATTTTCTGTTGCCCAATATATCTGTTTTAGTTGTTTATTGTCTACTAATAACCAAAAGTTGTATATGCATTAAGTGCTCTCTTAGCATCTGAGCATCTACTAGCATCACTGAAACAAATAAAAATAGTTACTTTGGTTACTTTGATTTAATATCATTGGTTGGCACATGGAAAATTCTATTGAGTAAAGCCTTGTTAAGGATGTTTCAGTGAAGCTGAGGACATCATTGAACCATCTTGTTGAAATTGTATTTCCCTCATAGGTAGAAAGTAAATAGCTCAGAGCATAATAGATAAAACCAAGTGACCTAAAACACAGGATGGTTTTTTGTTGTGGCTTAGTTATTTTAACGTTGCACTAGTCCTGAGAGTATGGGTGGAACCCTTTCTGCAGCCAAAAGAACCCCAAAGGATATGAGCTCACGATAGCAACATGTAGTACTTATTCCATTTTGCTCAAATCTGAGACATTAAGCTACCCAGGCCTCCTGAAATGACTCTACCACATTTACTTTGTGTAACCAAAAACCGTGTTAATTTTGTAAAGTATGGGGAGATATCTTATAGAAGAATGAGTATCTCAGATTCACACCACTGGAAGCTAGATTTTGTAAGGAGAATGTGCTGTGTGTGAACACTGCAAAGGAGGTGTGTTTTAAGAAATGGCAAGTCCTATATTTTCCCCTTTTTTTTTCCACTTGAAAGGAAGCATGAATAAGGAGTGTTGGCTTCCAGTTAAAATAAATTGCTTCTTCCTGATTACACCTGTATAGCACCTGTCTAACTACTGACCGGCACAGTTCGTTGCCGTTCCCCTTAGGTTCTGGGAAGGGGTATGTTGTCTGCCTTAATATTTGTACTTTTATTGCCTACCCTTCTGCATTTGATCATATTGTTTCACCTGTATTAGAGTTTGACTTTGCTGTTGCCTATGTACACAAGTTGCACTGGTGACATCTCACCTTTTGTGTTGACTAGCTCACACTACAGAGCTATTGTGAAGATATAGGTACAAGCTGCTCTTAGAGGAAAGAAAGCCTCAGATGGCTGAAGTTAACCTCACAGGACTTTTTCAAAGCCACACAGGAAATCTGTGACAGATCCCAGAATAAATCCCAGATTTCCTGTCTCCTCCATTTGTGCTATAACTACAAGGCCAATAATTTCTTAGCTGAAGAAAGTGTTGACTAATATTATCTTTCTTTTTCTGGTATTCTCTTGCTTCAGTTTACTACACTCGTTGCTGCCATGTGTTATGCTGTGGCAGCTCAGACCTACAACTGTTTCTTTATTGTATTTTGTGGAGTATGCATGCATATTGTACAGTGAACAGTACTAATGCTGAGTGCCAATACTGTTCAGCATTGATAAAATAAAAGCTCAATAAAAGCAGGCATTATATGTTAACCAAAGGCTATTTGCAGACAGAGATAATTTATTGTATGATTCCCTCTTCAAAATTACCTGTTCATGCTTCTTCAAATCTAAATAGCTTTCAGAGAAGCAGTTTTGGTATGGATCAGCAGAAAGCTGCGTGTGCTAAAATAATACATCTTTATAGAGTTAAATTATTTGAATAAAGTAATTTTCATATTTCAATTTACATATGCAAAATGATGCATTTCCCGTCAACTGGCATTCTTAAGAACCAGTAGTCTTTAACGAATTACAAGTTAATAGACAGCTTTTTCAAAGGAAAGTAATTCTTTGTGAATCTGTGACTGCGTAAGATTATATTAAGATTTTATTCACTTTTACCATGGCTTGATAAATGGAAATTAGAGGAATTTGGAGAGCATATTAGGTATCTTAGATGTGCATGTATTCTTATGTACTGCTGAATGTCTAATCTTTATTTAAGTACTTTGCCGCTAGGTTAAACTTTAATAGTTTTCATTCTGTGCTGCTCAATTTGCCCTCATATGGTTCTTCTTTAGATAACATTACTTGTACAAATTCCAACTGAAGCAGAATAAGTAATCTTCAGCCAGTCTTGACAGCATTTCTAATGCAGTGCAGCCATGGAATTTCATTCTATCTTCTTGTTTTCTAAATTACATCTAAATAACTGAGCAGAAACGGGAACAAATGGGCTTTGCTAAACACCCTTTTCTTTAATTAAAGTATGAAATTTAGAGCACTTGTTAAATGTCTATTCATTTTGAATGTGAAACCTTTGTAGACTTCAGTAGGAAATTCCACAAGCAATGGGATTGCTTTACAGATATTTAAAAGTGAAAAATAACTCCAGAATATTTCTAGGTGTAAGCATTATCTCTTTCTTTCTAAAAATATAATAAAATAATTCCAAGTCAGACATTGTCACGCGCAGAGTCTGTCATCTGTCTTTAGAAGAAGATTTAAAATTTTAATTTTGCCCAGTGATGTCAGTTTTCTTAATGAATTTGATGAGAGTAAGACCAGGTTCTGGAGACTTCATCTTACCAAGTTTCTTAGGTATGCAGAGCACTTGTGGCATATGTGTAGTTCACTTGAAGTGATAATATGGTACACAATATAAAAGTTGCACATCTGTCCAGGTCACAATCAACAGATACTTAACACAAAACAGTCTGTAAAAGCATTCTGGGGGAAAAACATTGAGTTTAAACTAAATAGAAACATGGAACAGCTGTAGCTTCTAAACCAATTTATTGTTGATATCTTTCTTGCCTTTTATTAGGATTTCAAGTCTGTTGCAACGTGAAGTAATAGTGACATGGTATTAGTATTAAAACTTAGAATGCATAGGTGAGAACAGCATCACCCAGCTGCTGGTGATCCAGTGATCAGTGGGATATTGAAAGCTTGACAACTCTCAGTAGAGTTGAGCTAACATCAGCAAAATTGGGCACTAAGGAAAGGTTTCAGTGGCATATGTAAACAGACTAAAAGTGACTCGAGATGGTAGTTAGAACATGATTTTCAAAGAGGACAGAGACTATCTGAGAATAAGCTGAAGTTTGGCAATTCATTCCTATAGCCATCTTTGAATATCCTACTCAAGAAGTTTAGTCTGCTAAGTCATTCATTAAACACACTTAACGAGTAAAAACACCTTGAGTCTATTAGGCAGAAATTCTGAACTTAGAAGTTTTTATATGCTTCTGTAAAAATCTGTGGGCAAGGGTGTTTGTTTGTTTGTTTGTTTTTTCAGATTACTATAAATAGAGAAGCAGAAGAGTGCAAAGTTAGCTAGGCCTTTGCAGAACACACAACCTGTGTCATGCTGATCAGGGGTCCAGAAGAAGTGTAGCTGTACTTGCACAACATACAGAGTTATCAAGCTGTGCAAACTGGAGCTGGCTTTGTACAGAGCCAGTCTCAGCGCTCTTTCTGGAACAGTCAGCCCTGTGAAGAGCCAAAATGCTCTACGTGCTTTGCAGAAATCCTAGGGGACCATAAGTTTGTTATGCCCACCTATGCCAGACTTACGTTGGCTTCTGGTGCCAGGGAAACCTGAGCAGCTGTCAGGGGCTGATCTGAGAGCATTCAGCACTGAAGATTCAGCAGTGCTAAACCAGTGCATATAATAAGCAGTGCAAAGTCTGATGCAGATCTCTGCAGCTATTCTAAGCATAAGCTAGCTATTGCTGTGCCAGGGAGACAGCCAAGGAGAGCTGCCTGGGTGTCTGTGCACTGTCCCCAGTATTATGGGTGCCCGAAAGCTTGCTCCTGAAGCAGACATGAGGCCACAGGGGGCTGGTGCTCTTCCACATCCACTGGTTCCTTCCACCAGGAGCACTGTGCACTGTTGTGCAGAGAGACTCTTCCCTCTGCTGGAATCATTTCAAACCCAGAGGCACCTCCAATTCATCATTATGTCTGTTGGATCTAAACTGGATCCAGACAGCTGTTTCTGTACCTGGCAGTCAGGTAACCATTTTACCCATGTTTTTTTACATGGCTTTTACTGTCATAGCTCCCCATTGCAGTATATAATGGAGAATCAGCTGTATTGCAGATGTTTTAATGTAAGACTGGTTACTTTTTGGGGTGGTAAGAGGGCTTGTTTCACCTGTGGTGGCAACACATGTGCCGATGCTGAATTTACTGCCTTGCAAAATAAAACATAAGATATTAAATCAAGGAATGACACTGCTCAATTGAGCCCATTACAGAGGCAGAAAGATAATGAAGAGTTGGAGGACAGTGGTGTGCATTTCTTGCTCCATGAAGAGCTCTGATGAACATGAAAATGAAGTGGCACAGATCCCGATATTGAACTCTAGCTTAAATCAGCATCAAGTTGAAGGCTTCTAAGCTGTGTGGTTATCAAATTATTAGGCTGTAGCAAAGCATTAAGAGAGTTATCACACAAAAGATAAAACTTTAGCCTGAATATGCTTTTGCAAAAGGATACAGTATTTCTAAATTAATTTTTAATTGTATGAGATAGAAATCTGTAGACATTCTACCTGTTGTTTCCTGACTGGTTCTTTATATTGATCTCAGTATTTGCTATTCATGACGTATAGAGTTCACAGCAGGCTCCAAATAAGGTGTGTGTGAACTGGCACCCAGTCTTTGAAACATTTTTCCATATCTGCTTCATTTCTGAACTGGGGATCCTAGACTACATGAGCTACACAACTCTAAATCCTAATGGGCATGGAAATAATCATGTTATTCTTTCAGTCATTCTTATTAGGGTATATATGAAGTCAATCCTGAATAAGTGCACAGTGCACAAATGCTGAGTAAATGGTTCTGCGTGTTGAAGAGCTTGCAGCCTGTATCTTCATAGTGGTTGTAGGTGGGAAAGAGCTGCCACTCCTCACGCTGCAACAGTACATTACCTCACAAAGTCATGCCAACTTCTGATAAGACCCTGTAATCTAATAATGAATAACAGGGAATAACCTGCTCATGGGTAATCTTAAGCGGATAAATACGTTTCAGGGATGCAAAAGATTTTCACTGACATATATATATCTGAATCACCCTGTGTCCATTTGACCCTCTAATCTCCGTTGTATTTTTGTAGTTTAAAAATACATATAGAGCTCTGTAGTTGCAGAATTATTCTTAAAATTGTTGTACTTTATAAATCAAGAGTAATATCTATAATGATATGATTAGCATTTAACGTTATTTTGATTACTATTAAAACAAGTTAAAGATCATATAAAACAGCCTTCATTAGAGTTTTACATCTTTTAAGTTAAGTATTCCACATTTAATCTAGTTGTTTACAATGGTTCTGTCTGTTTAATGAAAATGCATGCAACAGTGGTGCTACCATAAACCATTAGGTCTTTTCCTTCTGTTGTTTTTAGTAAATCATATTTCTTTGTGAAGAGCAGCTGTTATGTACTTGGACTATCTGAGTTCAAAGACATAATCAAAAAAAAAACAAAACTCATAGATCTGTAGTCAAGAAAGCCGTTTAGTTCTGTGAGACATTTTTACTGATTACAGAATTGGACGTATCCCTGATGACAGCTGGGGACATCTGGAGAGTTACACAGCCACATTTTCTTTCTTCATGACAGTAGTTAGTTTTTATCTTTTTAATTTCTTCCCAAACTGATATAACAGAGATGCAAATAATTTTTTACATTTCAATTTAATTTCCTAAATGAAACTTGACTAAGATGCTTTTCAGGAATAAGGATAGAAATATAAACATCATGTAGCCATACACACTTTGCAAAAGGAAATTCAAATATTATTTATTTTGGATAGGTGTATGGAGGTATACACATAAAGCATTAAAAATACATATCAAATTAGTAACAATTAAGACAGCAAGGTTTAACACAGGCAAAGGCATTTGCTTTTACATGTGCAGTGAGGGATGTACAGCTTACATAAGTAGTATAACAGTCACTTCCAAAATTACTGCACCATGCAGCTAGCATACACAGTCACAACCATTGTCCTTCTAGTGCATTCAGTCATTTGGATGCCTATTTCACAGATTAATTTATACTCTTGCTTTTTATACTCTGCAAACCTCCCTGATTTGCAGAGACAGTTCTGCTGGGCATGATGGAGCTGGCTTGATAATATGTTTCTGCAATAAAAATAAATTAGTTCATAAGCTGTAGCAGGTGATCTCCTGAGGAGCTGTAAAACCAGACTTGTATCTGCTTTACAAATAGATCAGGGGGCTGGAGAATCACCTCTAAAAAGACCATTCCACTTTGACAAGACATACTTTTCCTATGTGAAGGTAAGGATCCTAGGTAAAGTTTCTGTCTTCTGCAGGTGGGTGCAATCACTGAGCTGATGAATGTATTTGGCAGCAAGGAGGGAGGCAGGATTTGAGGCAGTGCAGCTGCAGTGTTTTATCAAAAAGCCTGATAGTCTACCTATTGGTCGAGTTTACTAGTTTGTGGATTTGTTCGTATGTCATCAGCCCTTACAGTTAAGGATTCTTCAAGTCCTTAACAGCATAAACTGTATGGAATCACACTAATTCCACATTCCCCACCACCTCCCCAGAAAAAAATACACTCAGTTCTGTGATCTCTGTAAAGCAATCACCTGAAGCTGGCAGGTAGGATCTCTTTTCCTCGAATGAATATATCTTAATTAAATGCTAATATGTGGCCAAGTCCTTTAACTGCTGATCGTTTTTCTTTATTTTGCCTAATAACAATGTGTAAAGCTAAGCTTTTAGTCCTAGCATTTATAATTAAGCCGTATGTTTGATGCTTTAATGTGGGCTGATACTCATGAATGTAGGATTTGTTGAAAAGGAAAATAAATCACTTTCTTTCTAGAGAATTTTTATTGTGCTACTTTGTGAAATGAGTTAACTAAATTATTTTCCCAGAAGGTAAGGAAAGATGAATGTAAAATCCCTTTTCAGAAGTAATGCAAGAGTTACTTTTCAGTAAGTAAATGAAGAACTGCTCAGTTTACCAGCTGTGTCCTAAAGTACTTCAGATAGACAACAGATGACTGCTTTGCAGAAATTTTGGCCTAACCTCTTGACAGAGAGATATAGAAGCAGGAGCCCTTACATTTATTTGAAATAGGTAAGAAGTACTCTGTTTTTCTTCCTCTTTGTGGCTTAAAACAAACAAACAACAACAAAAAAATCCTACTGTTGCTTGACTAGATGCTTTGGAATCACAAAAGGCATTTTTAGTTTCATTCCAGTGGATGTTTTATTTTGGCAAGGATTGTTGCTTCTATCTGACTGAGCCCTTCTTATAAAAGTCTTCTTGGAATGTTCTTGATGTAGAATTGGAGTTCAGCATTTGTGCTCACTTAGAAATCAGTGTTCACAGGGAGCACACCCAGCCACGACAGCAGCATAAGTAATTTCCAAAAGACTATCCCTTAATAGGAAGGATCAACCCTCAACTCTCTTTGTGCCCCTTCATGCTGTCATTAGTATCTCAGTATGAGTGAGAAACCAGATGAGAAGCAAGGTAACAAAGCTACTAAAAAGCTTTTTTGGAAGATATTCTTCCCCCTGAATCCACCATTCTTGTTTACTAAAGGAGAAACTACTTTATACAGCATCACCTTTCTCTAAACTTATTAAAATGATAATGGAAAGAGCAGGGCATATCTGCTGAGTCAGCTGCTGCTTTATTATAAAACCAACTTGGGGGGTGGGGGGGGGAGGGAGGTAAAAATATCATGATGTAGAGAGTTCATTGCAGAGTCAGTTCAATAAAACTTGCGCTTCCCAGTCCTGGCAAGGCTTTTGGACATTTCAAAGGGCTTGATAAAAAGCAATAGCCTTGTCTCCCACACATTAAAGCTTCATCAACGACATTATATGAGAAGAAGAAAAACCTGGCAGAACAGTAAAGCAAAGGGTAAGGTGTTCCTTAGATGGGTCAAGGTGCTCTAAGTTCCTCTTGCTTCACTGAAATAACAGCATTTTTTCTGGCAGCAGAACATCTGTAACCTCCGTCTGTGTCAAAGAAGCACATCTGTTCACAGTTATGGGTCAGTACCCATACAGGAAGCATAGTTGTACTGCACTCAGAGATGCTGCATCATAGCTTACAAAAAGCATTTTTAAACTCTTTAATTAGTCAAGGGACAGAAGGATAAAGTGAATGAGAATCAGATCCATGAGACTTAAAAACCCAGACAAATGCTTTCAACCTGGTGAACATCTAGCTGGATGAGGCACAAATAGCAAGGTTTTCTTTCAATCTTATATCTTTTAAAATGATTTACTTCAAAGCTCTGATTCTGGAGAAAAAAAAATAGCAAGGAATAAAATTTGTGTCAATAAAGCAGCAAAGCACATGATAAGCATGGTAGGCTATCTGATCATATGGAGTTCATAGCAAGACGTTTTCTGGAGTCATTTCTAACCTGTCAGCCCACAGTTGTCAACTTTTCCCCTCTCTTGTCAGTTAGCTTCTTGTGAATATGTTAACTTAAGAAGTAATAATGAAGCATACAGCACACAGTTTACAATAACATCAAAATCAGTTTACTGTTCCTACAGTAGGCCTCATAAAGATCACATTTATTTCTTTTGGTTCTCTTAGCTCTTTAAAAGTATTTCAAGACAATTAACTTGTATATTCAATCCTAAATATGCAGCCTTATGTAAATACAGTTGTCTAATTGTAGTATTTGCCTAGAATAAAGTTATTATCAGTCTGCGTAAATTGAACAGTGCAAATATTTCAGAAGAATAGCAGCATCAAAAATTTTTGTCCTGTGGCAGGGAAGACACAGGAAAAGACAATTTTAAAAGCTAAAATTTAAAATAACTTTGTATTTCATAACAATTATTGACTTGGTTCAAAAGAAGTAATGGACTTTGTTTGAAACTTATGAATATTAATCTGAAGTAGACAGAGCTGATGTTTTCCCTTGGAATAGTTTTGCTTCTTGCTAACTGAAGTTGATCTTTCCCACTTTAAACCCATTTAATTTAGATTTACTGCTGTAAGAAAAAAATATCAGCTGTTAACATCAAATTATGACTATAAAATGTCCCACTGCCCAGATGTTGGAAGTACTGTGTTAATCTCTCATTAGAAAGCAAATTTTATGTCCATTTTCCCCTGTTTTCTCTAACCATAAGAATTTCAGCATTTAGAAGCAATTTGATAGTGTCTTTTTTGTGTACTCTAAATTCCATTGTGAAACCCTTGAAGAAAGGTCACTGCTGTAGAAAAACAGTTTCTAACACATCAAACCTTGCAGTTGCTGGAGCAAATTGATCTAGTGACTGATCCTTCATTCTTAATTGATAATGGTAACTCATGCAATGTCATGGTGAGTATTTTTTGTTAAATATTAATTTGTGTGGACAGGAAGCACTGTATAACATTAAGGACTAATTTATAAAATATTACTAGGATGTGAAAATGTCTGACATTTACATAAAGCCATGTGGTGGCTTTATGTACTCATTCCTGTGTTAACTTTCTTCTTTTCTAATTGAGGTTAACAAAATCTCTTCCCCACCCAACAATCTAGGGGCAATAACATTCTTGCAGATTAAATTATAGCTGAATTTCTATTGAAGAGTTAGGTAATACACCTAACTCTTGAGAGTTAGGTAATACACTGTGCTGCAATGAAAACTTCGTTTTTTTCTAAGTTGTAGCAATTTTGTCTGAAATGTCTGTACAGTGTCCAATTACCTACTAGACATTAGAGTGTCACTACATGGCATTAGACAAACACCTGCTCTGACATAATAGAATTTTGGGATTCCCTAACCCATTTAAGTAGTCAAAGCAAAATTACATATTTGAGGCGGTTTACTCAGTCATCAGGATATAATTTTATGCTGATCTTGTGGTCGTAGTTTATTAATGACAGGTTAGTAAATATAAACATCAGTCTCTCTATCTAAACGTTAACCCTACACATTCAAAGACAAGCCAGTACTCTGAGTCTTCTACTTTTTTTTTTTAATGTATAATTATACACTATTTGTGATGCCTTCCTCTCCATCTAGTTCTACAAAAACTTGAGCTCTGTATTTATGCAGTTAGGAATGGAGAAATTTTTCACACTTCTGAACTGCACAACTCAGTCCTTATAAGATGCTTGAGTATCGGCATTTTTTCCTGGGTAAAGTTCTGGATATATTCAAAGTGAATAAGTAACAGAAAACTAACTTTGGTTGTCGCATTGAGACACAGTATAAAAGCAGGAAAAAAAAAAATAAAAAAAAATTACAGATAGTATTTATTTGTAAAAGTAGATAACAGTTTATTTACAAGCATTTGAACAATAATTTTAAGGTTTCAACTGATGATAAAACTCTAAACACAGAACAGTGGGATGAGAGGGAAGAGTCTTCAGCATGTGTTTTGTTGAGTTGCATGTATTCTGTTTCAGAAAAATCTTCAGAATTTTGTCAGTGAAAACTGGCTTCATACATCACTTTCCAAAGATCTTAGTGCACAAGCCTGCAGATCCTATATATGGGCTTCTAGCTTCCCCTGAAATATATGCTCCTGCATCTCTACTATTTGATACAACACACCATTTTTTGGATCTCAGGCATGTGGTGCAGGCATGTTTCGGCATGCTTGGTTGTACATGCGTTGCTGAAGTCACAAGGCTTTCAGCTGTTAAAGCTAACCTAGGGTTAGGCATTGGGAAAAAGTAGGTTGAATCAGTCCACTTTTCCCCAGCTCTCTTCAAACAAACTAAGATACAGAAAGATGTTTTGAAAGTGGATACAATCACAATTCTCTACTTCCCGGTGTTGCTTTGAAGGTAACTACATAAAGACTGCATAGAGAACCACAGAAATAGAGGCTATACAAAGAAAAATGTCATATACTTACATGCTGGGCATTGTCTAGAGAACAATTGCCATGACAGGTAAGTTTGGTTTTCAGACAAGTTGCAGAAGCACAAGCATAACAAATGTTTTATTGTATTTGTTTCTTATGACAATGGTAAGGTTGCATTACAGTAGTAATTGCAAAGTTACAGAAGAGTTCTACTATTTTTTTCTGTCCTCTTCAAGTTGAGGAGTAGATGAGACTAGCAGTGATCACAATAGGAGTAAAGCCTACTGTCTATTAACAAGCTACTGACCAGTTACTGACAGACATATAACACAATGGTGTGGATACCATTATAGGAGTATTAGGCAAAGACATTCAGAAAATGGGATCATAAAGTTTCACATGGTGAAATATATGCCCATATGGCTTGTATGTGGTTGATGCTTCCTGAGCAAATACATTAAGGAAGCTGTGAAGACTACTGCAGCAGACATGGCAGTGCAGAGAAAAGAAATCTGGCAGGAGTGTTGAGAACAGTTAAAAACACTGTAGGCTAGGGTTTGTGTTGATGTTTAAGGCTGGAGGGAAGCATATGATTGTTCTACTGAATGTTAGAAGGAGTTTCCCCAGAGAAATTTTGCTGTTTTTCTTGATAAGTGGACAGCTGACCAGTTGCTTTTCTCTCTAGCAAATTATTGTGTTGATTGATAGTTCAGTTAATTTCAGAAGTAGCCTTCTCACTGCAGACACAGCTGTGAATTCTAATCAACTAAAGCAATTAACTGCTATCTCTGTGGTTGCAGAGGAGCCAACTGCAGAACCAAATGTACTGAAAATGGTCAGTTGCAGATAACTGGGAAGAGTGAATTCATGCCTAACTTTTACTCCCTGCAACATTCCATCAGGTTCCCTAAAGTTCCAATATTTAGTAACTGATCTGTCTCTGTTTTATTAGATCAAACTTTCTATTTTCACTATGTTTAGTTGCACTTATCTTAGCAACAGGTAAATGGGTTTAAGAAGGAAAACATCATGTTTTGATTAAACAAAATCAAAGGCTTTAACATTAACAGACTGGATACAGTCTAAGTAATCCATCCTGTGTCCTGGTGGAGTTCGAAGGAGAGTCTGCAACAGGCTTCATTGAGAATAAACTTGGTACTAGAAAAAGGTAGAGTAGTTAGTAACAAAGAGAGAAAGGAGCAGAGGAACACATGTTCTAATGTTTTGTTTTCAGTGAGGAGGCGAACAGAGTGTCTGACCACATGTGGTCACTATATAGCCCCTGGCATTTTTTATATATTTTTTTGAAGCATAAGAGTGTTAAACCTAGTGTCCATCTTGGTTAAATATAACTTGCCAATGTTAACTTCCCTTGTAGTTTCAGCTGGTTACAATATTTTGTTGTTGTTTTTTATTCCCCGTCCTAGGCCTTTAAACTGCAGCCATGCAGTTTTTCTTTTTCAATGCAAAGTAAAAGGAAGTGATCAGCTTCAGGATTCTTTATGATTTATTTTACTAGAAATTTTAATGGTCAGAAATCTTAATAGGCCTTCACATCTTGAGAATGATTTTAGATCATCTGGTAATTCCCTGGTTTTTGGAAGGTTTTTTAAACGTGTTATGAAGCCCAATGTAGATATATCAAGCCATACTAGAGTAAAAAAAAATCAGCATTAAGAGTTTATTATTTGGTGTTGTGATACAGAGGTAAAAGTTCTTCACAAGTAGTAGCTGCTGATACAGAAACTCGCATGAATAGGTAACTATCTGCAGAGCAAGAACAAGGGAGAGACAAAATAGAAAAACTGCAGCATAAAAATAATACCACTGGGTAGACCATTTATCCTGGCTTATGATACTCTACTGCACAGGATTTTTCTCATCAATACTAAGTGGTTATTGAATTTTATAATTTTTTTTAATAGTCAAGGAGAATTTTAGGAAGTATTCAGGTATTTTTTTGGGGACACAATTTAAGAATATATGCAAATATATTCACTGACATGCTTATAGATAATGATGTTTAGTGTTTTACTATAATTGTTTCTCAAATACTTGTTAGATTATTTTGCCTTTTTTCAGAGCAGTGCAGAGTTAAGTTTAATAGGGGTATTTCTACATGCTAAATGAACACTGTCACTTGGATATGTGGAGCTAAAGTTGCCATTAGAATAGAATTGAGAAGAAATGGTTGGGATCTAAACATTACTTTTGTATAAAATAAAACATACGTTTAGGTGATTAGACTGTACCTCCTAATATAAATCTAGTTTACGATTGCTTTAATGCAAACAAAGAATTAAAGAACTTCCACTGCTAGACGCAGCTTTGTACAAAATGTAATCTTTCAAGGTTTTAACCTGCATGGAGCTAACCACTTTGATCCAACCAGGAACTGGGATATGCACACTTTTCGTTAAAGTCAGGGGGTTCCTGCACATCTTTAGCTTCAAAAATTCAAATGAGTAATTTTCTGGATCATGTATAGCTATTCCCTTTCAAAATATCTTAAATCTCAGCTTGTTCATGATACATGACGGTGAACATGATTCCATGTAGTTCGCAGTTCCTTCCTGTTAGGGTCCTGAGGGCACTGGTAGGTATTAATGTCCCTGACCACCTCCCCCAGGGCCTCCAACTACACATGCGCACCCCTCACCCATGGGACGAGGTGCCCCATTCCAGTTCAGTTATATAGAGGAAAGCAGGCAGCATGGGAAAAGACAGGCATTGAAAGGTTGGTAATTTTAGTCTTCGTTTATCTGAAGATAAAATTAGCTGTTGTTGGATCAATACTACATTATTTGTACAGGTTGTTTCTCTGTTTTCAGCTTTTAAAAATAAAGACAGCTTTCCAAGGGTTGACTAATATATGCATCCAGCTCTTTAATTTAGTCCTCCTTGGAAAAACTTATGCAGGATAGACTCAGAATTATACAGCCAAACCTATGCTGGGAAGTTCCACCAATGGCAAGAAATTTCCCTTGGTGCACATTTGACCTAACATTGGGACTGTCCCTTTATAGATGGCTTTCTGTCAGCCCTCTAGCAGGTTTACTGCTGATAACCACCACAAAAATGGCCTTTCCATATGATTACTTATAACTGAAGAAAACACTAATTTTTTTAAGACTCATAGAAACTGGTAATGTTTACGAGAAATTTTGCTGCCTTCTTGCTGTGACTGATGTTTAATGTTTGTTTTCTTAAAAAAAGGACAACATCTCCTTTTTTTCTCCCTAAATCTATTATGTATTATTTACTACCAATGGCATAGAAAAACTTTCAAGAGTGTAGAAAATTTCAGGGTAACAGAAATGCCACTTTTTTTTCTTTTTTTTCTTTTTTAATTTCATCCAACTAAAAGAGAAGACTATTTTAACTACAGAATATTTGGTCAAGATGTACTGCTATACCCCACTAGAATTCTCTGTGTTTGCCAAGAGAAGAAAATGTAGAAGAGAAAATTTGGAATGAATAAAAAAGTCAGATAGGAGTAGATACTATCAGAACTGCTTTTTTTTTCTTTTTTTTTTCCCCCCCTTGGAAAAAGCATGAAAAACCCTTTGTAGTGTTCATATTAAACTCTGAGAGGACGCTAGCTGCTCAGAAAAGTCCTCCTGTTTGTAACATAAGTATGCATTGTTATTGACTCCCAAAGTGAAACAGGCAGTAATCACTGTCAAGTGTTACTGTGCTTTTATGATTTATGGGAAAATTTTGTGGTATTAAGTATGCATGGAGACAAACAAATCTTGAGTTGTAATCTTGAAAATATGTTCCTTTTCCCTTTAGATACTTCTTTAAAATGATCACCTGTTTGGAAAGTAATTATGTCAGTCCTTCACAGATTAGATTGAGACTCTTTATAATTATCACTAAATTAAGTTTCCTAACATCTCTCTGAACTAAAGGACTGTTATCCTAATTCTAGATGGATAAACTGAAGCACAGATAGTTAAATGGATTGTCTGAAACAACTCCAACAGGAAGAACCTAGGTCTCAATCTTAGTTACAATCTAATGCCTAAACCACAGCATTGTTCTTCATCTTTTTCAGAGGTACATCCTAGCAATTAATAATTTAAAATATATACATCATGAATCCTGGGTTTGGAAAAATACATTTTAATAAAAAGCTCTAAAATTAAAACCAAAATATTCTTATTGCTTAAAATACAAACTATACAAAGCCAGGTTATTTTTATGTTTCACAACAGGCTGTAGGTAGATGCCAAGCTTAACTGAGCTCTTTACTAAAAGCAGAAGCACATTTGGAACTGTGTTTCTGATGTAAAGACAGTATAACACTCAAAAAATGTAATCACTCCCTCTTTCAGGCACATTGTGTAGCCCCTCTTCATTCTTTTAGATTGCTCTTGTCAGAACACAATTCAAGTACAGCTCAGAACCTACCCCAGACTCTGCTTTGCTTGATTTTTGTCTAAGAGAATTCATTTTGATGGTGGCCTGGAGCAATTCTCTCTGGGTCTCACATCTGTTCCAAGCCTCACTGATCATGAAGAAATGAGATATGCATGATAATAAATAGGAGGAAACCTACAGAATTTGCAAGTTTAGGTCTGAGCAGAATAAATCCAGCCAGGATAACTAACCCAGATTCATTCTGAATCCTGCAACACTAATTTGGAATTTAGCTGTTCTAACTGAACACATTAATATATAACATACATCACAGCTCTACCCAAATAACCAACATGGAACCAAATCTCTTCATTCTACGGAAAGGATAAATCTCCTTTCTTTGCTTGAACTTATTTTATCTGTTTATTTCTTTAAGCCCAAGTTGAATTTTGTGTCAGAGTTGTCATTGGAGGCTGTAACAGATTATTAGGGTGGGTATCTTTGATTTAATTTTACTACATGACAATTCAATAGACAACTACATTCACATGCAGTTACTATGGTTTTCTAGTGCAGTACTTTGTAAAAAGTGTGTTTAACATTTCATGTTCATTTTTGATACAGAATTCTGTGACATTCTGTATTGCTTCATTTTTTTCTGTTCTTTCTGATGTCCTCTGTATTTCTCATATATTTATTCTTTTGAAGTATTCCATGTTTAATAATGTTTGGTTAGGTATATGTGTCATACATTACCTTTGTATGTCAAATATAAAACGGTAGTTTCAGTAGACGATATTGGTTTTGCCCTGTATAATTTGTATTCCTAACATAATTAATACCAAAGCCTGAGTTCTAATATCTTTCTTGCAAGCACTGTAACTGAAAATAAAATTTTTTAAAAATTAAGAATTTGATCATCCAAGCCTCACTTCCCCTTCAGGTCAATGAAGTTGTTTATACAAGATCATTCACAACCACCTATTGACAGGAGGCAGTCTGTACACAGACGATCCGTGCCCCTGTCCTTCTGGTCGGTAAATACTTCTGCTTTATTTTGCTCTGTCTGTATGTTACAGTAAAGGAAAACATAGCATTCTAGTTTTAACCTACCATCTTAATTTTTTTAGCTTAAAACGTGGGGGACATATTTTGGACTTGATTCAAATAGGTAGTTAAGTTTAAAATGTCTTTTATGGAGCCCAGTAAATTCATTGCTTGGTCCAGCTGAGGCAGCTGGAATCAGAATTTTGGTTGTTCTATTGTTCTCAATACTCTTTCTTCTCTAAAGATAAATCTCTCTGTTTTTTGTTCTTTAGAGAAAAAAATCTGATATTCTGATTAGAAAAAAGAGCAATCACAGGGTAAATTTTTTGCTCAGATGGTTGCTGTAATTCTTCTGTGCTTGTTATTCATCCAGTTTCTTCACTGAAATTAAGCACTTAGACATGCTCAGTAAATAATACAATCCTGCTGTGGTGCTAGAAGGCGCCTCCAGAGTTACAGAGTCCAGTCATCTTCTATAACAAGTCTTTCAATCTGTCATAAACCAGCCCTGCTTTGCTCTGTCTTAAATGTAATTTGTTTTGTTTCTTTCTCTGTTACTTCTTTAGAAACCTACTTTCATCTGAAACATATTCACAGCTATTTATATGCAGATATTCTTGAACTGAGATTGTCTTGTGATTGTCTTGTGCTTTATACTGTCAGCTTTCTAAGCTGCTTATGAAGTTCTGTAATATCCCTTTTACCTTCTTCTTAGCTTCCTTTTGAAAATAGGCTTGCCTTCAGTTGATTGTTCCACCTTCTAGATTTCTTTCAGATGGAAATCATCTTTCTTTCTTACACACAACTGCAGCTGCTCACTTCATTCCAGATACAGTCTTCCCAAGGACATGTCTGATAACATTGTCTTACCTTCTCTAGAGTAGTCTCCTGATACATTGCAGTAAAATCACTCAGGTGACTGCATTATACTGTAGCCCACTGGACTACTACTGTTTCTTTTTATCTTACCTTCTCATTTCCATCATTTTCTACTGCTGATCTCCCAGTTCATAGCAGAAAGTCTCTGCATGGTAATCATAACTTTTATTTTTATTTCTAGTATAGCCTCACAATGCTTGTGTAATAACCTATTTCTTGCATCAGTGAAAGTCAGATTTCATCGGCACCTTTTGAGCTAAAGAATTAATGAAACTACTGAAATCAGTTCTGACAGTGATCCTTAAAGGACTTCAGTGGTAACTTTGCTCCACCTTAATGCTTCTCTATTCAAAGTTATTATGTCCCCTTAAGCTATGGTCTTACCCACCATACAGTTTTTCTAGCACTCCCTATTTTCTACAATGGTAACAAATTCCCATGTGCTGCCACTAGGCTTTTCTCAGATTTCTGTTCATAAGTAACGTTTTTCATTTTTTAACAGTTCTTTTAAATTCAGTAGCTCTTAATGAATTCAGCTACTTTATGTGCAAAGGTAATGAATATATTCTAAAAAGCGGAATGCATTGATAGAGTGGACTCGACCTTTGAGGGAAATTATATTTAAGGCAAAATTTCTGCTACAAAGAAATCTTTAAAAGAAAGCAACACTTTCAGAG
Organism: Cygnus atratus; assembly: GCF_013377495.2. NCBI lineage: Eukaryota > Metazoa > Chordata > Aves > Anseriformes > Anatidae > Cygnus > Cygnus atratus. The sequence goes on from NC_066370.1 coordinate 7,449,069, forward strand.
GCACAATAAGAATCGCGAGAAAAGCATCTTTTTCTATTAAGTATCATAAAGCTCTTCAGGATAATGCGATGTTCCTTAGGCCTTGTGATCGTTAATATCCCTATTTATCTCTTTAAAGGGTATAGCCCAGATGTCATATGATGACATTCTAGGTGTATTTAGCAACTCGGATGTAAGTGGAGGCTAGTTTCCATTTCAGGATATGTCTTTCCTGATTCCATGGTTTCTGTGAAAGTAACAGAGTCAGTGATAAACATTTTTAAATCCTCTTCTATGCCTATTTAGTCTTTCATTTCTCAGCTTACTAGACTGATTGTGAATTCAAGGCTATGACTATTAAACAGGAAAATTTTGGAATTGAACTTTACTTTTTTTTTTGGCCTTTTCCATACCAATATAACTGATGATTGTTTATACTTTTTAAAAAACAGGTGTTTGCATAATCAGGGATTTTAAAACCTATAGCAGTGGCTCAGTCATGCACTGTCTCTGTCAATCAGTGCTGCCGCTGAAAGGTCCTCCTACCCTTTCAGTCCCAGCATCTGGGTCCATGCCGCAATAACTGCTCCCTCAGTTGTCACAAAGGGCACAGCCAAGCTATCACTGGTGCCAAAGGACTGTGTTTAGGATACACACACTTTATTCTGATTTTAAAAATGGCTCTTGAAGCCCCATCTCTCTTTAGCCTCTTCTTTCTAGACATCTGGATCTGGAGCACTACCTATATTTTCTGTGGTTGAAGACCTGTTAACAGATATGTAAAAACTCTGTAACCTAGCTTCTAATGTTCTGAGTTAGATTCTTTTTTAATAATGACAGGCTTTTACGTGTTCTGAATGAATATTGACATCTGTTTTGACAGTATTGGTTGAGTGTTTTCATAGTAATTATTTTTGAAAAAGGAAAAAACAGTTTGAAATGATACTCTAGGCTGAGTTCCAATGAGGATAATTACATGCTACCTCCTACTAATCCCCTTCCAGCATTGCTGCTTATAATATTCCTTGGCTGTTGTCTTTAAACTATTGCTCACTGCTGCTCAGCAGAAGCCACCCTTCCTTTCAGAGGTGGGTATGATTCATCGCTGAGTGACAAAGTCTTTGTGTATTGTGGAAATGAAGTTGTCCTGGAATTTCAAAACTGCTCGCTTTCCGTCTATATCCCTTCAATCAGATCACAACTGATCTAGAGTAGGTCTGCTTTCAAAGGTGGGTTTTCCTTTTTCTAGAGGTGAGAAGAAACTGGAGTATGCTCTTCAAGCTTTATTGAAGCAGTCCAGATATGTCATCCATTAGCAGGGGCTGCTTTATGTAAGCTGAAGACCTGTGAGCCTGCTTTTTCCCTGACTGTGCTGTCCAAGAAGCAAGACCAACTGCTAATAGCTAACAACATCACTGAATGGAGACAGGTGATACAGTGTGATCAGAGAACTGATTTATTTTGCCTAGTCAAAAAAAATCAGTAGCTCCCGCATTCTTCATGAGTCTGGCCTACGCATGAAATGATCTCTTCTTACCACAGTAAAAGCTAACAGATTTTGAAGAGTTGCCATATTAATCCTAACTAGAAATTTATAACAGTTCCCATAGAATTAATCTTTTCTTTAAAAAAAAAAAAAAAAAGTAATTTGAATTTTTGATCCATGAAGAGTGCAGAAAAATAAATGAAGCATCTTTCTTTCCCTAACTATGATTTACCCTCTGTATCAGTAAATGGTCCTCCAGAAACTACAACATCCTTGGTTCTGTGGCACCTCCCATTTGTTTCATGGTTGAGATGAGAGTCTTGTAGCTATCTCAGAGTGGGAAAGGCTGTTTTGCTTTCCTTAGCCAAATCAGTAGCCTTGTTTTCAGAACACAATGTCACTGATGGGAATAACAGTTCTTTTTGGTGAGAACTGAACTGGTTCACAGTGTAACGATTATGATAAATGTCGCCTCTGTGGTTTGACTGAACCAAAACAACTTGGCATTTCCAAGCAAATAAAATGCAAGCGATGAAGATTACATGGTTAGAAGGAGGAAAAAAAAAAAAAAAAGATGAAAAAGAATTTAAAAAAATGAATGTGGATAACTGAATTGCAGCTGGGGCAGGTCAGATTCACAGCATAAAACCTGGGCCAAAGTCCCATGTGAATCTAGAAGAGATGGGCTAGCAATTGATAATGTAGAGAAAAAAGGGACACAATCTTCCTCTTTGGAATTTTGGTCCCACTGGTGTGGCATGGGCTCGCCTCCTTGTCTCTTCCCGAAAGCTTGATCACTTTGATATCTTTTTACCCTTGCTGTTTACAGAAGGCAAGAGAGAACAGAACAGACTTGTGAATAGTATAGCAAATGATGTGTCGGAATGTGGAGGATTTGCTGTTTGAGCTAGCAATATTTAATTCCTCTGTAAATAGGCAGTGAGTTTAGACAAAAAAAAAAAACAGCTTGTCAATACTATACATTTTTACTGTCTTTTAAACCCTTCATTGTACTTGCTGGCATCCTACAAGTTTGTGAAATCACTTGATGAGGCTCTGCTACATCTGCCACAATAATCAGTATTATAAGGTTCTGCTTCATCTTTCTCCCTCTATTTCCACTATTTTTTGCTGGGATAAGGTCTCACATAGATTGCACTATAAAGGTGGGAATATAAGTATAAACATTTTTATGTTCCAGTGGCTTCCCTGCAGTTGTACTGCTTTTTATGTTGGTGGAGAGCCTGGTCCACAAAGGTGGTAGACACTGAAGGATGCAGGATAATAATCCAAGATTTTAAGGGGCAGAGGAAAAAGAAAAATGGTAAGGAACATGGAAATAGTAGTTCACTGCATTTTAAGCATAGCTGATCGAAGAATCACGTCTGGTGATATTGAGAAGGAAATTTAATATGCTCAAAATTACCGGTGAAAAAGTCTAACCACATCAGTTGGCAGATCGCTGGGCTGTGTAATAAAATGAGAATTTTGCAGCAAATGTACTGTCAACAGAGAGGAGAAGCTAGCATGGACTAGGAGACAAATACAGTTCTTCAACTGAATGCCAAAATACAAAAATTCCTTGGAGAAAAAGACTAAAAATATTACAAAAACATAATACATGTGACAGAGAAAACTGTCAGGGTAATAATGCTCTCTATCAATTAAATGAGTGTGTGATGACTGATTCGATAGCTGTGAAGTTAGTGACATAATCTAGTAGTAATAAAGCCTTTAGCAAGTTCCTGGTATATTTATGTTTGCTGTATTTTAATACATTAGTTTGATGTGTAATTTAATTCTGCTTTACTTCTATCTAATTTAAGATGTTAACAAGCCCTAACAGAAATTATGCAGAGAATGCAAAATGAGATTTTTGTTAGTTCCAATTGTAATGACTCATATGTAAACAAGCAGAAAGGCTTAGAGAAATACATACATAGATTTAATAACAATGGTAAAGTTCTTTGGGATTTGAATATACTTATTCTTTAACCACTCAGTTTATGTAGACTCAGAACTCTAACTTGCGATTTTCAGCCAGGACTTTACAGGAAGTGTTTTAACAAAAGGTAAAGTCAGGAGAATTTCTGTTTAAGCACAGTGAGTTTTATATGAAAGGCATTATAATCTTCATTACAAAATGCAGTTTCCCAGACACTGGTACTGAATGTTGTTCATCAAAAAAAAAAGTTATTTTTGCTTCTAATTCATGGAGATGTTCATGTGTTTGAAAGCTGGGTGAACCAGACCAAAATTAACATCAATACACTAACATGCACGTGTATCTGCCTACACACATCTAAAATAATTAATTGAAAATTTGCAGCCTTCCATAGATTTCATGAAAGTAATTTTGATATGCAGAATTGGTGAAACAGTTTGATTTTTTTTTTTAATTAAAAAAACATCAGTACAGAACATCTTTTCCATTGCAAGTAGGTTTGCTTTTCAAATTAAAAAACAAAAAAAAAGCAATAGATTATTTTGGTGTTTTCTAAACCACTGTCATTCTTTTTATTTTTAAGTTGCTGTTGTAGCTAATGATTCAATTAAAATTATTTAATATCTGTAAAGAAACACCCAAATTTTTATCCTAAATTCACATGGGAATATTTTTCTCAAAATTCAAGAATGGTCTGATGATAAAAGGAATTTTCCTACCTACCTTTAGTGTCTGTTTTGAACTCATGAAATGCCATGTGATGGGTTGCCCTGTTTGGCTATAATAAGACTTTCACAAGAATTCCTTTAATTTCTGTGTTATGGGAGATAAGTCACTTACATGTAAGTCCTTAGTAAGAGTGTAATATCCATGATCTATTTGGTGAAGTAAAATCAAGTATCACTAGTACATCTTCTAATAAGAAAACAAAATCAAGATACCAGAAATAAGATTATGAATTGTTCCTTTATATTATCATCTTCAGAACAGAAGCCCTATTACCTGCATCCAATATGTTTTATCCTCTGCATAAAACACATGCAAACTCTTCTAGTCATGAGAATACTGCGAATACAGTGAGCAGTGCCGGACTAATTTGAAAAGGGAATAGATTAACTGATTTGTTCCCTCCCATAAATTGACCGGGTGACAATGATGAACTTTTATCTTGTTAATCCTGATATTTTACCCTTCTTGTTATATATATCTATGTATGTAGCAAGGAAATGGTACCCTAAGAACAATAATAAGTAGGTAATCATAAGAAGCAAATGTAATTCCTACACGAGTTCTCAGCTGGAAAACGACTAAAAAGATGCACAAACTAAAGATAATTTCCTTTTTTTTTTTTTTTTTTTTCCAGGGCTTTTTGTTAAATGAAAGATCTCCATGAAGGATGCCAAGCAATAACAAAACTAAAAAAATCTTGCATTATATAAAAGAGAGAAAAAATCTAATTTGACTGTTTCTGGAGTCCTATACAGAAACCATACAAGCCCTTAGCTTGTATGGGATATCAGCTATTTACAAAATTATAATCTGTATGGGACAGTCCCAGTGTAGCCTAGTTTTGCTTTTGATTTCCTTGAGGTGATTTCAGGGAACCTCTACTGATTTAAATCATCTACAATCTTATTTATTACAGGCTTCATCAAATATTTACCGTTGGTATCGTTCAGTGCTACGTATTCCAGGAAATAGTGGTATAGCCTGGGAATATATGACTGGGTTCCTGGTGTCTCCAAAACCTTTTTGTGAAACCACTGTGAAGGCTTGGAATGCAACAGCTGGCCAATTTATTTCCATGGTACTGTCCTAATTTTTCAAGTACAAATAGTACTTTTGGTTGCATGACTTGAAATAAATGCGGTTTTCAGCAAATACTAAGGAGCAGCATTGTGCTATAGATACACCAAGAGAAATTGTACTTATCCCACAACCCATTTGGCAGGCCCATCATATCTGAAAGGTCTGTTGCTTCCTGTATGATTTGAGCCACTGACTTGAGAACTGAAAGAAGTCATTGTAAGGCCCAGAAAAAGGGACCTAATATTAACAGTGTGAGTTTGGGGAGATGTGATTTTGTTTTTGTTTCTTTGTTTTTTGTTTGGTTGGTTGGTTTGTTTTCTTGTTTTTATTTTTTAATCTTAGGGTGTTTTAATAAAATATGAAATATGTAAGAAAAAAAAAATCTAAAGGTGAGTTTTTGAGGCCTCCTGGGTAGTTTATTTCTGATCAGATAAATCTTCCATATGAAAATAAACTGATATTTATCTAATATCAGTTATCCACAATTTCCGGTATTTTTCTAGCAGCTTTTTTCCTTTGTGATTACCTATATTATTTTTTTTACAGATACCATTGTTATTGAAAAGATGGAGAAACATTGACTTTGGCTTATTTTGGGGGGTTAGCACACAACAGGCACATTGTAGATGGGAATGGGATGTCCCAGGTGTGCTATTCCCAGTAACTGTTACTGTTGATCCTGAAAGGTAGTACCAGGAGAATTCGATATCCAGTGTGCCAACCCATTCTGAAACTCTGGAGGTAGCAATTTTCTGGTGAAATACTAATGTTAGTGAATAGACATTGACCAGTAGAGACAGATGGATAAGCAAAATGCAGAGAAGGTACCAGAAAAACTATTTAGAAAAGATGCCAGCTATAAATAAATATAACACATTGAAAGTTGCTTTACAGCATTCAGCCTGTCCATCCCACTTTTCTGTCTGGGACCTGTGTTAACATTGTACACTTAAGACATTATATCATTATTCTTGTTTTAGTGCATTTCATGCCTATAGATTTAATATAAACAGAGGTGCTGACAGGAGCTTCAGTTTAAACAGGTTTAAATGTGAATTTGACTTTATGATTTTCATCAGGGAAAAAGACTAAACAGTTTAAGTTGATTAAATTTTCTTAAAGCTGTAGCTAAATATAATGAAAGCCATTTGTGCTTTTTTTTTTGTAGGAAAAATGAGTGTCTCAATGTTACTGACTGACAGCTTCATGCAATGAATTCTTTTCCTGTGAAACAAAGTCAAAACACTTTCCGTTTTTCATAAACGTTTTCAAGGAAGTTTCAGTTTTCTGCTTTTTAGAGGAGGCAAAGCTTTCCCATTTAAGTGCTAGCTTACTAGAGCAAACTGTGTATGTCAAATTACTAAAAATACAGATCATTCTAAATATTCTTCAAACATTATGTTTTCGCATACTAGGGACATCATGGTGATATTTTCTTTCCCTTTTTCATTAAATTTCTCCTCTATTATTGTTATTTATGAAAAGCTCTATGAAGGCAAAACCCAGAGCTCTGATTTAGTCTAAGTACCTGTTTAAGCATGGACCAACTTCCAAGAACACAAAGTCACATGGAAAAAAAGCTGTTTTAGTTTTGAACTTAGAAATAAGTAAGTAAGTCAGGTCCTTAAAGTTAAGTGTTTGCCAGAGGTATTCTTTCATGCAAGAAATGGAAGGCCCTGGGAGCTTTGATTAGAAAGTGAAAAACACTTCTCTGACACACTGAGATGAATCTTGGAAAACATCTTCTCAAATTTTCAAGTATGTATGGACAAATTTTCTTAAGTGCAATACTTCAATCACTGCATTGTTCTGCCTATGGCCAATGCTCATCCTCATATGTTTTGTGAGCAGAATAGATTAAGAGTGGCTCTTTTATATTTGTAATTGTTACCTTAAATCACCAATGTTTTGGGAAGTCATCTGAGAAATCATAGGTGCACACTTTTCCTCCCAAGTCTTAAAGCAGTCTGGGATTTTCTGATAGAGAAATACAAAGCAATTTAGTTAAACACATTAGGGGCTCTAGGGAAGAGCTAAGTGGAAGAAGCTGTTGCAAGCTGTTGTAAAGCTGCCTTTGAACTTCTCCAAGAGTTCTGCAGCACCTCTTTGTGAAAGAGAATGATATTGTGATATAGAGAATTCCTTTCTGCAAAGATAACATGGGCTGATGTTACCTGAAACAAATACTGATTTCTGTCCATTTATGTCTTGATGTTTGATCTCCTTTTGCCTAAAGGCTTCATTTTCAGGGAGTAGTACTTACCTACTCATCAAAACTGAGAACCATTCAGAAAATGAAATATTGATTTTAGTGCCAACTTGACCAAGAAGCTGAGGTATTGAAGGGAAGTTTCTCCAGATATTTGACCTGTCCCATGGAACATAGGTTTACATTACTATGTGATCGATAGCAAAGAAAAAAAAAAAAAAGATTAGTTTGATAAAAGCAGAACTTCAGTGCTCATATAAACAAACCTTAGAAAGAAATATTGTTAATACTAAGGCTTTCTGACTAGCAATGTGCAGCTGATAATGTCTATCATTGCCATTGCAAGGAAGTGAAGTTTGGGAGTATTGAAAGTTTGAGATGGATACTGTAAATTAGGGGTATAGATCTCTGAAAACTAAACCTGAACTTTGTATAGATTTGCCTAAAGGAGTCTTAGAAAGATGTTCTGATGTCAAAATAAGAAAACTAGTGCACAATATGTCAATGACTAAAGTCAAAGAAAATATTTTGACAAGAAACAATTTTGCTTGTAGTTTTTGAGTGTAAGTATCTTCAAGTAAAATGTACCTATCCATTACATGATGCTTTCCTTGACCACGGTTTGTGAATGGATCTAGGAACCTTTAGGTTTGAATATGCACTGGTGCTTAGAGCAGATTTATAGTATTACAGATTGTCACTGACAGTAAACTGCAAAGAATAATAATTTAAAATGTCATTGCAATATAGTTAAAACTAAGGTTTTTGTGTCTTGAGTGTCTTCAGTGTTAGATAACCTGTAAGGTCTGTGAACTGCAACTAAGCAATTCAAACTATATTCAAGGGGAGTACTGTATCCAAATGCAGACTTTTTTGTCAGCTTGTCACTGAAATGGGTGTTTGGGATGCTTTTTGTGGTAGAAGAGTTTTGAATGTCATTGTTTTCAGAGTCATTGCTTGCCACTGAGTGGAAATAGTACTTTCAGTATTCACAATTGTGCAAAATTTTCTTATTGTTATTAACTTCCTCATTACAGTGAGAGGACACCAGCTCTGAACAGAGGTAACTTGGGGACAAAAAATGAGATATATCTGTTCAGTATATACCTGGGATGGATAAGTGCCGATTGGGCAAGTCCAACAGATCCTAGACAGCATCCAACCAACACAGGTCAATTTTCTTAGAAAAGCAAAGCTAGGAAAACTTCAGCTTTATTTTGATTCCTAAAGTGATTAATCCTCTTCCTGTTCTAGCAAGTTATAGAAATATGCTTACTCAAAAAAATCAATCCTTTTTGATATGTTTTAGGAATTATTTAATAATCCTGGCTCCAGTGTGATGTTCCATGGGACAGAAACTCAGAGACAAATGCTGTGTGTCAGTGCAAGATTGTTTTTTGAAGTTGCCTGAAAAAATCAGATTAGACATCATAGACTGTGTCACTTTTCAGTGCACATTGTCAAACTTGCACATTTTTGTTGCAAGCTTATTTGGCGTTTTCTGTGCTGTTGTTTTTAGAAGTCATGCACTTCACTGATGGTAACTTTGAAGAAAAAAACTTTCCATAATAAATAAGTTTAAATTATAATCCCAGTTATTTTTTCTGCATTTTAAGTGATAACTTGGATAGCTGGTGGGTTTGAATAGTTGGCCATTTATTCCCTCCGGCATCATGAGAAGTGACATAGCTGCGATGTACCTTAGGTACCATTCACCTCCCCATGAACTGATCATGCAAATCTTGTGTTTAAAGCAAGTTTAGAAACTTAGAAAAGCAAAATAGGCTTGTATTGAGTGTATACATATCAGCTGTTAAAATTAAATTCTTCTAAAGTTAGAGTATGTAGAAAACGAGAGAGAGAGTGATTCCCAGATCTTGTGTGTCACACTTACATCTGTTACCAAGAGTCTGTATAGAGGTGGACACTGACAATTCTTTCAGGCATGTTTTTCAATTTTCCCCCCTTTTTTTCATTTTTCCCCTCCTCAGCTACTTCACTGAGCTACTTCCCAGCTGTTTTTTTTTGTTTGTTTTTAACCAGATTAAAAACTTATGATTAGCTCTGTCATCCTCTAATATTTTAGGCCATATTTTTTTGGCACCATTTCCTTCACTTCTTGGACATTTTTTGAGCATTAAATAAGATTATTGCAGCTTTCATACTTGCCAGGCCTGCCATAGGAACAATCCTTGGGGATAACTGTCTTGCAGTATTTGGAAACATATCCCTCTTGTGTTGCTAGATTGCAAGTTTCCAAGGATATCTTTGGATAGCTCCACTATTAGATTTGTTCAGAAAGTCAGAGAGGTCAGTGAGTGCATGGGAAAGAGGATCAGTAGAGGCAGCAAAGGCAACCATCTGTAATGATTCATTCCAGTAAGAGATTTCATCCTAATAAAAATTGCTCTGGAACCAGTGCTTGGACTGTTGCCATACAACTCTTTCAGGTATTAGAACTACATAACTAACAAAGCTTCTTGATCTCACTATGTATCTAATGCAATATCCACCTTATTTTACTGAAATTGGTGCATTTGATAAACTGGTTTGGAGGAAAGATTCTCCTGGAAGCATCAGGTCCTGAGCTGTCCCAGTGTTTGGTTGGGTGGCATATAGGCTGCAGGGCTACAAGGAGTAGGCAAGTGCAGATTGCCTTCCCTGCTGCTTTGCTCGAGAGTTGCCATGAGACTTATGGTCAAATATTCTGAGACATTGTCTAATATGCACCAGTACAATAGTAATGTGCTTTCTGCTGGAGGATGGAGATGATAAATATCTGTATTTAAGACAAGACTTATTGTTTAGTAATAGGATTGGCTTATAGGTTTGGTTATTACTGGAGACAATGTGAAAAATCTGGCAAAGTAACTTAAGTGGTAAGTGGATTTTCTCTTGCATAAAATAACCATCTCTCTGTCAGGTATCAAAACTGTGAAAGCATGCTTGGAGACACACCAAATATAACATTGCTATTAACTTCCTCTTAACTTAACCATAATTGCTTCATGATCTGGAATGTACAACTCAGATTGGCTTACTTAGGGAACAAAAATCTTCTGTTCTTGCCATGTAGAATAAAATAATAGGGAGTAAATAACAGAAACTTTTCTAATTATTAGGAAGTTCCGCTTTCTGTGAAGACTTTCCAGTGGAAAGTAATAGATGCAGGTTTAAAAAAAAAAATCACCAGTGTCCTGTGACAAGACATTTAGAAAAAATTGTTTGAATCCAATCCACCCACTCATTTGTAAAACATGCAGTTAACTAGATCTTAAACAAAAGGCAGTAAAGACAAATAGCTGGACACTTAACGATTAGCAATAAAATTGGTCATAAATACTTTTTTCCCATTGTGTGGAAAATTATTTTTATTGTGAAATAGAATCAGAGGAGCTTTGTTTGTTTGTTTGTTTGTTTTGTTTTTAATGTGCATTTTTAAAATGCATTCATAGGAACATGCTACACAAAAATGTTTTGGGCTGCATCATTGCACCTGCAGTACCTTCCATGATAAGCAAAGGCCATAAATACTGTTCTGGCGTATGGAGCCTTCGTTTCTAGATTCTTTTTTTCCTTCTCTGAAATTGTATTGTAGGTCTTTGGGTCTTATTTTTAAGCCTGTGATATACATGGTATATCACGTATAAGATTAGAAGGACTGCAGAGGGCATGGATTTTTATATGACTTAAAGCTCTCGTGCTCATGGATTTTTTATTTGTACACGTTAGTACATAAAAAGTACAAAAACAATTTTGAAATATCTTGGATGTTTTTGCTCGTGGTCCCTATAAAGTCCCATGGCAATTAATGCAAAGACTCCTAAAAACTTCAGCAGAACTGTATCTTCACAGTTGAACTTCAGCAGAACTGTCCTTCACAGATGGGGAGCAGTTGCATGTACCTATAGTATTTAGCAAATGATGGATATTTGAACTAATCTCAGGCTTCACCACAATTTAGAAGTCCCATGCCCTCTGCCTAAGCCAGGGCAGATGTTCTGTACTCAGGAAGATTTTCAGAATCCCAAAGGACTTTTCTACTATAATGTGTAAATGTACACTACAGGTTGCTTTCCCCTAATCTTTCTATGACTTGGGAGCACTTGCTAAGTTCCACATACATGTCACCGCATAATTAGCCATCCCAAACAAAGGTAGTTAGTGTCTGCACAAGGTGGGATTCATCTAAACTGTGTTTGAATGTAGAAGGTGTGGATGTCTGAGGCATTCATCTGTGTTTCCTTTACAGTCAATGGAGAGAAATAGTGGAGCAGTTCATCTGTTTCAGATGTCTAACTCAGTTTGAGAGGAATCGTGACCTAAAAATATCTGATTATACTTGTTTTTCTTCCAAGCATTCTCTTTCTGAGGAGGAAGATGGGGTTTTGTTTTTGTTTTTTTGTTTGCTTGTTCTAAATGACAAAAGAAAGAGGAGGACAATGGGACAAAAAAATAAATTTCTGATCAAGAAATATATCTCAGTGTATTGATACACAGCAGTCCCTAATCCAGCAATGAAAGCTGCACAGGTACGCAACTGTGATAATAAAGTTATGATGACAGCAGAAGTGTTACAAACATTATGTAACTGAACTTTAAGACCTTCCATTACTATGTGGCCATGAGTCCATAATAGTATTTTAAAAAAATAAAAAATAGGAGGGAACAATGAAAACAGTTTAATAAAATTGTTCATATTTATGCCTAAACTGGCATCAGAGCTACAGTTTATCACAAACTTCAGGCAAGAAACCTTATAAAAACTGCAAGCTCATATACAGGCATGTAATGCTAGTAACCATAGGGTTTTATTTTATAAGCATTCACTTAACCACTGCACAACAAAAATGTAACACTCCACTATTGCTATTCTCACATTTCATAACAGCGCACAGAGAATTCCATTATGATGTTCTCCAGAATTTATGCAATGTCTACATTTAAGAGAATATACAATGCACTCTTCTGCTGGCATGAAGTAAATTGTCACTTTCATGTTTATTGGACTCGGAAACAACTTTCTTGAAAGGGGTCCCACATTAACACTTGTGCTGAGTAGAGACTGTATCAGGAAATATGCTGTTACATCTTGGCTTGAAAAGAGAAAGCGTGTGCATTTCTGGATCTGCTTTTTCCTGCCAGCAGTATTTGGTGTGAGATTTTCTAATGTCCTTTTAAAGTGAGAAAACAATCCTATTGTAATCCTTTCTTATTGACTTAATGCCAGCGTACACCTCAGCTCCCCCACCTTCATGGGTATGGTGAAGATTAGGAGTCATCTTCTCTCATCCACAGGGTATGATAATGTGGGATTTCGAGAGGTTTAAACTCTTTTCATCTACATAGGCATCCCACACCTTCCATACCACAAACCACCAAAAGTTTAAATTCTCAGGCATGTGGCTATCTTTAATCAGATAGATTACATTTTGTTGTTTATAAAGCCCTCTTAAAAGTTTGCCCTTTTAAAAAGATTGTTTTCAAAATAAGCTACTTAGATTTCAATCATAAACTTTGATTCAGCCAGACACGATTAGCTGCTCATCAACCGTTAGTTCTTACTGAACTACGTTTCTCAGCACTGTTGGGAGCCAACCTTCCCGTCCATGTAGACGACTACAAGTGGTTCAAAGACTTAAAGTGCGTTCTTAAGTTTGACTTATGCTAAACATAACGAGAGTTTTCTTGCTTCGACTGTCTACTGAAATGGTTGCCTGTACTTTTAATCAAACTCTACATTCATTTAGGTTACTTTCAATAATAATACATATCTAAGTTTTTAGCGGTTTTTTTTTATTATTATTTTAAAATTACAAAGGCTTTTAAGCATACCTGTCAAGCTAAATTCTGTACAGCTAAACTTCTTGTTCACTAATTAAACTGAGGAAAAAAAGGGCATAAGCATACTTCTCATTCTGGTCTTCTCTGCATTGTAACTGTGCAGTCTAGAATTCCCTTGCAAAATAGAATCCTAGAATCATTATGGTTGGGAAAGACCTCCAAGATCATGTGGTCCAGCCATCACCCTACTACCAGTGTCACACACTAAACCATGTCCCTAAGCACCAAGTCCAACCTCTCCTGAGCACCCTCAGTGATGGTGATGCCACCACTTCCCTGGTCAACTCATTCCAATGCCTGACTGCTCTTCTCTGGACGCATTCCAGGACCTCGATGTCCTTCTTGTACTGAGGGACCCAAAACTGAACACAGGACTCGAGGTGCAGCCTCACCAGAGCAGAGTACAGGGGGACAATCACCTCCCTGGTCCTGCTGGCTACACTATTCCTGATACAAGCCAGGATGTTGTTGGCCTTCTAGGCCACCTGGGCACAGTGCCGGCTCATGTTCAGGCAAGCATCAATCAGCACCCCAAGATAAACATATATCAACAATTTACTAAACATGTAAACAGCCTGTTATGGTATATGTAGTTAATTTTAATCACAGAAGCAATTCTGCAGAAAATTCATTTAGGCATATAAGCCTAAACTCAGAGAAAAATATCCTTTTATGCTTATGTTAAATTTCCTAAATGAAATCCTATGAGTGTTATGTCACTGGAAGTGCAAGTATTAGGTCATTTCATATATTAGATTGTGAAAACATTCCCTTATTCCTACATGTCTGATCTGAATACTAATTTAGCAGTGTTATAAATATTGATTGCCTCACTAAAAAATTGTATATGGTAAAATGTGCATAATTATGACTTTCATTAGATCTGTGGGAGCTAGCATGAGTTTAAGTATCTCCTAGATGGAGAGCAGATCAGCAGACTCATTTGTTATAGTGGTTTCTGCTAGGACTTCCTTAGCTTATACACAAAGCCGCGCTGAAAATAGTATGGGAGGAAACTATCAGAGAATCTAGATACATTCAACCACAATGAGTAAAAAAAGACTTTGCAAGCTGAAAGTATAAGTGTACTTCAGTATGTTTGAATACACCTGTTTGTTACCCGCAGGTCTTCCTAGATACAATGGGCTTCTTTGTAGGTAAATCCTTTTTGAGGATCAAAGCTTAAATAACTTGGAATGTTCATATTCGTTCTACTAAATAATACATTAAAATGCTTTCTTACCAGAGTGGAATGCAGTGTAGCACAGCCTTTGATGAACAGCAGAAGGTTGTTCAACACCACCATTAAAGAGCTTCTAGCATAACATCTTGTGCCTACATAAGCAAACAATTTGTCAAGCAGGAAAGAAAAATTTTGGTTCTGTGCCATCTGCCCGTTTGAAATCTTGTCCCACTTGCAGCACAAAAGGCTTAATTCTGCACTTAACAGGGCAGGAGAAATTGTTGTCAAAATTGCTATCTCAGTTGCCACATTATTTGTTTTTATTACCATAGTTCTGCAAGGAGATTTTACAGCTTTACACCCTCCAGAAAAAAAAAATATATATGTAGATATAAGTGCAGGTTGCCACAATAAAGCAGGCCCAAGAAATTTGATAAGACTGAGGCAAAGCTGTTCTCATTTGCATATTCTTATTCTGAAAATCTGCATTTCCCTTATTTAATATAAAATACCAGTGGGGAGGGATGTGTGGAAAGTTATCTGTGGGGTCTTCAAACAGAAGCACAGAGAGAGACTGAAGAGAGATAGAGAGAGGGGTTTTGTTGCAGTCAATAGAAAATCTCCCATTTATAAAAATTAATGATCATTAATTTTATGACTGTTAGGCATTCGTGGTCCATTGATCAGGACCACTGTGTGAAGCAGTGTATGAACAGAGCATAAGATGTTCCTGGTCCCAAGGAGCTTTCAGTTAAAGTGTAAAAGAAACAGAAGAGTTAAAAAAGATGAGAACAGGAGTGAAATCTGCTGAGTCAATATGGCGTGCAATTTACTTAGAAAATATATTTGAAAATTCAATGAGCAGCTGAAGTAGCTCAATGTGCTCAGCAGATCAAAAAAAATTGTTACTGTAAAGACATTAATCAGGAGTAATCTCAAGTTACAAGAACCTCTTGATGTCAGACTGTCCACGTCCATCCACTGGAAAAAGGTATGCAGTCCCTGTGCTATAGGAAACAGCGCGAGTCTGTTAACAGCCAGCTTTGTACCTTCTTCTTTTCTCTCCTTGACCCATAAGTATGGTTAAAAAAACATACTCACCTAAGTTGTTCCTCAGGGTCATATTCATCAGTTGTTCCCTCCCTTGAAAATTTTTCTTGCTAAAACTGCTCAGTGATCATCTTTCTCTTGCTGTCCATTGCTTACTTTCCTGATCTGTTCATATTTCCCTACCCTCCTCTCTTATTTCTTTTCAGCAAGAAAAAAGCAGTGGGCAGCGATTGAGCCAAACATTTTTGCAAATGGCTGACCCCTTCCTTGGCACTCAGCTCACAGAAGAGATTGAAAAGACCTCCCAGACTGTGAAACAGGGAGACAGTAGAGAGACCCCTGGACTTCATTATGGAAGAGTTTGACTATAGTCTGATTGTAAGGAAATAAAATAAAGATTCTTGGAGGCAGGGTAGTGTATTGATCAGGTGCTGGTTTTCTTAGCTTGTACAGTTACTGCGCTGCAGGGAATGCAACATTCTCTCTCTTGAAAGCTTTTAACAGAAAGTACTGCAGACAATTCTCATAGACTATACACACTTCAAAAAAGTCTGTAGCACCCCTTATTCCACAGCACTTCAGCAACTCTTCTAACTTGGACTTGGCCTTGGAACACACTTGCAGCATAAGAGCCTTTTACAGCTCTGATGCTTTGATACTACATAGCCTTACTGAACCACAACTGCTACCTTAGCAAGGAGGTCACACATTATCCTTTTGCCTGGTAAAACACAGGACCTTGTGGATAAATTGAGACTGCCCTCCTGATTCAAGGAACAAGTATTCTGCTCTTCTAATTGAGGACCACCTGTGAACTGTCTCATGTTGCTGAAGGATGCCAGGGCTGCACAATGGTTATCTGTTTTGAGAAGGACAAGTCCCAGAATGTGGTTTTGTCTTATTATTGTGACTCTTTGAAGGGAGCAAAATTGATTTAAACTTCAGGCACTTAAGAGGTTTACACTTTGCTAATATTCTAATCAAGGTTTGACTCCATTTTATTTCTTTTCGGCAAGCAATGCATACTTTTCTGGTGCTGGTAATGCTGATGTCTTTGGACCTTTACAGTCTTTTGTTCCATCTTTAGAGATCTATTACTTTTTCCTGTGGTGTGCATATGATTTGAAAGTCAAACGTGATGAGAGAAACTCTGAAACAGACAAGGGCTCTAACCTAAACCAGCAAAGAAATACTTGTTAACAGTATTAAAAAGATCCAGCATTTAGAAGTCCTCAGTTAGGTACTTAAAAAATGGGAAGAGGCTTAACAACTGGGGCAGTTTAAAAAGTAGTATTTTGTATTTATTTGACTGTTTTGAATTCCTTGAGTACATAGGTGTCATACCATTAAGATTTTTTTTTCCCTACAGCTATGAGGGTAAGCAATTTTATTTATTTTTTTTAACCAAAAGTGTATAGGACTTGTTAAATTGCATATTTTCACAAGCTGAAAATATTAACTATTGTGCAACTCAAAGTAAAATACTGGGAATTTACAAAGTTGAAACTAAGATCAAACTCTTCAGCTCAGCATTGGCATGGATGGAATCATTGAAAAACAAATTTGACTGTGTGTATGGGATATCTCTATTCATTTACAATTTGACTACAGTTTGTTGCACATCGGCTTTCTGGAACAATCTGTATTCACTCAGCTGTTTTAGTAGCCTGATCATGATACCTTAGTAGCAAAGATCCCTCTGGCAAATTCCTTGTGATGCTTCTTGCCTTTAACAAGATGGAAACTTTATGCCATAAATTGTGAATTAATATGTGTATTGGTGACATTTCCTCTTTGAGAGAATTCTGCCAAATTTCTATGGGAGAAGGCAGTAAGAGCTTTTCTGGAAGAAGCCTCATTGCTTGACAAAGGGACTGGAAAAAGAATCTTCATGTCTTATAAAATAAATGGCTACTGCCAAGACTCAAGCCAGCTATTTTTACTCAGACAAAGGATTCTGTCAGTTAAGTTAAAAAATTAAAATTGTTTTTTAATACAGAGCTGAACTTCAACTCTCAATCTGTCAGAGCTCGGTCCATTTGAATTGGAAGCGAAGCTGCAGCACATACATTAATCATTTTCTCCAATACGTTGTTTATTCATTTTCATTCTGCCACTGCTGGGTAAGAGATTTTGGCAAGAAGCTACTATATTTGGCAAAAAGCATTCTTCCACGTGTTTTTTTCATGTTACATGTAACATATGTGCAACAATCTGCATAAACACTTTAAATTGAGTCAGTCAGAAGCAATTTAGTGCTTCTGGTAATTTATAAAAAAAGTAAAATTTTCAAGTAAGCTCAGCATTCAGCAGTTCCCAGTGAAATGTTTGCTAAAGGTGCTAGTGGTAATTAAGTCTTGCCACTGTTGTTGCAATCTAGACATTAACATTGCAGTAAAGTGGGGATATAGCTTTACAAAAACAAACGAAAAGCTCAATACCTGCACCTCTCTACTTTTTTTTTTCTCCTTTTATTTGCAATTTTAGTTTTCTTCAAATACTTTGGACCAGAGTTTTCAGAGTTTCCTCTGAATGTTTGCATAATGCAGGATAGCACCAAAGGCCCAAATTTGCATGTTTTACTTTGACAAAATACCCATTCAGAGGGAACATTAATATTATTTTTTCAGACTAGCATTTTACAGTGTTTCTGCTATTGTATTTCTTTTTAACGCGTGGCCCATTAGAAGTACCCTGTGGCCATATTTGTGACATGAAGCAGAACAAGTAGATTTGGTTGTGTGTTTTGTAACTGAAGCTAGACTGATTTCTACCTTGTTGCTTATGGAGTAACATGATGTTTAATTTTACTAATTTAATTTCAACCTTAAATAAAAAAACAAAAGTGGGGAAAATGCAGCAATTGACAAAACGTAAATGATTATTTCCCTGAAGCCAAAGTGTCACTATGTAAAAATTAAGTTATTCTTTGATTAGAGATTCCAGGATTAGGTTTCTCTTTCTATCTTCTGTATTTGTTCTTTTGTTAATTTTTGTTCTTTTGTAATTTTGAGGAAAATGTCTCTATGTATATATTGAATTTGTTTCTTTACAAACACAAGAAAAAACTGTCTCTTTCATTAGAAATAAAATAGGAGACCTCTTAAATTTTGTGGGGCTTTTTCTGTACGTTTTCTGCAAAACATATTATTCAGGCAGTTCTTTCTGATCGAGATATAGCCAAGCAAGAAAATAAAGATATATTGTAAGTTCTCTCATTTGCAGTGGACAAAATTTGTAGAAAAGAAATTAGTTTTTCTTTAGAGAATCTTTGTACTTTTTCTTCTCTACCGACTATGCTGTGTATCTCTTTTTAAACAATTAACACAGAGTACCAAAGCCTCCCTCTTCAAAATCAAAATATCCCTGTCTAAACCAAACATGTACGAATACTTGGTGTAAAGCCTTCAGTTCTTAAAACATCATCAACAAACAAAAATATTTACCTTTGGGGCTGGAATAGGAGATACAGAACTGCGCCACGGAGTTCTTCACAACTTTCCCAAGAAATCTTAACATTTTACCTTTTACTTTTTAGTGGCTGTGTTTTAAGCCTTTTTTGTTTTTTTTCCACCACTGTGCAGGTTAAAGGCTTCCTTCAAAAAAAGGAAGCTGAAATTCTCAGGTAGGACCCTGACTCCTAAACCTGGGAATTTAAAGAGTAAAATATTTGGCAACACTGCTATGGCTAATCACTCAGATGAAGGAAATTGTGTTTTCATTGATTTTTAGTCAGGAAGATAGCTCCTAAACTATCCTTGCTGTACATTAAGGGACAAAGCTCCAAGTGACCACTTTGCTTTTTAAGACTGATTACAGCACCTGATCTTTTCTTCTCTGACATGATACACCTGTGGCTAGTTAGAAGTGTACTTATATTACGTATTGGCTGAGGGACATGTCATGGGATGTCAGTGTCACAGTTTGTATTAAAATAAATGCATGTTTGTGGGAAGTGAGAGACCTTGGCCTGTTCCCATTTCTGTCACTGATGGCTTGGTGACCTTGGGCAAGTCACAGACTCTAGGCTTCCGCTCGGCTTCTCTGTGCAATGCTGTCTGAGTACCTTGCGTTCGGGGATACTTGTACAAGGTCAGATTATTCTTTGAGAGTATTCTGGAAGTTAGTTTTCTACTCCCCTTTGTCCTGATGTCCATGCACTCCCTCCCAAGATTAAACAAACCAAAATACCCACACGAAGTGTCTGAATATGTACAATTTCAGTATTTCTTCAACTACAGGGAATAGATGTGCTACCAACAACCAGAATCTAAGTAATCACAGGCAAAACTTTACTTGAAATGCAAAATAGACATTAGGTGCATGAGGGAAGAGAGCAAGAAATGTTGAAAGACACAAATGCTAGTTAAGTGCCTGCCTTTCTTTCATAGTCACTGTCTTCTATTTAAAAGACAACTGGTAAAAGTTTCCATGGTTCCTGTCCTTTCTGTGCTACATTCTCTGCCCGGAGACATTTTTTTCTGTTATAGGCATGCATGTTTGGATGTGGAAAGCTCCAATAAGGAATGAATATGCACAGCAATGCCACAGGCAATGACAGAGGCTGCAACAGTGATTTAACTTTAGGTTGTAGTAGAAGATTCGGAATTAATTTTTCAGTCAGACTAACAGTTGGATTGAATTTCATTTTACCAGACTGCCCTTCTGAATTAATGTTTGTTTTTCTGTCTTTAAAAGGAGGAACTGAGGTTCATCCTCTATAAGAGGTGCATGAAACTCTTAGGGTTTCACAGAGTTTATCTTTAAAAAAAAACTCAAGGTAGACAGCTGATAAGGCTTAGAAGATGATATGGCTCTCTTAGAAATCTTTCTACAACTGACTGGTGGTGCTGAATGTTCTTGCCTGCCTGCTATCTAACCCTCTGCCTCTGGAGTGGTAGAGGTCTTGCCAGGGCTATAGCACAGTGATGAGAGGGAATGTGGTTTTGTTCCCGGGGGCTGCTCAGTACAAACCCTGCTCAAGGATCTTCTGCATGTAACGGAGAAGTAAACAGAGGTAGAACAGGAAGGATGGTCTCTGACAGGAAGACTTTGGAGCTGGAAAGACTGAGCTTCAGGGTTAGCCTTTCAGTTTCTGTGACTAACAACTTCTCGCCTAACTTCAGCAGTCATTTAGTACGGAATTCAGTTGCATGTCCCTAAAGTGAAGCATTGAAGAGGAATATGTCCATGTGACATTTACATCAAAACTAATAGATAAATGCAGAGATAAGTAGCTCTAATAAGAAAAATGGTTGTGAAGTCTACATAGACATCTGAATCCTGCATTTTCTTCCTTTGATGTTATCAGCTTAGTGAGGCATAACCATATAGCTAGCTATCAGGAAGGTCATTTAAAAGAATCATTATTCACATGTCTATTATACATTGCATCAATAAGTCTTTGTTATTACATCAGAACTATAAATGGCTGCATGTATAAGCAAATTAATTATTCTCTCATGAAGCTTATCTGTGTAAACATATAAATGAAAGCCGAACATACATATATACATCCACAATTTCTAATATTAAATTGAGACTCTCTGTGTACATATGTTACATCCTATCTGTGTTCCTGGTACTTAATTCAGCTATCACAATACTATAACCATGTATAGCACATCGCAACAGGCAACTGTAAACCTTTGGTAAGAATTTTGTTCTGCATCATTTGGGGCTGTATCCTGTAACTGAGTTATAACTGAATTCTCGCTAAGGTTTGGCTGATTTTTATAGCCTGTTGTGTTGGCAACAGAAGTATTGTGGAGGTTCTTCAGGCCAGTGGTGCCTTCTACTGTTTATTCTTATTCCAAAATTTCTACTAAGGCTGAGGACTTTCCTTTGCATATTTCACAACAGTGAACACCTATAACAGTGGCATTTCATTATGTCAAATGTAAAAAAGGTCTGTGATGTTTGTCTCTGATGTATTTTCTTTATGCTACAGGCACACTTTGCCGCTTACTGTGTTTACCAGGGATCCTTCTATCTCCCTATGTGCAAAGTTGAATAAGTTAAGACTTTCTTCTAACACAGTTCATATTCAAGGACTGCACAGTCTGTGAGAACTCAAATTATCTGTTGCTTGGGAAAGATCTATTTATTTAACTCATGGTGGCACTGAAATCAGGAAATGTTTTGTGTTTCAAAAAATTGGAAAGTAATCATTTAAAGTAATATATATATATAATGGAGCTATAGCTTTAAAATAAAACAGTCTCCCCCAAAATAACCAAAAAAGGAACTTAAAAACTTTGCTCATTGGAATAAAATGTAATGATCTCTTGGATCTTGCAGTAAATTGATATTATTCCAATTTTTTTTTTAATCTGACACACGTTCATAGAAACCTATTCTTTCAGTATAGGCCCCTGACATAGAGTTAATTTAGAGAAGATTTGAGAGTATGATGCAATATCAGCTGCGTTTGCATAACTCATCACTGTTTTCATTTGAAATCTCTCATTAGGACTCATATTACTGTTTGGAAAGTTACTCTGTTCTTTCCTTTTCAATGGCTGAGTCGATTTGGTAAACTTCTAAGTATATTCAATATGCTGGCTATAAAAAATAAGCTGAAGAACATACTGGATATAAAATCATAACTTAATTCATACCAAAATGAGGACTTCAGGCTAGGATGCTAACTGCAAATTCCAAGTTTACAAGTAAACAAAAATAGATTTTTGTACACAAACAAATAAGAACTTAGTGTCCAAATTCTCTTCTGATACATTTTTCAGGGATTCAATTTTCATGAATTCTTTCTTAATTTTTTTGAGCAAAAATCTCAACAATTAATTGAGCTATGCCTTTAAATGCCACGTAGAATGTGTTTGATTATCAATTCTGTGTTTTAAAATGTGTATGTTTTACAATATCAGAGAAAAGCCTGAAAAAAATCACTCACAAAAGAAAATTAATTTTTTGCAATGTTTTATTTAAAAAAGCTCATGTGTCATTACCAGATTGTCTGCAACTAGTTTTGCAGTTGAATTTGCTTCCATACATTATTACATTAAATTTTATTCTAGTTAAAGCATAAACCACCCACTTGTTTCCTATTAAAGCTATTGTACAGAGAAAAACGAAGTAAATTAAATCATCTTTTTATGCTTTTTCTCCTTAAATCTATTCAGTAAGTCATTTTAAAATCAATATAACCCTGAAACTCAACAAACATTTCCCAAAATGTTATTTATATTCTTAAAATATGCTTTCTTACCGTTTACAGTAGTTGAAATGATTCGTTTACACTTAAAATATTTTTAAAGGTCCCACAGAATTCCATATGAAGTATTATTTAGATCTGTCAACATTATATATCGACTTCATAAAATACTACAAACCCAAACTGAAGACACAAGGATTACATTGCACTTGTTCTCTTTATATATTTAAAAAAAAAATGTTAAATGACCATGCATCCAAGGAAAAAAAATTGAACTACAGCATATGCAATTAAGAATTTCTTGTAGTTACCAAACTTGCTGACTGCTAAAACTGAGTCAATAGAGTTCATATTAATTGAAATTTGGCAGTGTCTAGGGCAAATGTTAAGTTGAAATAGACAGTATTTTAAATCTGTTTTGCCATTCAGATGCATATAATCCACTGAGTTCTGACAAACGTGGGCCTTGTAGACCTTACAGATTCAGCCCAGGGTTCGACCAGTCAGGTTAAATTTCCTGACCCACTTCTGCTACTCTGATTGTGACCATTGCTCAGAAGAAAAAGAAAAAAAAAAAAAAAGAAAAAAGAAAAAAAAAAGAAGAAAAACCCTACACATACACACACACATAGACCTCCAAAAGAATCATCATGGAAGTTTAGTGAATTTAATTTCTTCAGTGACAATTCTTACTCAACCTGTTAATAAAGCAAATCATAAAAAAAAAAAAGAAAGAAAATAAAGAATGGAGGTGTTGAGAATGAAATCCTCCTTAATTAGGTAACAGTACTGAATTTTGTTTGCATTGATATAGATTTGATAGTTTTCTTCTTTGACCAGAATTATTGGCTTACGTTTTTTCATATGAAGCAAGAGAAAAGCAGTGATAAAACATCAAGTTAGTTTTCAGAGCAGAGAAGTTATAGAAATCCATGTAAAAAATGGAAATGTGTGCCAGCATGAACGCATGTGTTGTGAGCGACCAGTGAAACAGGTCTGTGTCACTTCAGCAGTGTTCCCGAAGGACTGTGCTTGGGGTACCAGTCAGCGGTCCTCTCCAAACGTCCCACTGTTGCAACAGGGAAAATGTGCTGTGGTCCAGATAACCTTACTGCTTGAGATTCTGCAGGTTACTTACATCAGCCCAAAAGGAAACAAAATCTACTTAATATTTTCCTGGGGAAAAAAAGAAAAAAAGAAAAAAAAGAAAAAAAAAAAGCTAATCTCATATGAAACTTCCATATTTCTTCACCTGACTGTTTTTAAATACATGTAACATACATATGGGATACCTTTGTTTTGAACATCTGTTGTGAGATTAAAATAAGATCTTAATTTTTGGTATGCTATTGATGTTCAAAAAATGTAAGGATAGAAAGCATTATTAGCTATCTGCTGGTTGACAAGAGGGCAGGATTAGGTTTCTTTAAGGGAATTACACTTTTGATGACCCCACTACATATAAAACATGTTAGCTAATGGGGGTGCAGAGGGGGCAGATTTAAGTGTTTGATCAGGAAATCCTGCATGAGCATATTGGATGGAAATTTGATTAGTAACCTTAGTGACAAGGGGATCAGATCCACTCTCTACATACGATCAGATCTGGCAGTACATGCTTTTTTGTCTCTTTGAAGGAAGGGAACATTTGTACAGAATCAAGACAGCGTATTGGATAATTTAGAAAGCTGTTACATATTGAAACCTGGAAAATCACCTTTTTTATTTTATTTTGGAAATATGCTCGCAGTTATCCTGGTGTGTTTTTTCTTTAGGAGGAAAAAAAAAAGACAGAGAGAGAGAGACAGAAGAAGAAAAAAGAATAAGGCTTTATAATTTACAAGAAATAGTTTTCTGAAAAATAGGCTTTTTCTAAAAGCTATTTTTTTTGCCTCACTGTTGTAAAGAATATTGGAAAAGGAACAGGATGAGAAAAACAATAATTTTATCTATATTTAATTTATATTTGTGCAACAGTATCTTTGTGCTTTTATACTAGTTGTAAGTATTACATCTATCAAGAAAGTTGGTTTAGTTTTGAAAGTCTGTTTATTTTTTTAGATCATTACAGAAGGCTATCGTGTTTTTAACTAACGTGTTAAAAATAAATATTTCCATGTTTTGATAGCAAAGCTCTTTTATTTGTGTTTGATTTTTGAGGGGAGCTCAAACTAGAAATCAAAAGGCCTCCCTTTTTCTTTGGTGAGAAGTGTAAATTGAGGATGATAATTTGGCAACACTGGTTCGCACTAGCCAAGCATCTGGACCCAACTGTTTGTTTTATAAAGAGAGAGGGAAAAACAAACTACCTCCTACTCTCAAATACCTTGTGCGTGAAAAAGACCACTATTGCATATAGCTGCACAGCAACTTTTAGTGTAGAAGTAGCGTGGTCATATTGTGCTTTCCCTGCTGCCTGTACACGTGGAGAATAAAGCGGTTCAGTGAATCCATTTAGGATCCTTAGCTGTGCAGAGCTGAGTCTGAGGGAAGAGGCGGTGAGGTCTGATGGAGCATTGGCACACAAGGGAGGAAGTCTTGCTGACTGTGGGCTGCCATACAGAAGAACCAGGTTCAAATGCTGGCTCTGCTACTGACCTCAAATAAGTCATTTCCTATGTCTTTGCTCCCTCTTCCGCTGACCTACTCTGTTGTGATTTCCAGTTATTGAGGGTTGGGATGAGGGCTGGGAGCATCTACCACATGTCAGTACAGCATTTAGCATCAGCGACTCTCAGGCTGTGTTTGAGCGTCAGGATGCTACTGTATTATAAATAAGATTCAGTTATCACAGGAAATCCTGGCACCTGGCAAGGCAGGCTGTTCCTGTGCTTAAAACTGGGTGTAGACTTCAGCTCTCAATTACTGGGGGTTTTCGTATTTTTAAGGACAATACTATGGAAATTCAGGATGTAGAATCAGCTTTTGAGTTTGAAAAGGAAAAACACGTCAAATTTTCCAGTGTGTTGTGGAAAAAAGTACTCAGAGTAACCTTTTTATACAAAAGTCCACTGCTATAAGTAATTAAGTAATAACATCTGATGACACAAGGACTGTCATCTGTTTAAACTCAAAAAACTGGAAAGCTCGAGGAGCCTAGATATCAGATAACAGGAGTGCCTGCATTGTAAAGCTCCTTAGCAACTCCAGACTTGGGGTGGTTGAAAATTAACGATTGAAAATACTAATTTTTAAAAAAGCCATGCATTCAGGAACAAATAGGCAAACGGCATGGGAATGGTTCTTAGCAGCCTCAGATCTTTAACCAGCTTTGCTCCGCTGATGGCAGTGGGACATCTTTTTCTTTGTACGTACATAAACTACAGGAGAGCCAGGCCCTGGGTGTATTATCTGAACCCAGATGCAGAACAGTCTTGGGACATGCTGAAGAATTTGCAATTTATTTTCTAAAAGTGGTTAAATGAGTATTAGCCTTTCCAATCAGTCTGATAAAAGTATTTTACATTTTGTTTATACAATAATCTCACAAGAACACCAATAACTTTCATTGTAATTAATTCTTCTAATAGTTAAAAATAATACACCCAGGAGTTTAAGGCCTTAGGATATGGTAAATGTTTGGGGTTGTGTTTTTTTAACATTTTACTACTTGATGTCAAAATACTTAGAATTGTTTTCTCCTTATAGCTATTTTTTTCTCTCTTTTTAATATTATGGTCCTAATTGCAGAGAGTTATAAAAGAATGACAAAATATAGTGGGAAAAAAGATTCTGATCAGATTATAAAGACTAACAACTAACCAGCAAAGTAGAACTTTTTTTTAACACCATCCAATGATGTCACCAGTTTGAGGTTTCTCTGGGACTTTATTAAAATGTTTGTGACAGAGCCAATGTAAACCATCCTAAATCTAACACAGAGCTGAAAGGACTGATTTTAGGGAATGCAAAGATATGGATCATTGGGTCTGTCGAAGCGGCATCTTGAGCCAATTATTGGTGTCATCTTGAGCCAATTTAATCAATCCAAGGGGGACTCAAAGGGGGTGGGGGTGCAGGGTTGCAAGTGTTGGTCAAACATTCTGGCAAAAGTGCATTTGTTGTAACAGCAGCCAACCTCTAGTGTGTTGATTTACTTCCTATGCATCTTGTTTTGCACATACTGTAAATAATTGATCGATCATTGGAACTTCTTTTAAGTTTTTAATTGCTGGGTATTTTTTAACATAATGTGATTGTACATGTAAATATGTGAGCTTAAATTTATTTAAGACACTTCTAAAGTGGAGGTAATTTACTGTAAAAGAACCTGAAATACCAGTGTTATTTTCAAAATAGTAAAATAATACAAACATATTTCTAAATAGTAACATCTACTGACATTATCTGCGCCTAGTCTAGTACACAAGTAAGCCTATGGCTTGTAATTAATATAATACGAACTAGTCACGCAGTGTAAAGTCTACTCAGTTGAGTAAAGCTAACCCACACCACAATTATTAGTAAAACTGAATGTGAGGATTGCCATTCTTAAAGATTAATATTGTAATTTTGCTTTATCTTGACAGATCTGTATCAAGTCTGCAATCAGAAAACATATGTGAAAAATAATTTCATTGAAATTATACTCAAAGCCTCTTTTAAAGGGTTTTGTTTTGCTTCTTTTTTGCTTTAGAATAACATAACACCATTGTATGATTAAGAGAGTTTTATATGAGTTAAAACTCTCCCTTTTCATCATTCAGATTTTTCACCCGGATGAGTCTTTGCAAGTTATTGTACATAACTTACATATTGTCTCCGGTATTATTTACATGTAGTTTCAATTTATAATACATTGGTGCTTGGATATTGAAATTTTAGGTCAAAAATTTTTCCTGATAATTCTACAATGTGTGTCTAGCATTATTTAAAGATAGAAACATGTTTAACTTCTACAAATACATATTGGTAACAACAATGACAGACAGTAGAAACAGCATACAAATCCATGCATATTAGGATTAAAGATACATTTCTTACATGTGATAAATATAGTATGTGTATTTTAAGTATGTCTCATAAAGATTATCTATGAATATTCAAACTAAATTAGTGAGAAAGGGATATTTGTTTTGGATAAGATGTCTTGGAAAAGCAATTCACATGTTTTGGAACTGTTAACACTGCACCAAGTTATGTCACTCTGCAGCACAGAAACGACAATGCAATGAGATGGAATGTGAGATGAGACGATAAAATGAAAGCTAAAATTTAAAGAAGTACACACTCAACTTTACTATTGCATCTTTGCCGTTTAAAAAAAACTGAGAATTTGCTTTAATATATCCCAACAGATGAAGAAAAGAACACTTAGGTAAGTGTCCAAAAACAATCTCTTCTATTTTACTGCATTCCCTCATTGGGCCTGTTTTCCCTTCAAGACATCTTTCTTTCTTACTTCTAAATGCACATGGCAAAAATAACAACAAATACACTGAAGAACATTCACAGTGTGTTTATTTATCTCTACACCTATGCTAATTCTTTGCATGCCCACTGTTGTAAGTGCATATTTCTCTTCAGTATAAAGAATGAAAATCTTCACATGGGTAGACAGGCAAAAGGCCAGCTACTCCACAATGTTGACGGTGTTTCAGAATAGGTACTCAAATCTCTGCAGCAGGATCTGCTTCTTGCAGTAGAGCAAGAAAATGTATGACAGCAGAGCAGCAATCTTAAGGGAGAGAAAACATAAGGTGAATCAGAACTGCAGTACTTAAGTAATTTGAAATTTGATTTTTCAAATAATTATCTTCTGAAAAAGTATTACTTTGTTTGACAGTGAATTAGTTCTGTATTTCAGCAGCAGAAAGAAGTTGATTTTTAAATTTAAGATGCAAGGCATGGCAGCTTACAAGGATTACATAAATTCCTGTTCCTCATTGCATTCACAGCTCTGAAAATTTTATTAGTGTTTAATTTGTCGGTAAAAGAACATTTTTATTATATTTATAAGCGGTATTATACTTTTTAATCACTCCAATTCAGTATACATTTTCATCTTAGACTTAGCAATATATTTATGATGGGTCAACTTCAGTTACAATCTGCTGGCTCTAGGTCTGTAATGTATTATTTGCTCTAAAGGATCAGGTCCAGAGTTTAAATGTCCCTTGCTGAAAGTTTATACCAGTCAGGACAGAAAATTATTCTCTATGCCTAGGTTGAAGTACATTACTTCTTTATTGAATTAATTATGATAAGGATCATAACTTTAAACTAGGGGTGAGGTGCTGGCTTTCTACTAGGATTGCTTGAAGCAATTTTCATCTGAACATTTTTGTAGAGTTATTGAGTCTGGCAGGTCTGAACTTTACGAGTGAGTAACTTTCTCCACAACTTAAAAGAGGTTGGACATTGATCCAGGCAAAGGTTTACCATATCCCATGTCTGTAGCCAGAAAAATTTGCACTGCATACTGAACAAATAACTACAGAACCAAATTAAACACATCTTATGAGCTTTTAAAATAAAAGCAATGCTGGCCCTTTCCCTGAGGGATTGATCAGGGAACTGAATTAATAAGACAGCTTTACTTCTTTTTTGTTTGTTTGAAATAAAAGTCTAAAATGATTTTTGGTCAAGAAAGAATTAGTCTACTATGTCTATTTAATCATATGTATTTAAACACTAATTTTATATCTCTATCAGATTGAAGAAAGTTGGACTTCAAAAGCAGGTAAAGGTGTTAATCCTACCATGACTGTTCCCTCCCAATTAGACTAAAAGGCCTGTGAACAATGGAAGTAAATTACTGATCTTTGAAAAATTAAAAATCACTTAGGAAAGAAGAAAAACAATCAGTTTCAGAATAGCAGGTTCCAAACACTGTTCTGTTGTCTTGAGTCAAACACACAGACTTCATGCAAGACCATAAACAAGAGACCCTGTGGAAGAATTGTGGTTTAAGTGACTTACAGAGTATCACGTAAGAATTCTGTAGCTCAGATTGGATTAAGAATCCTTTCTTTTGGGTAAAAGGTGACTATTTTTCATCCACTTTGTGCTGCTTTACCTATGTTACACCTACTTTTTCATAGTAAGTGAGACAGCAGGCTCATCTAACAACCTCATTCAGATAACTGCTCGGGAAAAAATAACAACTCAGTAAAACACTTTGAAATTTCAGAGCTGTGTCTATTAAAAGGCTGAAACTCAATTGAACTTTTTTAGGGGTTAGTTTGTAATAACTCCCTTTCAATTCTATAGGCTTACTGAGTCTTATGCTGCATTATAAATATAAGTCAATTTTGTTTGATATATTTATTTTTACCTTGTGTAAATCAGTAAATGTTTTAGTTCTGCCCATTTCCCATTATTCACTTCCTGTTCAAAATAAGGGCAATGCAAATGCAAAACCTGTGTTCCATAGGGTAGTGTATCCCGTAAACTACACTGGCATATGGAAGATGATCTCCTGTCCTAAAACAAAAGAACTAAAAACATTAAATGGTTGCTGTGCAGATTAAAGAAAGAAAGAAGAAAAGAACATTAATGCCACCCCTATTTGGGGGTCTTTCTGCCAATTTTTCAAATCCTTAAATTTAATGGAATACCCTGAAAATGTAAGCTCACTGCTAGCTGGAATAGGAAAGATGACTACAATACTAAACAAGGAACTGATGACACACAAAAAGAAAGAGAGAGAGAGAAAGAGAGAAAAGAGAGAGAAAGAGAGAGAGAAAGACAGAGAGAGATTTTACTTTTGTGATGTGGTCACTTCTTAAACAGTGCATACAGGTTTGGTCATCACAGCATGAAATTGCATAGCAGATCCCGATAAGTGCAATGGAGCAACAATTAAAACGAAAAGCATAACACATGTTCCATCAAGGGAGATAAGCAGAGTAGGATTCTATCCTGAAAGAAGTGTTTAGTCAGGACACGTAGAATAGGACAGAGATCAATATAGAATTTGGAAGTGTTAAATAAATGCTATGACGAGAGTTAGAAATGTTTCTTCACTGTTTTTCCCCAAATGGAACTTACAGACTGTCCACTGAATTTGTCAAGCAATAGATTTAAAACATTTTTTTGTGTGTGTGTGAATAACTAGACTATGAAATTTGCAGCTATCAGATGTTTGAGGGTAAAAAAAGGGTCTTAAAAAGAAGTTACACAAGTTTTAGGAGTGTAGACATCAATGGCTACTAATCAAAGTAGCAAGGGTTCAAACTTCATTTCTGGAAGGCCCTCATGCACTCAATTACTAGATGCTGGGCAGTTATACAAAAGAACAGACTGGTCTCAGCTTCTGTTTTTCTTCAAGACCATGCTACTGGCAGTTATGAAAGACTGGAGGCCAGGCAGTCCAGTCGTGGATGTTTGTAGCTCCTGCCACTAGTAGTAGCCACTGCCATTATCTTTCCTCCAATACCAACTATACTTTGGGGGGTCAGATGTGTTTGATCTTGACTATATTTTCTAAACGTCTTTTTTATTCTGCATCTTGTTCCTGTTGACTGTGCAGCCTGCCTGGATTTTCTGCATGGTAAACCCAGACTGTAATGGCACTGTGTCCAGTACCACATTCAATGCCAATATATATACTACTAATAATACAAGATAGAATGAAAAATATTTACAGTTTTAATTTAAGAGTGTTCATTTATTATTGGAGATGCCCTGAACAATTATTCAGACAAGAGCTTCTTTGGAACATCAGCACTAACAAGCTGTAAGCCCTGTCGATCTGGTTGTTTCATGTCCTCATGCTCTGTTATCTCAACCTTTTGAGTTTGTTTCCTGTCTAAAGCCAGTAGGAAAAAGGCCAGGGGCACCATGCTTGGGGCCCCTTTAATCTTGTGTCTTTTGGCATCTGCACAAGCGATTTTTTCCTCCATTGTAGTTGCTCTTCAGGACTAATAAATGTATATGAGCAAACTCTTAGGCTAACATCACCATTTGTAACCAGTTTTCCACCATAGGGAAATGGAGCACCATTTATAAAAGACAGCGTAGCATCTCAGAATCCCAAATCACATTGACGATTTCTACTTATTTCCTCATTATTTATGGGTTGGCAGTCCTTTATGATTTTGGCATCTCTTACATACATGGTACCATTTTGATTTTTGTTTTTCTTCCTAAACAGTGCTAATTGGTTTTTGCTCTTCTTCCTAAACAAAGCATGTATAGGTAAAAAGCAATATTGGGCTGATGTTACTTATGATGATAGGACCATATCCAGCTATCATCTGATCTTCAGTGTTCTGTTTAAGAAATTAGTAATTTTGGCAGCGTTTTCTACCAACCCTACACAAAAGAGACAACTGGTCTCATATTTCTATTTCTGCCCCATGGGTTAAGGTATAACTATATATTAGGCCTTTTAAATTTATAGTATATTTTAAGAGTCTCATTTCTGGTACTGAACATAACCGAAATAACATCAAAAGCATATGATGTCTTCCAAAGAGAAGACTGACTGTACACAAATGGAAGCATCGGATGTTACTTATTTATACTTGTTTATATTATATCTAAAAACATGTTACACCTTATTTATTTATATTCTTTATATTTATTTATTCTTGCATTATTTATTCTTTGATGAAACATACCTGTAAACTCTAATGGAAAGACTAAACTCTAAGTCAAATGGAAATAGTGTTTTTCATGCTTTTCTGTTGCTTTCTCAGTCATTGCCTACAATAATGTTGTTCATTACTCAAAAAAAAAAAAGTTTGCTTTTCTCCTTTCTGCCTAAGTAGTGCACCTTGTACTGCTGCTGAGAAGCTTTTCCAAAATAATGTAATCTACCAGATTTCTTCCACCTTTTTTCCTGCAGCCTTAGTTTGAGATGATTGCTGCAATGCTGTTGATGTGTTTGGGTTAGTTTTGGTGAACTCTGTATTCTCCCTTTTTTCTTACAGTATTTTGAATTCTGTTTAAAATATACTGTATCAGAGCTGGCTGCTTCCATAAACTCAATTCTTGAACAGGATGGCTTTCTTTATTTGGCAAAAGTTCATTTCCGGTTTTTTTTTTGTGTCTCTTTCCAAGAGTTTTGCTCTGACTTCCAATAATTATTATATGTTTTGTCAGGGACCCATCCCTTCCCCATAAGCTTCTTAGCCAGCATGATTTATGCTGCGAATCTTATGAGTAGCAAAGTCTTTTAGCACCACCTTTTTCTATTTGCTTAGCATATTTTTCTTTGGTTTTCTACATATCCATCAGCTTAGGTCTTCTCATGCTTCTTTAATGCAATTAGTTAATAGCTAGCTTATTCCTCTTGATTAACTCAAGCACCTTAAAGCACTTGCTATCAGAAATACAGATCAGTTCTGCCTGTTCTCCCTGTGGCTATAGCCCAGGGTTTGCAGATTCTGAGCACGTCTGTGGGAACATGTGCAGGCTGATTGCTCTGCCTGTGCTCCATGCTAGTCAGGGACTGTGTCGTAGCATGGAGCTGGACCTGAAGTAGGAAGCCCTGTTGAAACTGAACCATACCTTCAGTCCATGTTTCTGGCCTTTCCAAAACCAATTCATTGTTTTATGAGAGCGATTAAAACAACAACAACTTCTATAAAACTGTTTTGTCCATCAATCACTTGTCAAGATTTGTCTTCTGTTAAGTATTTAGACATATAGGGTGACTTTTTGAGAACTTAAGGAAGCAATTGAGTTGATAAAAACATTGTTTTTGATAATAACAGTAATAATGATAATGTGAGGTGTAGCTATGGTAGCAAATATTTCCCATGAAAGGGGAGTCCAATTCTTCTGTTTCTCCATGCTCAACAAGGGGTGCATCTGGCCAGATGGAGAAAGCTCAGGGCTCCGCATGTTGCTGAACAGCCCTGAACATCCAGCCTCCATGTTTTGATGACAGAAATGGAGTTGCCCTAGTTGCCAATTCTGATCATTACTGAAAACCAGGCCCCTTTAATTCTGCTAGCTAAAGACAGCCAGAGGCTTCCCCCACAGCAAATTTTCCTCAAAACATTTTGCTGAGGATTTTCCTTCCCCTTATGCATGGGCAACTTGTCCAGTGCATATGCTGAAGGGAGAGGAGATTAAATCAGGACACTACCTCTTGCACTCCAATAATAAGTCTGCTTCCTTGGGCCTCTGAAATAAAGGCAGAAAAAAAATGATTTTTCATGTATATTTCCTTAAGGTAATAAATGCAAAGGAATAACTAAAGCAGTGAAGAGGAGAGAGCTGGTTTCTGTTTTTGCTGTTGTTGTAGTTTTGTTTTGTTTTGTTTTGTTTTCCCTCTACAGTGAGGAATTGATTTATAATAAATGAGACACCACACAGGCTACCCAGAGAAGCTGTGGCTGCCCCATCCCCAGCAGTGCTCAAGGCCAGGCTGGATGGGGCTTTGGGCAGCCTGGGCTGGTGGGAGGGGGCCCTGGCCGTGGCAGGGATTTGGAACTAGGGGATCATTAAGGTTTCTTCCAACCCAAGCAATCCTATGGTTCCATGATTCTATTGTTTTGTAACAAATCCTTTCCATTATACCAAAACATAAGTTTTCTTCTAAGGCAGTTGGAATGCTTTTCTCACAGACAGAACAGCAGCTCAGTCCTAATGTGCAAAACACTTCAAAGCCTTGCAAATTCTGAATTTTGCAAGTTTCATTATTGCATCATATTCTTCTCACATAAAATAGACAAAAAGTATTTTGAAAAGTTTTTTAGCACCTTACATGAACACTTTTGGTGAAAGTGATGAATATGCATTGGCTCTGATAATCAACCTGGTTTTATGCAGGGCTTTAACATTTACCTTATTTTGATTGTCCATAGTTAACTTTGCCAATAAGGGTTTTCTCCTAGTACCACCATCTATTTTGTACAGAGTGCAGAAATGCTAGTTCTTCTTTTAACATATTTGTTTATATTTATACACTTTATAATATACTAATATTATGTTATTGATATTTTTAAGACTTTTTCATGTTTGGAAGTTGTCGCTGTATTTAATATTTTCTATGTTGTGGTTTTTGCACTCTATTATAAATTAATGAAGTGTTCAAAAGAGATAGCAACCTACTTTAATGACAATGTTAAGCCTCAGGCCAGATTAATTACGGCACAATAACATTTTTTTTTGCCATAGTAACAGCTGAAGAAAGTTGTGTCAACAGGATGGAATTTGACTCAGGTTGTAGCACCGCTTTTTGGGACTGCATGTAAATTATGGGTACATAGAACATGTGGACAGTGAGTGTATATTACTGTGAATTTGACTTTGGATGGAAAACATCTGCATTATTAATAATCCTTTGAGAGACAACCATCCAAAAATATGCCTTTGGAAATCAGCATTCTTGATTTCTTGAATTAGCCAAGGTAATTAGTCTGTGACAAGCTGATTTCTAGTCAGCGCAGAACATTGGCAGGATGGCCTTGCATCTGCTTGCAAAACGTGATGGAAACATATTCCACCTTTCACAGCATCTCTCAGTATCATATCTCAGGCTTTCACTCCCAAGAAAGCAAGTACTATTTATTTAATCAAATCTCCAGTGATCAATCTTTGAATATTATTGTTTCTTGTTATCCTTTAATAGGTAAAAATAAGATTAAATATCAGTGACCCTAAAGTCCAATTTAAACCAGCTTTCATAATCAATAATAGGTTTCATTCAAAACAGCAAAGCATGGAGAGAAAATACTTGTGACTTACCAACAATGTAAATCCCTGGCACCCTATCTATCACTGTTAACAGAAGATCCTGTTCGAGGACATTGCAAAATGATCCTACTTGTTTACATTTCTTGTTAAAAACAACTGATAGAATGAGTTTGAAATTTATCTTGCATGCTAAGGACAAGCCTCAACAATGTCAGCATGTTCTCACATTTAAAGTCTTGTGAAAAAATAGTTAGAAAACAATATGAACTTCTAATACATCAAGTATTTTAGCTTTCATATCCAGATCAAATTCTTCTTGATATCAATTGTAAGGCTGCAGTGCGTACTTAATGGCAGTTAGTCAGACACAATTTTCTTGGTGTCAGTGAGATTTTTTGAGTACATGGAAAAAGGCTGTAGTCCATCAGAACTCATGCTTAACTTAGCACTGAACTGACTGCTCAATGCTAAATGCATGTTTAGATGCTCTGCTGTGGGCGAGCACTGAGCAGAAACCTGTGCTGTTGTAGAATTTGGTAAATAATGAACTTTTGCACCAGACTAGAGATTTTCTTCATAAAGCCAAAGCCTGTTCAATGCTGTCACAGTTTTCACACTTTGCTCTGTAGATAGATACTTCTACTATCCCACTTCTGATGGCAAAGCATAATATTGCTGAGAATGCTAAAATAGCTGCTTTCAAACACAGATTATAATATTGTAGTGGTGGACATTGTAAAGAAACAGAAGTTAAAGAGTAAGGTCAAGGCTGAGGTTGTCCTGTGAGAACAGCTGATCTTACAAAATGGTTTTACTAACATGGCTCTGAATCTCATGAGAACGACACATAGGTAAATTCTAAATTAATAAGGAACTGATTATTCTTAAGGTATAAGTAAAATCTGTTCAGGGCTTATAGAAGTCTGAGGAGAAGCTGTGCCTCTCGCTTGTAGTACCAATTGCATGAAGTATCTGAGACAGCTCTCTTTTAATCCATGATTTTAGTGGAAGGTAACAGTGAACAATTCGAAGAGCGCATAGATTTTGATGGTGTCTGAACAGCTTCTGTGCCAGTTGCATACTAAAGGCCAAGCCCTCTCGTGGTACAAACTGACAAAGCTTTACTCAAGTCCCTCTGGCTCTAATTTAACATTTGCTTCAGCAGGAGCGTTAAAACTGGGCTTTTTTTACTAGAACTGAGTGCCCATGGAAAGAGCCTGTGGATCAGATAAAACCAGCATATCTATTTGAGATCCCTGTTTCTTTTAAATAGAAAAGGCCCTTTGGGAATATGTAAAAATAAAGACAGAATAAAAGACCCTCAGATTCAAAATCCAAAATCTTGCTCTCAGCCACAGAGAAGGAAACCTGTCCCTGTGTTTTTATTTTCAGTATCAGAGTGTGAAACAATTCAGTGGTTATTTGAGGCAGAGCCAGTGTAACTTTGTTAGATACCTGAGAATAAACCAGGCCCAGGTTTTCTGCAGGAGTGCTCCAAGTGAGTGATGGGAACACATGGCTATAACCCTAAACAGCATTGTGGAGGCCTTTATCCAGAAGCCAAGTTTACAGATTTTCCAGACATTAAACAAACACTGTAACTTTTAACATAAACACAATTAACTAACATAAATATTTATGCAATTTTCTTTTCATTTCACTCAGTGCATACACCACACGATGAAGAGTTTCTCCATAAGCAGTTGGCTTTACTATCATTCTTATCAATAATTCAGCTCTTCTGCAGCCAAAGATTTCCTTGCTTAACACAAAGACATCTCCTGAAGTTAGTACTTGCTCCAGAGGATTTCAGGATTCATTCATCTTCATAGACCAATGATCTGTTAGGTACAGACAGCTTCCTTCAAGGTTCAGATATACAAGAATGTTTTTTTTTGACTGTGCTGAATATCCAAATGTTCCAACAGAACAATAGAAATCTTGCCACATGAAAGTAAGGACTGAGTAATGGATGTAGAAATGTCTTTCTTCAACCAGCATACAGCATTACTATAATAGCATCAGTGTAGCATTGCTATAATCCCTGTAGTTTATAGTAAGAGGTCTTGCTGTGAGAAGCAGCATAGTTGTACAATTGGCTAGAGGCATTGTACAGATAGAGCCCTTTTTGTATACACACTCTAAACACAATACGTGACCAAAGTAACTGCTAGTGTCCCAACAATCTGGAGTCAAAGGAAAACAATTTCTGACTCCACTGAATTTGATAAAAACTTTCCAGTTGCATATCGCTCCTACATGAGACTCACCAAGGTTGCAGAGCTGGAACTGAGCCTTGTAAAGATTTATCTGCAGAAGATCTCCCTCAGAAGAAGCTACCTTACCTGGTAAACCTTTTTGAATTTAGTTTAACAAAAAGCAAAATGTTCCCTTAATGAATGTAGAAATTAGGGCACAGACCATACAACTCAGTCAGTCCCATAAAACGCCACCAGTTAATAATCACAGTGCCTTTTGTATGGTGTTTTTTGTTGTTGTTTTTTGTTTGTTTGCTTTGTTTTTTTGTATCCTATCAGCATGATGAGAAGAAATCTAAAATTGGAGCATATCAGGAATTCATCTCTTTATTCCACACCTACCTGAGGTGTCCTTTTTTTCCCCTGTTTTCCTTACCCTGCCAGGCAAAGTGGCTATTTCATTTACTTTTATCGTGGAAAGACTCCTCTTTTTATTTTTACATACTACTGGTTATTGAATGTCTGTGAGCATTCTAGGATATTATGGCTTTGCCTTCATCAGAAGAAGGCTCACTGCTGAGGAATGACAGAGAAAGAATAGAAGTCACTGGCAAAACATAAAAAACAATCCAGCATCCTACCCAGTGTGTCCTTACATGGATCTAATAACCAGCTGTCCTTAAATAGCACTATACATGGAGAGTTTCAAAAGTTTTCAAATCCGTAGCTAAGTAGCCCTCAAACTGATTCAACAGAGGGGGGTATGATCTCTTCATGATGAGTAAACATAGTGATAGTCATTTCTTGTGAGAGTTAAATCAGATAATTTACAGGTTGTCTGCATTCAGATCACTCCAAAATTGACTGATGAAGCTGAGATGACATCCAGCTTTTGCAGCTGTTCATAAGCTGTCTTTATTCAGTTGTATTCTCAATCACATATTATCAAGGAACTGAACACCTTTATTAAACACACACACACAAAAAGCAGAGTTAGAAGAATGGGTTTTTGTTTGTTTTGTTTGTTTGTTTGTTTTATTCTAGCATTAGTTAGAAAATGCCAGGATTAAGCTTGCCTCTGACTTTCAATTATCCTTCTTCATATACACATTCTTTATACTATTTTAAATTACCTGATTTCATACTGCTTTTCCCACAGCACCCTTACATTGTTCAGCAGCAATCTTGGACCTGTGTGGGATGGCTCAGGTTGATGAATGTAGTCTCTAGGCACTCTTTGTTACAGCAGCTGGAGGACATGTAGTGAATGATGATGATAAGAGAAATCAGATAATAAAGAATCTGGAACTGTTAGTATGTATCATTGTATTAACACCAACAAGGATCATCAGCAGACTGTAAAATAAATTCAGGCAAGCCAGAAATTGTTTTTTATGGAGATCAATATTTAAAGCTTAACTTTACCCCAAGTCATTTTTGTGACTGCATCAGCAACTTCAAAAATATTTTCAAACTATGGAAAACTAAAAAATTGTCCAACCTCTGTAAACTTTACAGTACTTATATGACTCAACCTTATTTACAAATGTACACAAGCGCCTTTTTCGCCCACATGACACATGTGACTTTTCAGGCTGATAAGAGTATTTGATGGAGTTTCTCAGATGATTGTGGTCTAGATATTAATCAGCTTAGGATAAGAAACTCTCTTTCTTCTTAGGTATGTGTATTGTAATGCCACATTGTAATGGCAGCTGGGGCTTTGTTTTATATTTCCTTGCAATCCTAAAGAAATGAACATCACCCTCATTTTACAACAAGCATCAAGTCTATAAATGACTCTTACAAGTTCACCCTGGAAGTCAATGACAGACCAAAATCCGGAGCTCGAGTCTTCCAGGTGGCAATGTCACAAAACCCATTTTTCCAGGAATCGTATTACAGGAAATCTGTGAAAAGTGTCCCCAGTTATTATAGATTGTTTAGCCTCCCAAGTGAAACGTAAGATAAACTGTATTGGGTTGGATGAGATGAAAAGTCGAGTTTGCCCACATTTCTATCTTAAATTCTAGAGAAATTCAGAGGAAAAGGATGAGAACACAGCATTTCTATTTTGTAATACTTCTGGAAGATACATTTCCAGCCAAAGGCATACAACATCAAGGGGAATGTGGCTGATTCAACCTCTTCCCCCTGATCTGAGCAGATTTTGATTAAGCTGGAATGTATGTACCCAGTCCACTGATGGAATTAATCCCTTGTGCATAAAGCATTTAAAGTTTATACAAGTAATACAGATGTCCAAGCCCATTCCTCAACTTCATTAATTGGCAGTATTATTGTACAGCCTTTAACATTCATACCCATAGTTTGCAGTGATAATCTCCAGGATTTAAGCTATGGTTCCATGAGTCTACCCATGTGGTATCTTGTGTCTTTTCAAAATTATCAAAATATATTTCATACAGAAGCCTCATGAAACATCCAGATGAAGTCAATAGTGATATGTGGTGTTACAATGCTTGACACAGATGC
Source organism: Cygnus atratus (assembly GCF_013377495.2). Taxonomy (NCBI): domain Eukaryota; kingdom Metazoa; phylum Chordata; class Aves; order Anseriformes; family Anatidae; genus Cygnus; species Cygnus atratus. The sequence continues at coordinate 7,489,036 of NC_066370.1, forward strand.
AAAGACTGGGTAGGAAAAGGGTGATCAATGAGGAAGCTGTTTTGAAAAAAAAAAAGAAAGAAAAGAAAAAGAAAATAAATGGAAACAACTTTTGTGGTTACAATGGTTCTCTTGTTTTTTTTGAGACTGATGAATGAAATTTGAAGATGCACAGAGCTTAAAAAAAGTCTTTAGGACCTTGTAAAAAGCCTACCCTTTCTTTAGGTGACTAAGTATGGACATGAGTTCTTAACCAGAGGATAAACATTCTCTTTTAATGTATGTGTCTACTTATTCATTCCAGTGAATTGTTTGGTGAAAGATACAAAGAAAATGTGTACTTCTTCTGTACTAATAATATCAAGCAGTGACTTAGGAAAAAACAGCATACAAAGCCAATTAAGTAGTAGAAGTTTTTCTATTGGTTTCAAATAATACTAGATCAGGTGTATAGAGCAGTAATGAGGAATTATACTAGAAATAGAATGAAATCAGATTATACACACTCAAAAAGAGTCTGTTTACTGTCCATGAGGATCTTTGAAAAGAGTTCTAATATAGACACTATTAACTTTGCTTTATCTTTGCAACCTAATATGTTTCAACAGGTTATTTTTGTTGCAGAAGTACATTTGACTAGTCTGTGCAGTTGACTGGAAAATAAATTACTTAAGAAACATATTTGAAATGCTGGAAACATACAAAATCCCTTAACTGGTGTTGGCTTCCGGTATCTTACTACAACTTTAAAGATAGGATCTGACTGGATTCATTTTGGCTAGGTGCAAATCAGGAAATAAAACTTTCTGGTGTCACTTAAGTTTCGGATGTAAAACATAGATGTGAATTTGATCTACCAATCTACCTGTAGCCTGCTGTCTTCACACATCAATTTTTTAAGACAGTTTATTAATCTATGAGATTGTGTGCAATACTTAGCTGGACTACAAACCTACTCTGAGAGATGTATTTACAGCAGTAATCATTTGAAGCTACCATCAATAATTTGGGTAAATTTTGCAATGCAAATTTAAATTATTAAACTGATATACCCATTTTATATAGACCAAAATATCATATGTTCTTTCCAAGCATCTGCAGATGCTGTGAAATACATATGCTTTAATTTACTTCTGCATTTCCTTGTTCTCCCCAAATAGGCCAGACTTATTGCATCCTATCTGTGAAGGCTTATTTTTACTTATTATTAAAGAAATTTACCCACACTGTCACAAGGTGTTACAGTCACTAGGCAGTATGTTTAGAATCAGAGGAATGAATGATAAACAATGTAGAGGATGAGAAATATAAGGAGTATCTACTTTTAAAAGCTAAAATATATTTGTATTTAATTGCACTGTGTTTCAATCTTGTGCAACACATAGTCCCTCCAAACATGAAAAAACCCATGCTGGAGTACATTTAAATGTGGTGAATGGTGTGAATGTTTTAGGCAACTAACATCTACCTTTATGATTACTTTCCATCCTCCCATGCCATTTAATATTGCAGGGAGCAAAACGGTTCTGTGTAGCTGTAGTCTATCCAATATCAGCATGTTACTGGGAAGTTAAAATCTCATCTAAGCCAGAAATGTAAATCTGCCAGACCTCCCAAGAACAATAAAAGCTTTTTTTCCCTCTTTCTGTTCTTTAAAGGGTGGACGAGATAATATCACTTCTATCTGGGACATCAGTCTTTCTGCTTATTCGTAAAAAGTTGTTCCTCTTTCAGCTCCTCCTTCAAAGTACAGTTGTTTTTCTGGACCCTTCTGATTCCTTGTGATTTATCCTGTCATAGCTGTATAAAAAAGTAAGGTGTGCAGACACAGAAATCATGTAGGATCCTGTTTGATAGGATCATTTTATATGAAGTCTTTTAAAAAGTTGTATTCAGCTAGTGACCTTTTAAATTACGTTTATTAGTGAGAAAATGAAAATGTCTGAAGCTTTGGGGTTTTGTTTGTTCATTTTTTTTAGTAAATAACAAATGCACCTCAGTTTACCCAGGTGATGTTACTCTGTGTAGCTTTACAGAGTTAAATTAAGAAAGACTGGGAAGGAGAAATCAAAGCATGGCAATGAAAAGATCACATCATAAAGCATGCCTCCATGCTTTGGTAACCTGTGTCTAACCAAGCTAGCAAGACTTGTGACACTCAGAATGGAGTCTTTGAGCAAAGAAAATGCAAAAGCTTTAGAGTTACTGTCCTAGGAAAGACAAGGAATAAGGAACATCCCAAAGGAACGCCAGCAGCATGCTACATTAAAACAGTTTGCATCTTCATAGAAGCTTTAGCATAGGTGCTGTAGCTTATCAAGCAATGCAAAGAAAAATTAAGGTCTAGCTTAACACATTCTGCATGCATGCTTGTGTTGTTTTAGTCTGATCCTATGTATATTTGGGTGAATAAACAAGGTGAATAAATAGTGAAGAAGTTATTTCTCAGTCATTTTAATAGGCCTCCAATTACAAAGTGCCTGTAGAGCTTACAGCTGTGTGTGTCAGGTAGAGGCTCACTGCAGAACAGATAAGCCCCTTGGTAAAAGCCACAGATAACATCTTCAGAAGATGCACTTGAGAGACTCTGGAGTAAATGTGAAGCTTACTGTGGTGGCTGAAATAATCTTGGCCAGCAAAGATCTCTCCAAGAAAAATGATAAAACTTCTTGGTGATATGTATCATTTCTTTGTATCTCTTTAGAGAAAATTTCAGCTTGCATATGGACAGCCACAGCATTAAGGTGCCTGAGTAAACTCAAAGAGGAGGGCTCTCAAGGTATTAGGAAGAAAAAGACCAGCTTTCTCGCAAGAACACCCAAGGGTCAAGTTTCTCAAGTAAATTCTGATTCAAGGCATAAACTGTCTCTGAGCATGCAGTGATTCGTTACTGCTACCTTTTGGAAGAGCAGACTGCATGGGCATGGGGCTTGCCAGTGTAATCACTGTGTTTAATGCTGTGGTTCTCTGAACCAGTGAGCAAATTAACATATTCTGTGATAATGCCATTGCAGGCTTGTTTTTTGATAAATAATGGGAGGCAAAGGTCATCATCCCTTGGGAACTTTGAGCTATTTTGCTTGTGATTTCTGTATTTAACTTTACTGTTAGGATACTACAGACATTGCATTTCCTTTGCTTCAAGTTTTGCTCTTTTTCCACTGCTTCTTGAAAACAACTCAGTTATTTATTTTAAAGAATTTAATACAGAGAACTATCTAATATATCTTCATCCAATCAGCAAGTATTATGGAGAAAATATGAACTGGAGTAAAAACTCTTTGAGTACTTTACATGTTTTATGTAGTAGGAATGTTTAATATAAAGACACTCCTTAGAGCTCAAGGGTTACCTAAGTCAATACCATTGGTGAAAACTTGGGGATTGTGTGCATTTAAATAATTATCTGAGAAATCTGTGTTGGAGAAATATCAATTAAAACCTGTCATTTTAGTATTTTATTCATTGTTCACAAAATATAAGTAACTAATTTTCTTTTACAATGGTGATTGCAGGTCTTCAGAATGCAGGTGCTAGTTATTTGCTGAGAGTTGGGATAGTTCTGAGGTAATTCCTGTGACTTACCTCGACTTGCAGAAGTAGGCCCTTTCCCAGGGAGCTGTTCTGACAAAGCCTTAGTCTGGCTGGAGGCCATGTGATTTAAGGTGATATTTCCGTATACCGTGGTATATATTTATTTGATGGCTAATCTGCCAGCAGAAAACATGCTTGACAGCAGAGTGCTAAAACTGTTACGAGGTGAAATTTTATTTGAATGTGTGATCCCAGGAAAACATAATACCCCTGCTTAACAGTGCAGTGTGGACAAACAGAAAAAACAGTTTGTTGATATGGAAATACAGCACTTTATTCACAGCATTGAAAAAGTTACAAGGAAAGGGTTTTTATAAAGGTATAAGTTGCAACTCATTAAGGGTGCAAATGCATTTTCTTCTTGAAGTCATGCTGTTCTGTTTGGGGGTAGCAATTAGGGAATTGTGGCAGGGCAGGGAGTTGGCTGGAGTTGCTCCCTTTAACTCTGACTTTAAAGGCAAGAACCTGTGTGTCTCAAGCTGAGGAGGACGATCATGGCTCCTGCTGAGGTAGCACAGCTCTTGGGATGAGGATAGGGAAGCACAGCAGGTCCATGTTAGGCAACCGGGGATCTGCTTGCAGGAACCAACTGCCATTTTAACAGCTTAAAACTACATGAGACTGTATGCAGCACAGCCCTGTCCCTGGGGACTGGCCAGGACAGTTTTAGCCCTTTTAAGAACAAAGAAAGCAGAGCCCTTACTGCTAGGTCTCAATGCCCTTTCACAAAGTTCCTAGCACAGACAAGACTTTTTATTTATTTATTTTATGTCTTCAGCTCCACTTTGATGAAAGGTGCCTTAACTCTTCTGTAAAGGCTAAGTTTCCTGTCTGAGATAATATTTAAGGTGAAGACTGACTCTTTCTCCTGTTTCCTTCCTACAGACCAAAAGGAGGTCCTTTCAAATATACAGCCTTTAATCTGGAGGCAAATATATGTCCAGTTTGTAGCCCTCATCCCTTCCAGAATGACTAGTATTGCTGCTTACAAGTAACAGTTTTTGAACTCATTTAAACCTTTTCACCCCCTTCCTTCACTTGTATTATGCCACAGATGAATTACACTTTTTATTTTATCCTTGCTTCTGCTTACATGTCATTGAGCCATTGTGGATAACTAAACACACATTTAAGCCAATACATTCCCATTACTTCTGCAATGCCTTCATTTACTCAGTTCAGCAGCAGTCTTATAGCTTTTTCCTTTTTAAATGGAAGGGTGTTTCAGTACCAGCCTTTAGATGTACAGAATCAAATTCCACACAAATATGATTTTGTTTTACTTTATTATTATATTATTTCTAATACTACTACTAGTGATAATAATAATGATACCACTATTCATCCAATGTGAATCTCAAGGTATATGTCACTAGAGAATTATTTCACTAAAGAAAAATAATTCAGTGGTTATTGCAACTAGTGGAAAAGATGTTTAATACTTCAAAGGATGCTGGACTAAGCCTTTATTGGTTGTATTCTTTGCATTAAACAGCTGTGAAATAAGACATTCTCTAACAGAATGATTTGCATGTGAGAAGCTTTATATGATGAATAATCACTATCATTGTGTTTATTGCCCAAATATTAGATTGATAATCCATAATTAAGTAAGAACAGAGAAAATAAAAAACAGTATTTTAATATATCCTTTTCCCTCCTGCATGCTGAATAACCCTTTGTTCACTGGCTTATTTAAAACAGTGTTTTCCCCTCCCATGTGATTGTAATTTTTCTCTTCTGGTGGTTTCTTTGTTTGTCTTAAAGTTATGAAAGCTGAGAGTTTATTTATATGCATTAGTCTCAATGTGAATTATACCTGCCAACTTTGTAACTTTGGAATTACTTGGTACGTTATTTATACTTTTTAAAAATTGTTCTCCTTCACCTGTAATCTTAGTAAAATACACAGATGTTTTGAACAAGTGTATTTTACTGTCTCTTCTGCCCTCTTATGGAACTATTCATACACATTAAAGACATTAAAGACTTAATCCAGTTCCCATTAAGTGGGACATTTGCCACTGATTTCAGTAGCAGCTGGATCGGGCTCTTCATTTGTAGAAAATGAATGATCGATGCCTTGTAAATAAATGTTTTGAACAAGTGAATAGGGTATAAGCAACTGAGTGGAAGAATAGGAGTGGCCAGATGTTATTCTTGCACCTGGATAAGAACAAATAAATACAATTTACACATGCATGATCACAGGTAGATGCATTAGGCTGCTTCATGGTTGGTATTATTTCTACATATTCCCAGCTGGGGTTTTTTTATTTAATTTTTGTCAAGTTGCTGTACATTTCTCTGACTGTCTTGGTTGATGGAAACAGATGTTTCTTTGTGTCACTGTTTATGAAATTTTGGTCATAGAGCTCAGGTCACACATATCTGCCAGTTTCGTAAGTGCTAAAAGCATCAGTATTTTTTCTTTTGCTTATTGTTCTATGAAATATGCTTCCCTTCCTCCTCAGTCCCAATTTACAGAGTAAAAACTGAGTAAATCTGTTGCTGTTTGAGCAGCTGCTTCTGTTTAGATTCACCTGCTTGTTAGAAGATGGAGGTTGCAATGGTTAGCATTGCTTTCTAAAAATATGCAGGCTCCTGATGCTCAGACTGCCTCTTGCATGTTTTACATCTGCTTTCTTTCCAGCTATTTTCTCTTCCCTTCTACAACTTATCTGTGGCAAATCCATGGGGTAAGCCTTTAATCAGACAGGACAAAAATACCTGAGAATCTCCAGTGGAAAAATAATGCAGTATACCAAAGAAGCAATATTATTCATGAGGAGTTGGTGGAGAAAACTTCCTGTTGGCATTTTCTCTCATGAATAATAATAATAATAATAAAATGCTCTTGTGAAATAGATATTGCACAGCTGAACCTCTATTTTGAAAATGTTTTTTTTGTTTGCTTTGTTTTCCCTGAAGGACCTGTTCAATTGGAGAGTACCATTTTTAAGAAAAGTTGTGATGAAGTATTGAGTAAAAACATGTTTATCCTTTTTTGTTTACATATATTTGAAAGCTCATTGAAACCTAAAATCATGTCCTACTCATGACGGAATAAAATGAAAATCTAGCAGAAGTGTAGGTCAGCATCCCTGCAACATCCCATGGAGGAGGGAGGAAAGTCTGGTCTTAATCATGGGAAGAGAAAATGCTGTAGAATCTACAATAGATTAAAACATAAAAATTTATAGATACCCACAGAAGTAATGTTAAATATTTATAAATTATAATAGAGAGATGCTACTTTTCCAGCGCATGTTTTCTTTTAAGTGTCTCTTAGAATTCTGTTGCAGGGTTGGTATAAATTCTTAACACTACAGAATGTCTTAAAGTGGATGTCTTAAAGTCTTCATATTAGATTTCATCAGACTAGCACAGAATTGCTTGCTGCTACACATTCATATTGTGTTGTCCAGAACAGAACATAGATGGTGATCTTTTTCTGAGCAGACATTTATAAATCATTAGATAGCTGCTTAACACTAGTCATGCAACTAGTTTGAGTTTAGCAGGACTGTTTATAAAAAGTGTTAAGCTAAGTATGTGCATAAGATTTTGCAAGATCAGCGGCTAAGATTTTAATACTTCTGCATAGAGCCTGGTAATCTTAGAAAGTGGTCAGTAAAATTAGTTCTTTGAATACAGCTGTAAATCTGTGGTGGTTTCCTGTATATCATTTCACAATAGCTTTGATTAACCACAAATCCCTGCAATAACATTTTTGTTCAACCAAATCCTTGTCCCACCCAAATGCATGCGATCCATTTTATTGAGGACATTTTCTGAACTGGATATTTTTCTTCCTGATTCCTCTATCTCCCTGGCTTGGTGCACTAGGATGTAGAGCTTATTGGAGTGACAAATGTAAAGATTTCTTTAAAAGGAAGGCATGTTCACTTCTTTTATATTCGGAGAGGCAAAGATATGATGATTTCTTTAATAAATAACGCTATATCAAAAAAACACCTGACTCCTGTCACTGATTTCTCATGCTCATGGCAACAGCATCATGAGGCCTCACATAGTAGCTGTCAATGCAAACACAAGTAACAGGGTGCAACTAGGAGCAAGAGAAGAGATTTTTTCTGTAGTGAAATATATTGTTGATCCTTCTAGAATATCTTCAGTTTTTTTCTCTGTGCATGTGATATAGAAAAAAGGAGCATGAAATGAATGTATTCTGTTTGGAAAAGCTGAGGATTCTGTTTGATAAACAGGATTAAAGCATTCATAAGACTTGAACATTTCCTTTTTGGGTCAACGCCTTGTTGTTTTCTTCCCTCAGGCTAAAATCTTACCATTCTCTCTGGCACTCAAATCATGACCTGAACTCACATAAGAATGAGAAGATGAGTTTGATAGTATGGTAATTCTGTTTCCTCTGTCTACCTGTCTTTTTACACAGTTGTGTCTTCCACTTCCAAATGGTTGTCCTTCTGGCAAAAGACCAACACACATCAGGTTTTTTGCTCCCTTTCCTTCTCCTATGGGAAAATGAGATTAGTCCCCCCAAAGCTGTTGAGATTCATATTAAAACCCGAACTCCCATATTGGTTAAAGTTGTGGAAGCAAAAGCAGTCAAACAGATTGTCCTCATCCTTCCTTCCTTCCCACTACCCTCCCTCTTCTTCATAGTCATTCAAAACTTTTGGCAGTGGCCCTATCCAAATTTGGAGATCCAGAGAAGAAGGATGGAAAACAATGTCAGTTATTACAGGCATTTTATCCACTATGGATCTTTGGCTGCAGAACAGTCTGTGAAAAGGAGAGAGGGCTTCAAATCCAACGGGTAGGTCAGATTAAGGCACAGTGTTGTGTCCCCCTCCTCTACACTTCACACAACACAGCACTGTGGGTTTCTGCTCCCTTTTGTGATAATGTTAAGCCCACCACTCCTTTAGGAGCAGTAGCCGAAGAAAGGCCCTTACCTGCAGCAGCAACATTGTTTAGGGTAGGGATATGGGGTAGTAGCTGGAACTTATGCCTATTATTTTAAACTTCTCAGGAGAACCTAATTTGCAAGCACTTTTTCATGGAACCCACTGTTTTGGGGTTGTTTTGATGTACATGGGATGGTCAACAGGCTGCCCAGACAGTGTAGTCTGGGACCTACCAAACTCAGTGGGAAGATAGTTTGAGCTCCTGCTTTGGTTTCTGCCACTTCCATCTGCAATGATTAGTAGCGTACACAGACAGCAGTACTAGTGTCTTCCCAGTGCGATTTCTAAAATATCATCTTGTTCAGCATGAATAGAAAAGAGCTTCAATATTTGACCTTTAATTAATTGGAAGGAAGTGAGGTGAAGAGAGAAAGGGGAGAGAACTACAAATAACATCCATTAATGGACTCAAAGTAAAGATCTCCTTCTCTGAAGGAGATCTTTACCTCCTTTTTTCTCCTTCCCATAGCATAGAATTAGCAGTGAGATCCTAAACTGGTGAGCATCAGCAATAGGTCTTTAGTAACTGATGAAACTATGCACCCATCAAGGCTGACTTGCATGATTTGAGTGTAGCTGTGATAAGTTTCCAAGTTTTGCAATAATCTGACATCAGTAGGGTGTCTTTATTATGGATATTTTGTCTAGATGAAACTAAATTGGTACCTACTGAATGTAAACAAGTGCATAATATGAACAGCACATAATTTATATAATTAAAGATTGGTACAGAATACTGTTAGAAACTTGTGTCATTTTCATTGATGTTCTTATCATAGTGAAACTGAGCTGACCAATCTCCAAAATTTTACAGAAACTCACAAATTTGTTGTCATTTATGGACATTAAATTATGCACAATTTATTATAAATAATTCATCTTAGCCCTGTGGGCTTTATTTTATTAGCTGCCCTTAGTTAGAAATTGTTTTTTACAGTCATGTTATGCAGCAGATTAAGTGTTCATCCTTACTGCCTGCTTTCAAAGCAGTCTGTCAGTTGTGATCAGACATGCCGTATGCTACAAAGCACAAAACTCGACCTGATGCCTTCTAACCGGGAAAGCAGTCGGCAGGAAGTTCCAGCTGAGGTTCACAGTTCCAAAGTCTGTAACCTTCTAATATTTTCAAGGTTTCATGTGTTTTATACAGGTCAACACATGGTCTGCTTCTCCTAAAAGTTCACCATCAGTTTAGCAGCACTGTGAGCTCCAGGGTTAGAAGAGAGAGAAAAGTACATTTATGTAAAATAACTATTGTTATCATAATTTTTTAGTCTAGACGTTTAGGTAAAATCTCACAAGGCATCAGATTCTTGGCTGTAAGAAATACACAGGGTTCCATGTGAGTAAATGAAATGGTTAATTTACATCAGGTGGGGATCTGACCTAAATTTGTTTCAACTCCGAGTTAGTGGTGCATATGCCGCATTACTCTCACATATGGAATCCTATCACTGCTGTATCAAAGATGTAATTAAAAACCTACCATAGCAAACGTGCACTATGCCCTACCAAGTTCTTGCACTGACGAACTGCCAGAGGGGAAGAGTTTGATCTTTTACTCTATGTGGCTTGCCTCTCGTCCTAAAGGTGCTATCAAAGAACTTCAGAGAAGCGGGCCATGGTGGAGCAATGGGGAGAGGCTGCTTCAAGCAGTCGGCTGCCAGGCTATCCGGCCTTCTTGAGTACAACTTGCACGCTGTTGTAGCACCAAGCAAAAGATAGGCAGAGCAAAACGCTGAGCACAGTTTGTTTTATGGTGATAGCAGCTCCTTTCTACTAAGAATGTGAGTAGCAGAGTTCTGCACCAGCTGCTACTTCTGGGTGGTCTTCAAGGCTAACTTCAAATACTGGCCTGTGCAGTAAAATAGCATGGAAGTGTCAAAGACATAAGTAACTCTGGTAAAGTCTTTATCAGCCAACAGGTCTCCATTTTCTGACCAGCTACACATTGAGGAGGGGCATAACAACCCACCATTCCTGCCTAAAATCCTAGGGCAAGGAAGTATGTACAGAAATAATAGTGGGCTGGGTGTTTCTTTGAATAAGTGCATTCTCAGACTGAACTCCAAAAAGTAATGATCAAATGCTAATAAGTATCTCCATCTACTTCCCAAATTCATTAATCTTGCATGAAAACCTAGCAGATAAAACCATGCTGTGTTTGAGTGGTGGCAGGCCAGAGGATGGCCATAGAAATTGTTTACATATATGAAACATCTAATTCATTTCTTCAGTTCTTTTTTGTTTGTATTCCTGTAAAAGTTTTCAGTATATCTCTTAATGCCACCACTCAAAATAAATTCCTACATAACCATTATTCACATTATTTAATAAACAAAACTGAAACCAAACCTAATCAGAATAAGTAAAAAAACCCTTGATGTTAGCATGCAGGACAATGTGATTCCCAAATGGCTACTTCAAGAAAATGCTAAGAAACAGTTGTGCCTAGGGGCTATATCCAGAACCCCCAGAATTCAATGGGAATATTTTTATGATTCGCTAGCATTTACATCAGACCATAAATGTGCGGCATATTTTACAGAGCATTTCAGTTATTTACAGCAGGCACAGACCCTCACTTTCTTTGCATAGAACTAATACATTGTTTAAAAAACACATGGAAGAAGATGGCTGCTCTTTGTTTAGAAAACTTAAAAAGCTTTAAATCCATCGAGTGGTATTCTACTGATTTTACTCATGAGGAAATGGGCATATATATGGGTATATGGACACAAGAACAAATATTGTCTTGGTGATAGATATCTAAAAGAACATTAAAGATAAAATGATTCCATTCAATGAAGGCATATGAAATCTAGGTATTTTATCATTTATTTTGCTGCCGTTGCTTTGTAATCATTCAATTTTATAAGAAAGACTTTAAAAAAATATTAATGTAATTAAAGGTATTTTATTTTTTATAATTGCAGAACTTAAAAGGTATAGGGAGGTGTCAGCAAGGCCCTGTTATTTATGATACTTTGAAAATAAATGTAAGAACAGCTCTCATTTGAAGGTGCTTGAAGTTCAGACCTTCAGTGTAAGAAGCCTAAGTTCTTCATCAGGAAAATAATGAGAGGTCTATTTATCTACAAGTTCTGGAAGTCCAGATTTCTTTCTGCACTAAAGGCTAATACCAAAAAAAAAAAAAAAAAAGAAAAAAATCACCTGGGAATGTTAAAATTCAAAGACCTATATGTATCTATGACATATTCCAGCTGTACACAAAATGCACTTAATCCTGTACTGAGAACTTGGCATTCAAACCAACAGCCTTAATAAACAGAACTACATGTTTTCATTTGCTATTAGTGCCCTTCACTTTTGTCTGCTGAGGGAAAGGTTAGTTTCAAGACAAAGCTTTTGTTGGGCAGAATAGCAGAGCACACTCTGTCAGTGTTATCAGTGTCTTTAAATGAGGAACATATTTAACTTGACACGGGAGTAAAAGAAAAATAGAAATAGGATTTGTGAAGTAAAAATATTAAGCTCTATTATATCTCACAGGAACAGAGAAGCAGACAAGAAGTGATAGCACCTTCAGCATCCCACATTGTGGAGGAAAATGTACTTTTGTTAAAATATAGAGGGGCAAAACCTGAATTTTTAAACGAGCCAGGGTATGCTGTCCAGAAGCTTTATGCAGCTGAAGATTGCAAAACCCAACAAAAATCTGTACCAGCACCAATGGCTGACAGGAGAGAGAAAATCTCTAAATTGACAGCTAATTTCAGTTTTCTTTTGAGAGACCTGTGGCATACTCTGTTTCCCCAGTGGATGTTGTACTTGTGCAGCCATACGGCAGCACTATGGTGGTCTCCCAGATTTCTCTGAGATTTGTAGTACTTTCAGTATCCAAATCTGCTCACTGAAAAGACCATGCCTCTTTTTGTTTACACACTGATTACCAAAACAGGCCAAAAAAAATAAAAATGCAGTTTTCTCAAGAGTATCAGGAAGAAGCAAGAATGGGGCTACTCCATTAGGAAGGACAAGCCAGGAGCCCGAGGCATCCACAGGACAGGCAGTGCCCTCCCTGGCCGCTGCACAGGCCCACGGCTGGCTGCTGATGACAGAATCCTTTGGCAGCCCCAGGCAGGCTGAGGTTATGAACCAGGTCCAACACCTTATGGGGAGTCAGAGGGAAGGGAGCCAGAGAACACGTGAAACCAGCTACAGTTTGGGTCTAAGATCCTTCCAGAAGGCGGGACAAAAGATCAGGCTCCAACACAGATCCAAGGGCTACGTAGGAGTGAACAGAGATAAATCCAGACTAGGTACAACCACAGCATAGCTCAGAACAAGGCTTGAAACCCATGGCCTGAGCTTAAGCGGGGTTTGTGTAGGAGTGGGCAGGGTATGGGAGTGGGCAGCAGATGATGCTGGTGAGGGCAATTTAGGCCAGTTAGCATGGTCACGGCTCTGGCAGATGTAAGCATCTTGCCTGTGTTGGTTAGAAGTATAGAGAGGCTTGATTAATTATCAGTTTATCTTACAGCGAATTTAGTAAAGGTTTTAATTTTTGTGGTTAGTCATGTTTATATAATGGAATATTGTTCCTTCAAGTTTTTTTTATTGTTGTTTTTGTAAGGTAGTAAAAGGCATTCAAGACTCCTTCCAGGTATATGGTTCTTTTACTCTTGTATCTATGCATTTAATATATTACAAGACCCTATGTGATTTTAAGAACTACAAAAAATGTTTAATAGAGCTCCTATTTTTAGTTCACCTTTTAATTTCTTAGGTAGCATAGGAAACTTGATTATTTCTTTACAGATATCAGTTGAAATCCCAGGAAAAACATAACCGGTTATCAAGTCATTATATCTATTTTTAAAAAGGCAATTACTGGCAAGAGGATGTTGAAAAATTAGTTTCAGATGTCTAGTGCCAAAGAAGTGTGAAAATTAGTTCATAGTACTTTCCAAATGGTCCTTAGTCTTCCTAGTGAAGATGCCTATACTTCAAGTTGATACCAACACCATTGGTCATGCTGCTATACCAAATGGAGAAGCAGAACTTAATGCTACTCTTCAAACCAGTAAGGAGTGCTAAGTTCACTTAAACCTTAGCAGTACAATTTCAAATAATAACTAATCCTTTAAGCTTCTGTAGTTTTGTTGTATTTTGTGAATGAGGCTAGATGTGAGCTTCAGGTTTATCAAGCATTTTGCTTGTGCCAAGTGCTCTTCCTGGGGTTCTGCTGTTGCTGACATCTACTGCGGTGCTCCTGTCCTAGACCTAGTGTCCCCTGCTAGCCATGGGCTCACAAAAATCATTCTTTTGGATGCTTTCGAAATTGCTTTGCAAGTCCCCCTTTAGCTAGACAAAGCATTTTTTGGCGTGTCATGTCTGTAAATAGCACTTAAACTTTTTTTTATGATATAATCAAGAGGGTGTAATAACACTTGGTAAAAAGGAAAATTTCGCAATGTGGGAGATCAGCAAATGAAAAGTGATAAAAATTCAAGTGGAACATTTTAGTGGTTCTGAATCTGTTTCCTATTGGAAACTTAGCAATTATCATGGAAAAACAATGTTTTTATTTGATGATAAAATAAGTGTAATTGTCATCTGAATGTTCTTGGAAGTGCTTGTGAGCAGCTTGTTTCTTGCACTACTAAAAGGCTGTGAGCAAGCTCTTTTATCTCAGGTGCAAGTTTGCTGCATGGAGGTGGAATAATTTACAAATTGTGCTTTACTGTGCTGATGCTTGTAAGTGACGTAAGTATAGAGTAACAATTAGTAGTGGCAGGAGATGTGCTGACACCAGTTCCTAGAGGGGATGATTTACTCTTAGTGCTGACCTGTCAATAAACAGTGATAAACTTCACCAAGGAACAACAAGTTTTTACTGTGTAAGTGCTTTTGTTCCTGAATGCTGCTGAATTTTACTTTCCATCTGGCCCAGGTCCTGGGGGCTTTATGGTTATGCCTATTGATAAAGGCCAGGTGGTCAAGTTTTGGGAGCTGTCTGTCACTTGTTCAGAAATGGGATGTGGCTGTAGTTGAGAGAAAATAGAGAAACAAAAGGCAGTGGCAGCTGGGGTGGGCAGGGAAGCAGAATTCCTCTCATTCTCAGCCCCTTCTCCTGTTGAAGCTCAGCAACACCTGGATGTTCCTTTGGTAATGGCTGCTCTGGGGATTCAGTTGGGGCTGTTCTGAAAAGCAGTAGTCTCTTTTATCAAGCAGTATCTTGAGAGTGTTCGCTGAATGCATTGCACCACTTCCATTGCTCTGTGAGATACTTTGGGTAATTGAACTGCTCTGCCTGGAGAGTTTGGATTTTGTCTGAGAACCTTGCTCTAAAATGCTATATTCTCCTTTACAGGAAAAGATGTTCATACAATGTATGTAGTTAGTGGCTGTACGATCTTGTTAGTCTGGTATCTGTAATAACATGGAGACATCTATTACAGCTTGGCAAATGCATTAGCTCGTATTTGTATACGATGCATTCCTACCTTGTTACTTCTACCTAATTAAGATGAATTGTGTAGGACAGAAGACACCTCATGCTCTTTGTCATACAAAGTGCACGTAAAGCTTCAAAACCTGTAACAAATACACAGAGCACAGGCACCTAAGCTTGTAATAATTTTCTGCTGTCCTTCTTATAAGCCTTGACATTAGTAACATCTATGTCCTCTTGGATCTCCCTCCCTACCTGCCCCCCCCCCCAAAAAAAAACCACTCCAAGACATTTATAAATATATTAGTAAAATGTATGAAGGCATTTAACAGAATGCTTTAACTTCAGTGAAGGTTTGAGTATAAACTTCGTTACTGCATTTGAAGTCAGAGAGTCACTTTTCTAGGAAAGTAAGCTTTGCTGAGGTAAATCAGGTCAAACCAATTTTACTGGTGTGGAGACAGTGTAAACGTAATTGAAGAAGGTTAGTTGGTATTTAGCTTTCCAATGTCATTCCAATGAACTGGTGGCCATTAACCACCGTGTTTGTGAAAGGGGTACTTTGGGATAACATTTACTAAGAGAGCAGTGGGGAGAGAAAGCAACAACATGTTTTGATTACTCTGGAATTCATTCCTTGTCAGCACACGAGGGCAGTGGTCTTTGGGAGAGCAGGGTGGCTGCCCCGTTTGCTTCCCTCACAGGCTTTCCTCCTTCAGTTTCTCCCTGAGAACAACTGATATCTTTTACTCTGACTGTAATGAGTAGATCCTTTCCTAATTAGCTCTGCTGGAAAGTTGATGATCATGTCTACCTGATAGTCTTACTGAAGCTTCACTGAGCTAAATTTCATACTATTTATATATTACAGTGATCCCGTGAAAATTTATTGCTAGTCATTTCCCTTTTTATGTTGACTTGCATAAAAACAAATACAAACAAACAAAAAAAAGGTGTTGCAAAGGTATTGGAAGTAAAACTGGAATCTGTGTGCACTTATCAGTGCTTATGTGTGTGCTTACGAAAAGCACCTTAAAGATCTGTTTTTTGCAAACTTTAGTGTGCAAAATGATTTTAAGGCTTATTAAGGGATCCAACAGAACTCATTTATTTCTTTGCTTGTGAAAACAGTTTTGAGACACTGGCTTATTTTCTTCCTTCAGTGGGAATAGAAGTGATTGATGTATTGCATATTACCAGAGTATCATGATTATTAGCCTTAACTCTAGTTTTGAAAGCACAGCTAAACAGTCTCTCCAGGTTAATGTTTCCATTTTTTTCTTCTTAGATGAAAAGCACAGATTTATATTTAATATTTTCTGTTTAAATTTTGAATGTTCTAAAAATTTGCATGTTATTTTAATGTTTTGTTAACTCTTTATTCCGTGTAGTTCTAGAAACTGAAGTGTTTCTTTACAGTGCTTGACAAGTGTTTTGACTTTCAGCTTGAGAATTTTCAGAGTCTTATACAACACCACTGCACCAGCAGAGCCTTTCCAGTTTTCTTCAGGAACGGAAAGAAGTCTATAGTCTGCATTTTCACTTCCTCTGAACCTAAAGGATTTTCAGATCTTGATCATGTGTGGGACTGAACTGAATAAGAAAGTCCTGATTGGGTGACTAGTCAAAATCATTGACTAGAAATGCTTACTAGGTGTCAAGATAGAGGAGTTGTGTATCAAGTACTTCTGAAAAAATTGATCTCAGCCGTGACCACTCTGAGGTTTGACCATCTGGGTATTCCTTTCTTTGTTACATTGATATAGTGAATCTGTAAACAAGTTTTGCTTTGTGAAAGATGTGAAATAGTCAATGCATGCAGTCTTGGTAGTGATAATTGTCATATTTTGGAGTAATATAGTCAGCAACTCAAGGGAAGGGAAAAAAATTTACAACAGTAACTGTTTTCATTGCTGCTTTTCTGAAGTAGGAGGAGTAATTCAATGAAGAGCACTGTCTGGCATTCTTACTTTTTTCTTGAATAGCTATGGCTGTTCTATACATTGTATACAACAAAAGTGTCACAGCTGCTTACTTACGAGCTTGATGATTTGAAACTTAACTGAGCACTACAATAACCCAAGATAAGTTGTAAAGTTTATTTCCTTTATAAGAAATGTGAAAATTTAATGGGTATGTGCTGAATATGCAAGTTAGAATTTTACATATAATCTGTTCTGAGGTATGTAATTGTGACCAATTAAAAAAGAAGATAATTTGATTAAAACCTAGAGTTTAAGGCTGTACCATACAGGCACATACCCAGAGCAGACCTCTGGAATCAATTGAAAGGCTGGATAACACAAGAGCAGCTTAGGAATGGTTTGCTCTCAATTAGTTCATATAATTGGCTAGTGTCAGAGAAATACCATAAAATACTCATAACATGACACCTATGAATCAGTAGATCTACTTTCAATCTTAGAAACTAACTGAGGTAAATATATATATATATATATACAAACTCTAAAGCGGTGTAAATTAGGTTTTGCAAGGCAGATTCTGCATTTCATTGTAATAATTACATAAGCTTACCTGTTACTGGCTAGATCACAATTTTCATGGGAAAACAAAAGGAGGAATGATAGTCTCTTTAAATACAAGCTATTCGTTAAAGTAAAAAGAGAAAACTCCATTTTACAAAACCTGTATGCAAACTATTCGTTACAGTTATTTCTGGCATGGGCTTGATTTCTGTTTTGTATTTACAGAAAACAAAACGGAACAAAAAGCACAGTGTGGTGTGATGATGTGCACGTTGAATATGGCTACATGTTGTCCGGTGTACTTACTGAGAAATGTAATTGCATTTTTAAGATAATGCATAAGTAGCCAAGCCTGGCATGTAATAATGTGGCTAGTATTTTGCAGTTAATTCAGCAGTTTTCAGTACTCAGTAGAAGTCAAGCAGATATATGCATGTAAGCAGTTACAAAATAGATATGGGGAAATACCAGCATGCATAAGCTTAGTTCGATTAGGAACAAAGTAAAATCAAAGTACACAGGGTAAAACAAGAAGCTTATTACTCCCTTACATAGTAACCATTTCTTTAATTTCATATTCATAATAGAATGGTGATAATATAAATGTCTACAGTGCTTGCTGTAGGAACAGGAGGCTTCCAAAGACTTCAAGGATGGTGTTATTTCTGTTAAAATCAGGGCAAACCTACAGTTCACGTTAGGAGGACAAAACTGGTTTGGAAGCAGACTCCCTACAAGATGAGGATAAAAATGAGAGACTACTAGCAAATGTGAAACATGCTGTTAGATTTTGAACCTTTCAAAGAAATGCATTTTGAGATAAATGTGCAATAAAGCCTGTGTTTAATCTAGGAAGAGGAGCAGTATTCTACTGGTAAAAAGCAGAAGGAAAATAAATTGCATCATCTATAACCTTTGCAGTCATAGGCTCAGTGAACAGAACATCAAAACCAAATGTAAGGAAAACAAGCCTCTGTATTCAATTTACCTAGTGATATCCGGCCTTACAAGAAGCTTTAAGTATATTCATTCTTCTAGCTGCAGTGTGAAAAAATCAGTACTGAGCTCAGTCTTCAATGGATGAATATATCCAGGGGAAAAAAATCACTCAGAGCTACATCCAAGGTCTGTCAAAGTGATTGGAAGTAGTCCCACAGAGTTGAAGGGCTGTGGATCCAGGCTCTTAAATATGTAAATGAAAGTTTGATTGCTTTGGGTGAACAATATTACTGTTAATCATCCAGCAAGATATATCTGATCATTTGGAACAGCAAATAGTCATTTGGTTTCTGACAGAATACAATGTGTGTTTAAGCATATCAAATGTGTTTGGAGTTAGTGAAGGAAGAATCTCAAGATGTTTGGGTTTGGTTTGGATACACATCCAAAATGTGCATGCTTAGCTGAAGCTCTTCAGTCTGCAGCAAGGTTTTCTTGAGAAATGAGCAGTCTTGCTAGGCTTTTTCAGTGCCAGAGAGCCAGAAGTGCCAGAGCAGCCAGGCTGATTGGCAAAAAAAAGGAGAAACTCATGGGCAGGGACAGAGGCTGTTTTGAACATGCAAGTGCCTTTTAAAAAAAAACCAACAACAACAACAAAAAAAAACTCTGTTTTCTGAAGTGCTTGCGTAAAGATAATAGTTCAGCATGGATCTTCCTGCTTTCATACAGGAGGGCTGGCTGAGAGCATTACCCACCTCCAAGCCATTGCCCTATGTTTCACTGAGCAGGCTTGGCTCTCCTGTGCCCTGAGGTTCCTTTGGGTCTTCGGGCTTTGGTGGCAACACTGACATTTCCTTTTTGGAGTAATACGTGAAAATCCTTACAAGTGCCTTTCTCCACTGTTTCTCCTCTTTCAGGTGTGTGTGTATAGGCATGGAAGGCAGCAGCAGGGAATGAAATGTGCAATTTTCTGGAGTTTCCCAACCCTGTCCAGATCAGGGTCTGCTTTAGTGGTGGCTTCATAGCCACCATAGCCATAGTGAAACCTGGGGGTATGAAACTGATATACTGACAAATTTCCGTGCTATGCCTGTTGTTTTTTTTTCTGCTGGAAGTAAATCCATTTGTGCTTTGCTGCTCCTTACTGCTTTTTCCAAGCAAGACTGTGAAATAAGGAGAGTGTTTACTTCTACATACTGCACTGGAATAGTCCAAATCACACTTTATTTTGCTGTCAGTGATGTACCACATAGCTTAAGTAGTGTTTTCATGCAAAATACCAACATTTTCCCACTCTGGAGATACCATAGCTCATAGGCGATGTTACTTCACACACATTATGTTGATGAGATGTTTGAACTACTTTGACTGAGATAAAACTGACCAACTGGGGCAAATGACATAGCTTGACTCGTAAATTATGGATAACATTGACTGTGTGCTCTTACTGAATTTGTCATGTAAAGAGCTGGAATGTCTCTGACATTTTAGAAAGTTGCCATGGAACTCTGTCACAGTAGTTCAAACCTGACCTATAGAAGTTTTGCTCTTCTGAGCATTTCTTTCTTAAGTAAAATTAATTCGGCGGTTTCTGTTTAATATCTAAGCAAAAGGAGAATATAAGCAGGTAAATACATCTCTAACTCGTTGGGTCATGGATTAACCTGGGCAAATTAAAGACAGAATTATATTATCTTTTCTGTTTGAAAAGGACCATAAAAAGTATTGTTCTGAAGACAGCTGTCATCTTTTATTGGCCTGCGTGCGTGTGTGTTTTTTGTTTGTTTTTTAAGGGAAGGAGTAGAAGTCATCCTTGGCAAGGTCTCCTTTTCTAAGAATCTCTGATTATGAATGTTGTGCTTTAGCTATCCTCTGTCTTCGGTTCTGTGCCAGGATTTATCAGGATGGAAGATGTTCTCAGTGGTGGTGCACTTTTTGCCACTAGCAATGATTTTCCCTAATAGGGCAAGTTTAAAAGACTCATTACCAAGAAGGGAATAATGGGAAAGGAAGTTTCAGTGCAATTTTTGTTTTCCTTTTTAAAAAGGAGACGGAGGCAAAGGATGGAGTTAATATAAAATCCTGCTCTCCAGTTAGCTAGAAGATGACCTGCAGTTTTTGGAATTACGGTATGTTCAAAGATATGTCACTGAAATAATGTAATGCCACAGACATTAGGCCATAATGACCTAAAAAAGTATGTGTTTAGTAGTTTGCAGCTGGAGTCAAGGAAGGAGCAAAACCGCTTGAAGTGAGCCAGACCCACACATTCTGAAAACCATTATTACATTTAGAGCACTGGCTAGAAAAAATATTCATAGCTAGCAGTTTGTCTTTGGTTTAGATTAAATGTCACATGATTAGCAGCTTGCAATGGTGTGAGAAGAGCTTTTAGAGAGGTTTTCTGAATTTTTATGTAGCTATCAACTGTGATCTGAAAGATTACAACTGTGGTCCCAATTCCAACTGTGGTCTGGAATTTCAGAGGATGGAGTTCTCATTTTTCTTAGGCAAAGAGAAGAAACTTATGAGAAATGGGAGTTGATAAGGACCACACAGATCAGGTAGAGGACTTTCTGAGTTTCTTGAAGCCCTTTCTGATCATCAGAAGCTCTAAACAAGCAAGATATCTAGGTGTGTGCTCAATAGAACACTGAGTAAGGGACTGATTTGTTAGGAGCTTAACTTTTAAGAGTCTAATAAGACCTTACGATTATATTGTTAATCTTGCCTGTGCACCTACTAACCTAGAGTCCTCATGGTGCAAACAGCAGCATGAAGAGGTAAAGTCACTGTTGATACAGACCTAAATTTCATACTGACTGCCTTAGAGGTAGGCTAAGGCACGGATTTCAGATGTCTCAATTGACAGTCCTGTGCTCTAAAGCCCAGATATCTTTCCTGAGAGGGCATATACTTTCCTTGGTGTCCAAGTCACTGGTGGTTTGGCACAGTGTATACAGGGTTTAACATCACAGTTTCCTTCTCAAGTTATTTTTTATTTCTGTGTTACTTTTCCTCAAAAAAGGTTTGTGTACCTAACAGCTGAAAAACTTGTATTTTGAACTGCAGTAGGCAAAAACAAATCTAGAGGACCAGGTATTAAACCTCAAAAAAATTTGCACATAAGAATATATTGGTTGTTTTTCATCTAAATGACAAAGGATGATAGTCATTAATCTTTAAAGCATCCCATAGAACAGTACCAGCAGGTACTTAACAAACTGAGTAATGATTTTATCAGCATGGGAGAAGCAGCACAATCCTAAAACTGTTCTTCAAAAAGTTTTAAATGCCTGTTCTAACACATCAGGCAGACAAATTCTGCAGGTAGACTGGCCAACTTCCCATGTGTGCAGTTCTACAAATACAGCAAGCAAAATACCATAATACTCAATATAAATATTCATTGAAATGCAGAAACAAAATACATCTGCACAAGTAGTGATAACTTCCCCTCTTTTTTCTACATAAACATCTAGATACAAATTTTGCGAACACAAACGTATTAGAAACTAATCTTATCAATATGTACTGTTAGCCTGGATTATGCTGGATTTGTTATCTATTGGATAAAATATTACCTCATGTAACTTGGCCTGGTTACCAACTCTCTTGGCAGTCCTCACCTAAGGTAATTAGGCTAGGTACTGATCTGATTTCACTTCTGCAACAAGGACTACCTCTTTCCTCCTATGAAAATGCTAAAATGGGGAAAGGACTTGGCTCTTTACTGTTTGTTTTTAAGGTTTCTATTGTGATCCTTGCCATCTTTGCACCAGAGATTAATTACTTTACCATACTTTTTGGTAAAATGTTTTCTCCAAAGTGAAAGAGGCATGGATATTTTTTTATTTAAAAAAGAAAAAAGAAAAAGTGGTGTTAATATGACTAGAAAATGTTCACTTTGATCTCTCTTTCTGGAACGTTGGTGCTGTGGTGTTGGGTGTTCTTGTACAGAAAGTGTTTTTTCTGCAGTAGTCTGGTCTCCTTATGTTAAGCAATTCCTTGGATAGTTTGCTCCAGAACACCTTTGGTTAATAGGAAACCAAAATATAAGCCTTGTGATAATTGATAGGTCATTAGCAGGACTCTAGTACATCAGATAAGGCAATTAATGATTTCACATTTCCTAAAAAGTATGGCTGTGTTGGGCTGAGTCACTTCAAGACGTAGGATGTGTTCTTCTGTGACATAGCTGGAATGCAACACAGATTGGGATTCACCTGGTTGCATTTCTTTTCTGTAATACTTACTTTGACTTTGCAATAAATTTTATTTATTTTTAATCTTTAACTGGTAGCTGAGTTCTTATGTTATTAAGAACTGGTATTTTATTCACCCAGAATTTTTGTATACCAGGAGCTGTCATCGGATCAACATATGTAGGGAAGAAATGGTAGAATTAAGTGAGCTTTGTCATTGACAAGGTATTTCACTTTTTTACTGTATAGGTATTAGAAATGTTGATTATGATTTGAACATCATGGAGTCAACCTTAGGAACAATTCTTTTGGAATAATTTCAATTTTTTGTTTTTCAAATTTGAAAATTAAAATATTTTGGCTGATTGCAAACAGTTACTTGTAATTTCTTACCTGATATGGTATAAAAGCTCAAGACATAATAAACACAGTTACGTATCATGACCTAGACATTCAGGACTCTTTAATATTAGCGCAAGAGACCTTTGCTTTGCTTCAGATATGGGCATATTGAAGTGTTAAATCTTTGAGACAGTCTTTGATAAAAGAACTGTCTTTTTTATTTCAAGGCACGGGTGCATCAAACTGAACTGTGAAAGACATTTTTGATGAAGAGTTTGTCTTGTAATAGTATTAATAAGAAAGGCCACTTTTAATGAAGTGATGAACTAAGTCAGGAGTGAGGTCTTGATTTGTTAGGGTCAGTAGGTTTATTGGTATTAACTTTGTGAAGCTAGGGTGCCATCACAGACACTTCAGCCTTGCCTTACGCAGAGAGACCCCAACAGTGCTTTCTTCCACTGACTTAAACTGTGGTGGAAATGCAGCCTCGTTTCTCTACTTCTGAAGTAAGTGATGAGTAGCAGGACCTCAGGTTACTTCAGGATTTTTTTTCACTCTTTTTGTGTTGTTCCAATTTGCAACTGGAATTTTAAAACACTGCTGGTGACTGGACTTGAACCTCAGTCTCCCAAAGGACAAGTCAGAACCAGCGGTCTCTAGCAGGTCCCTGTCAAGTAAGGGGCTGAATGCTCCTTGCTGTTCTTTCTCTCTCTAATCCTTCTTTCTTCTCTAGATAAATGTTCCTTAATGTTTCATGCTGGTTTGGATCAACTGGTTTGTGTTTGTTTGTTTTTTTTAATATTGAATAAAATACAATTTTAAAAATTGTATTAATAATTAAATAATAAAAAAAATTAAAATCCTTGTAAAATTTTCTACTGATTTGTAGTCTAATATTAGAGTTTTGGAAAACCCAAATAGTACACCACCAAATTCCTTACATTGAATCAAGGGAAGACAGAGGAGATAACATCCTAGTGCAATGAAGAGAGAGGAGTTTTAACGGTATTGCTGTTGAAAAGCAGGTGTATTTTTAACCTCTCTCCAACCTTTAGGGTAAGAGCATGCTTGATCTAGCAAGGATTCCAGTACTGTTGTGATATATGGCACTGAAGGTTTTATCAATTGCTCAGAACCTCAATTAAAGACACTCAGGTGTTCTGTGAAGCAGTGGACAAAATATTTTGTTAAAATATTAAATAGATTTTGCCTGAGAGTATAATGGGTTCCTACCCGTAATGTGAAGAGATCCTTTGGGTATAGAATAATAGTACTATGCTTCATTACTGGAGCTACTTTAGATGTGTATCAGAGTAAATGTTCCATCTGTTATGCATGAAGGTTGAGGACTAAGCACGTGAAACTCATAACATGCAATGGAAAAGCCAATCCTGATGGCACAAAAAGGTGTAAAGAGGAAGTGTAGACTATGTCCAGAGGATTTTGCCCATATTAGCACATGACTGAAGGAGTTAATTGCAGCACTTAAGTGAGCCCATAGCATCTCAAACTAGTCTTGAAAATGTTGGAAGAAGAATAGCATTCATACAACCAATTTAGAGAAGGGCATGCATCCTCCGCTGATGTAAGCCAACATCCATAGAGTTGCCAGAGTTCAACCTGCTGTGCAAGGTGGCTTCAGAAGCTACTGGAGAGAACTGTGTAAAGTATATCATAGCTGGATCCCACTGATTTATGTCTAGACTTGTGGCAAAGCTCCCTCATGATTTGGTATTGAAGGCACAGCTATTACATAAATGATGGCTTGTATTTATAAATACTTTACTCCTGAGGGAATACTTTCAAATTACTTGGAATATCCTAAAGAAATATATAACTGAAAGGTAGCAGAATCTGTCCTACATTTATGAAATTTGAAATACCGTTCAAAAGGTGAAACTCAATTTTGATATCACTATATCTGTTAAGCATGTTGTGTGGAATGTAATGTAATACATTTTCATTCACCTTAAATGATGCATATGAAGTCATTTGTGCTATGTTGAAGGCATGAAGCTTTCTAGTGCAGCGAATGGAAAAGACTGAAGGGAGTTCAGGGAGGAGTGAGGTGTTGATGTTACTAAATATGTCTCAAGATCCATCAGGTCCAGACAAGTCACTGAGAAATCTGGAGGTAATGCTTTTTGGCTGGTGATTAGGGTTAATTCAACTGACAGACAGAAGTGTAAATACTGATTCTTAACTCTTCATGGAGTTAAAGTGTATTTACTGTACTCACAGTTTAATTGGAGAGAAAATAGTATGAATATAGAGCAAAGTACTGTCCTTTTTATATAAGTAATTCTCTAACAGCCACTCTTGGGCAATCCCAGTTTAATGTCCTTGTGATGAAGCATGGCATTATCACTGGCCCGTTGCATCAGTATCTAGTGACTTGTAGTAAATGGCTGCTTTGTCCCTGTTTTCCTGGAAATAAGGAAGGTGTACCACAGTCAACTCTTTCCCAGGACTCCTTCTTGGGCAGTGCAGCTGCATACTGCACAAGGGTGAGCCAAAAATGCTCAGTCTCAGCCTATGACAGAAGAGCTATAGCTCTGAATCTTTATAATTTTCATTAAGATAACTCCTCCACTTTTTAATCAAGTATGTCATAAGAATTTCATTTAGCCTGTGAATATGTTAAAAAAAAAAAAAAGAAAATTCTCTGAAGTGCACACATTTCTAATTTGCAATAAAAAAATCTCCTTCATCCTTTTTGCCTCCACAAACTGAATTCCTGAAATTTCACCTTTATTACTCAGTGCTTTAGGCAGTGATTATTCACAGTAACTTTGCTTTTTTCTTTCCATCACCCAGACCTATTGTTACAGATTTGTTGGAGCACTGTTGTCACTGTTTAATCCGTGCTATATACTTGCAGGAAGGTAGCAGAAAAGTTCACAAGCTGTCTTTAAAAGATTGTCACTCACAGGAAAAAATTGTCAGTCTTTATAGCAATTAGTGACAATAGAGGCATGCACCTGTGCTGAGGAACTTTGACTCAAAGAAGCTGATCTAAAAACCTTTAAGCACTATGGATTCCCAGTCTTAGATTTGAAGAACTGACAGAATTGACCTGTTCACCTCTGAACTGGTGACCTACAGGTGGGAAGAAGTATTGTTAGAGGCATGTAAGCAGAGCGTAAGGCTGTGTTGTTTTGATGTTTAAGCTATCCATTTCATTTTGGTGCAAAGAATAACAAAGAGGAGGTCTGGCTGATGAAAGGTAAAACTGCACTTAACTCAGCTAGAAAGTTAACTTTTGCAAATATTTTTACAATCTACGTGGCAGAGATATGTTAATTCATTTGTACTTAAAAACCAAAGTCAAGGATTTTCAGACTCTAAGTGTCCTTAACTATATGTGCATTCTGCAGCGTGTCTATGATTTTTTTTTTTTTTTACTGTAACAGAGATTCATTTTAAAAAATAGTGATGCAGAGCAGTTTGGCATTGACTTCAGTGATGGGAGTTTCAAGACTTAGTATTGTTCAAGAAGCTTGATTCTTGCAATTCCCTAGTTCTTTCACCAGGGGAGGAGGAAATATCTTGTAGACTGTGGTAGCAGGGCACAGAGTGGGATGGTGCCAAGGAAGCCACACAGCAGTGAAGCACATTGTAAAACAGTTCATGGTAGGAGCCGTGTTGCTCATCAGGGAACTAATGACAGCCAAAGGCCAATGAAGTCATAAGCCATCTTCTGACAGGAGCTGGGAGCAGCCAGCTGCTGCAATATGGCATGTTCATGCTGGATGTGACTATTAGTCCAGGAGGCACAAAAGGAGAAGTGCAAACAGTGCGGTGTTGCCAAAGGAGAAGGTAAGAACCATAACTGTTTTCCTCAAGTGTTTGGGACTGTCAGAAATCTCTTAAGTGGTCTCTGTTGCAAGATTTAAAGTTGGGTGAGAGGAAGGGGGAAAAGGAGGTGCATGATTAAGGGAAATTTGGCTAGTGAAATGTTTTACGAAGCATAAAAATTATAAAACAATCAGGTAAATGTGAAGTCATTTTGTAAATGCTATTTAGCTTGTTATGGTTACTATTTGAACATTTAAAGAGACTAAATGCTGTTTAATGTTTTCAGTAGTACATCCTTCAAAAATGAGCAGAGGTATCCTTTCCTGATGCCCTCTACTATCACAACCTTCTGTTCCAAATAGAAGGTGCATTTCCATAAGTTATCTTCTCTGTTATAAGTAGAGAAACCATGTACACTTAACATCAACAAGGATCAGTCAAAACAATTATCCATAATGTTTGCTTTTACACCTAGGGAGAGAAACATGATGAACATGGCTCAATTGCTTAATGAAGTACTTAGATGCTTACTTAAGACTGATTGGTGTCCATATAAGAAATGCATGAAAGAGAGACCTTATCTGAAGTAGTTTTGAAGTGCTGGAGTGTCCAATCATTGCTTCACACCTACTCTTACTTACACAATGCTTCTTAGAATCAGCAAGTTAAATGTTCTAAGCATGAAAGAAGAATATCTAATGATAAAGAAACAAAGAAATCCTGTCTAGAATATGCTTTCAGTATCTAGCATCTTTCAGAACTCTAAGCCCTTAGCATCTTGCACAAAATATGCAGCAAGGGAGCCCATGTATTTATAGGTGAAAAATCACTGGAAGGGATAGAAGGTCCACAAGTGGCTACGTGTATTAATGAGTAAAAATAAATTTAAGTGTTAGCTGTCAAATCCCAAACTGAGTTAAAATGGCAAAAATGTGCAGCACCTGTCTTCCCAAAAATTTACTAAGTTTTATAGGATATACAAGAAAAAGTCACATGAAACTGGAGTAGCTCATTTCAAAATCATTTTAATAATGACTGATCCATTTGAATTTAAGCAGATGAAGGATAAGCTGAAGCAGGGATAAACTGAAAAGGCCATGTGCTGAGTCCCTTCATTATCTACGTGACTAGAAACTACTGCACTTTATCGTCTGCTGTCTCTTTCTGCTATCTCCCTCTTTAATTTTCCTAAATGGCTGGTGCACTGCTGTTGAGATAAGGTATTTAATAAGGGAAAGGATTTAGATGTTCCTACAAGACCAGTCTAGGCTCCTTTTTTTAAATGTCATCTTGATTTGTGCTTTTTTCTTCTCTAAGTAATAGGCATAGGGATTATGAAATGAATCTGGAAGCTGAATTCTACTAACAAAATCCTTGTATCCACTGGTAACATAAATAACAATTGGTTCATGGTATAATAATCCTAGATAGTAACCACTAAGAGAAGACACAAATTGAACCTCATCTTAGGTGGATTACTTTTAAAATACAAATGTCAGAAGTCATGGGACATATATTTCATTTTGAAATAAAGTTGTCTGATTTAGCTTAAGGCTTTTTTTAAAAAATGTGAAAGGAAAAAGTTCAAAGGAAAACATGCTTTAATGTAAAGAATTACCTGTAAGGGATAATACCGATTATTTCCAGGTCTTAAAACCCATCCTGTAGCCGTGCAATTGACCTAATCAATTATTGCAGTTCAGTTTCTATCCTGGGAGTGTATTTTAAGGAATTAGTCCTATTAATAAACCATATTCAGGCATCTTTACAAGTGTTGAGCAGCATCTTCCTCCAGAAGAGTTGTGCACATGGCTAAGGGATACCCCTGCAAGAGGTGGCCTGCAGCATGACAGTCACAAGTTTTTGGAGCTCACAAGTAACGTGTGGACCAGAGCAGAGCTAGTCTGAAGTAACACCCTCTTGACTGAGCACACCGTTAACATTGGGTCATCTGCCTCAGCTCCTTCAATCTGCAGGTCTGCTCCGATTGTACAGCACAACCTGCAAATGGGGGCATAGCTTAAAGGTGGCAGGAGACACTGAGCCATTACTGCAAAGTGTTTACATTCAAAATAGCACATGTAGTTTTAACTCTAGCCCCTATGTTTGTCTCCCACTTTAGTCTTCAACATCATGACTGCATACTGAGTTGGTTGGCATGGGGCATGATTCCTTGCCTCATTCAGTGCATTGAGCTGACTTTTTCCATGGGGAAGGAGACAAATTCATTATTTCATTATCCATTTCAGGAGACACTTAAAATTCACATAAGTTTCTCGCTATAGAATATTTTTTCTATAACTTCTTGCGTTACTAATGGTGAGGAACATTTTGGCATTACCAGTCTAAGTCTATGGGATGTGCCAAACGACCTGGGCCAACCTGGGGCCATAGCGTAGCAGGCTGGGCTGTTGCAAGCCAATTTCCATGAGGATTCTCACTGCACGTCTGCATTGTACAGTGCTAATGCTATGAATAAGGGAGCCCAGAGCAAGATGCCACTGGGCTGCCTGGTGCTGCCCTGTGCAGGAGGCTGCAGAAGTAGCCCACCTGTGTTCAGAGTGCTGAGCCTGGGCTAACTGGCCTAGAATGGTGTTTTCTGGTTCCCTCCTGACCTACTGGGTCTCTGCATGGTGCCATGTTCAGTCTGATTTTGCTCTCCCTCTGTTGTGACCCACTGTGTATCTATAACCCTGCAAATAAAAGGCTGCATCAAAAGCTTGCCCAGATGACCAGCACCAAGTGAAGCTGTGCACAGTGGGAGTATTTAAATAGTCATGTGTACACTTGAAGCTCCGGAAGTTGAATCTTGTGATAAATACTTGAACTTTTCTGGTGTAAAATATAAGCTAGAAGTGCCCATAAGAGAATTACTTGTTGCATATACACGGCAGATGGTACTGGCCAGGGAAGGTATGATCCTTGAATGAAGTCAGGAAGGCTGAGGGAGTTGGTGGTAGGCAGAGATTTATTTTCCAGGACACTAGTACAATCTCAGATCACATAATATAGCAGCAAAATGGTGGCTGATTTTTCTCAATCCTTGACTGAGGGACAGAAGAGTTACCCCACGACAGGTTTTATTTCTTCCTGACATCTTTGTCAACAGCTGTCTCAGAAATTTAAATTAACAGTTTAAGATACTGTTTTGCTATAGAAACAGCTCTACTAGCATGTGAAAAAGCATAAACTTGCAGCAGCCTGTTCTGGAAAATCTCTGCTACCTTTCCTTAGCTACAGGGAGGAAATTAATGGATGCAACTGCTAATTCCTACATATTATAATGGAAACTTAATTTTTATTTAAACTACACTTTAAGGGCCTCCTGATTGCAGATAATATCTGAGTCATTAAGGAAGTGTGAACAGGGAGCTAATTTCAAAGACTTGACCTGAAGGAAGGAAAAAAGTCCAGCCCTGGAAACTTACAGGTTGAGTGTTACAAGCAGAACTGCCATTGATGTTTTAATGTCATTTCATGAGTCATGTTATAAAACAATGTTGTTCTCACTACAATGTCTTGGACTTCTGTTGCTGTGTCCTGAGTCAGGGTCCTTTGCGTCATACATGATCTACCCCTCACAAGTCTTTTGGGAAGTACCTATTTGAAGGATGCAAGCCATTCCTGCAGAAGCACTAAGTGTCTGCAAACTTGTGCACAATGTTACATGAGCTTATCCTTACTTCAGAAGCATGACAGGGGTACCTAACTGTTGTTATATCTGTATATTGTAGTGAAATTGAGTTGCTTCACAAAATTGTAGTCCCATCAGTACTATCTGCTTCTGTAGCCTGTCACCTGGGAAGCAAGAAGACTGCAGCCTGAGTAATGTCATAGGTAATGCCGAGACAGAGTAAAGGGATCCCACAGCCAGCTGAGGACAGAGCTCGGGGAACAGTCCAGGTCCTTTCCTTGTTCATTGGACCATGCTGACTCTTGTACTTCCCATGTTGATTTTGTCTTTATACAATGCAAAATAATCTAATATTACCTCTTCACTTAAGGAATATTGGGTTTATGTTGTAGTTCATGCTATGTTAATGGAATAATTAAAGAACTTTGAGTTTTACAGAGTGAAGACCTCTAGCTAGGGTTGATTGTGATAAGGTAAAATGCTACGAATCAGGTTTTTCCTCAAGAGTTTATGATCAGAACTCGGTGTTTTAGATGTTAGATACTAAAAGGCTGCTCAGCTACCAGTGTTTCTACAAGTAGAGCAGATGTGTAAATAAAGACCTTTTTTAACAGGTGTTGTCTACTATTCACAAACAAGTTCTATTGAAAAATATGTAGGAGAGGTGGACCAAGTTGTTGACTGAAATTGCTACTTATTGTGTTAGTTTTTGAGAAGTCATTACAGGCAATGAGCCTCCATCTTAGCTTTAAGATAAGTGTTTTGAGGCAAGTATCAAAAGTTAACTCTGGAAGCAAGCACTGACGTAGATCTCATTTATACTCGCCTTGGAGCCGCAAGATGTGAGTGCGCTGAGGATAGCAAACAAAGGAAAGCAAAAGAAAAGAGGGGAAGGCAAAACACTTGGTTGTCGGGAGAAACTAAATAGGTGTGGAAGATCACCTAGCCAAATCGTGTGGTTCTAGTATAATACCACAAATATGAAGCTCTGAGTATTTGAAAGCCTCCTTCGTTGTAATTCTACACTGTGTGCTGAATTGTCATTTCTGTGGTTGAGAGCCCTTGGAGTCATCATACCATGATCTATTTCACTTCTTTGCCTTCAATATATGATGTATTTTGGGGGTATCTTTGCTTTTTATCACCCTGTGATGGTAGAGATAATGCTGGCAGAATACATATGAGTTAACATGAGGTGAGCTCTCAATCTCTGTGGAAATTCCAGTCACTTGCAGCTTCTGCTGCAAAATAGTGATGGAATCATCCAAACAACAACATGCAGGGCTGAATGTCCTTAAAACAATTTCATCTTCTGTTGAATCAATAAGCAAAGAAAAAGTAAGTATGCTTATAATTTTTCTCATTGCTGTTAATTCTAGGACAATGTTAAGTTGTATATAAATAGGTAGAATAAATTTTCAGTGAAAGAGCAGAAAGAAAGTCTGTATGACTAAAATATTATAGTTCAAATTTGCTTTGAAAGTATACATAGTTAAAGAAAACCAAGTGTAACGTAAGTGTTCTAATCAGAGATTTGTGCTAGATTCTCTGAGGATGTATGCTGTCTTCATGCTATTTACAACAGTGAAGCTGGGACTATTTATACTAGCAGAGCTTCAGCTTTTCTTTTGAAGTTTTAAGTATTCCTCTGTAACTACCAAGAAAAATAAAGCATTAGAATGCTTCTTGTTATTAAAGTTGTTATTGCATGGTACCTTTGGAAGTGCACCTCAAAAGAAAGCAGCAAGATAATGTGTAACGGGATAGCTTCAGAGCTTTCAAAACGAATACTGTATTTTGCTTGTGTTAGTGAATTGCAATGCAGAGGTGTCAGCCACTGTGACCTTTTCTAGCTATAGTAATTAGTATAAAGACTAAGTAGGAAATAAAGAGGGGACATGATCAGGCTTGTTTACTCAGTTAACCAAAAGCTGAAGGTCACACAAAAAGGGGTAAATAACAGTGTGATTAAAACTGGGGAGGCCTGGCTGTGGTTATTTGTTTAAATCTTCTGCTTTCAGGAGTCTTCTCATAAAAGTATATGAAATCCTAAAAACCTGGGTAACTTACCCTAGAAGTACTACAGAATACAGTCCCTTTTCCCAGACAAGTAACTTACTATACTAATAGAGAACAGAGAGCAAGGGTTAAGGTGGAGTTGTTCTAATGCTCTGAGTGAATCCTAGAAGTATTAACATTTGTTTCTTTGGTTACATGACAGGTTACATCAAATCCTGCATGGTTTCTTGAATCTGTTTTGTGACTACTCTTGAAAAACGCAATATTAATCTTTCTCTAAACTACTTGTCTGTAGTTAGAATAAATTCATCAAGGGGGATTCCTGAGGATAAGCTAAGGTTCGTAAGCCACTCTTTTTCTATATCACCAATATTTTTAGAAAGCTGTTCTCAGGGGGATTTGGCTGCAAAATGCTGCTTGTTCTGAGAGCTTTAGTTTCCTAGCATTTGTTAGCATGCGAATTTTCAGAATGCACTGCAAAGTCAGACAAGGGCAATTGTTCTTCAACTGTTGCTATTATCTTACCTGAGATTTCCCATTATGAAAGTCTTTTAATTGTTGAAGGCTTATGTTGAAGACTTAGATTAGTGCCTGATTAGATTTGTCAAGTTTCATCTTCCAGTGTATTTTGTGCCAGATTCAGATTTGAATACTTAAAGTATTAGAAGTTAACGTACGATACAATTGAAAGACTTGTTGTGTAATTACACTTTTCATTTTGAGTTTGTTACCCTAACAAGTACAGTAGGGCACGAATGAAAGGTTCTAATATCAGAGGATTTACTACATGATGTCATGTGCTGCATCCCTCCCAGAAGAATTCATGTTAATTGTCACACAGGCCACAGGCTTGCCAAAATCATGAGCAGTGTGCAGTAATGAAATCCTAATAGCAGACAGCTGGCTTTAAAGGCACATACTCAATGGCTTTAAAACTTTGCAAAGAAAAACATCTCCCCTGCAAGGACAGCTCAGGGAACCCACGCTTGTCCCATGCAAATGACGGAAGGGAAGGGGTGCCCGGCAGCTCTGCTGAGCCGTGAGGTCTCTCCACATTCTTCATGTGGCAGGAAAGGGGCAGCGTGCACATCTCTCTCCCAGCTTCTCCCAGTGCTTGGCTGAGCCAGAGCCAAATGTCTGCCTCTGTCAAACTGTGTCACGGAGTTCTAATTATCCCTTACCTTCAGCGCCCTCACAGATCTTCTATTTTCCCAGGCTCCAGTCCTGGGAACACCATTTTTTGATGCATGTTTATTTATTTATTTGTAATTGGGTCATTTCCATGTGGCTTTGACCTCTCCAGTTAGCTTCAAAACCCATGTTGCGTGTGGAGGAGTCAACTTTCTACCTCATGACAGACATATCCATTCCCCCTGTTTCTTAGAGTGGGGAACTCTAAGGAAGTTCGCCACTCCAAGTGTCCTCTTCTGTAAGAAATTCACTTGTGGATCTTAGTGAAATTCATGAGTGCAGCTTTCTGCTAGTCAGGTTGTTCAGCTTCGTAGTTGATAGTCCTGGACAAAGAGAAGTGGGGCTGTGAACTTTATTCTGGAATTCATTTCCACTCCACACCTCTACCACTACCCTCCACCCCACCCCCAAAAAATAGAGAAGAGGACAGCTTCCGATGTTTCAAGTCAATATTTGTTCTCGGGTTGTCATCCTGAATTCCCTTTGCATGATCCAAAACATTGTAGCATCCCAGTTTGTTCACTGGTGTGTTCAGACTGTGGGAGGATGAACTGCAGGCAGGTGCATTCGGTGCTCTGAGCATCAGTTCATAGATCATCCACCACACACAGGCAAACAACTGACTTCTCACCACCTGGTTATTGATGGAGACTATCAGGTGACAATCTTTATTAGGATCTATAAGCAACAGTCCAGAATACACTTTGTGAAGATCCTTGTCTGTTTTCTGCTTCTTGCACTTCTCATCTATTGATGTTTTTTGATTGCACTGTGTAGAAGTCTAAAACCTTGCACTATCAACCCCCTGGCGTGAGCTGTCCACCCAAGAAGAGTGACAGCTGTCACTGAAAGGTGAAGATTAAGTGGAAAGACATCTCAGTGTATATATACACCAGCTGCATACTTCTCCAGAAACATAACAAAGCTCTGGCAGAAAAATCATCTTTGTTACAGTAGGCCATATGAGTCTTCTGTCTGAACACTCACAAATGAAAGGCACAAATGGACCCTGTAAGTGTGATGGGGATTTGTGGAGGCTGTTTTGCCATGGGGAGAAGCATGCTGCTGAAATCATGGGTGGGTGGTATTGGATAGAAGAGGCTCCCTGGGAATGAACAAGTTTCCCTAGGTCCATTAAAATATTTGGAAAGCTATAGATAGATGTTTGGGAATATCTGAGGATCTTTTTTCAAATTTCTGAGAAGTAGGTGAGTATACTTCAGCGTTTATATTGGACAAACAACTCTCTTCTACACCTTGCATCCTAGGGAAACTTCAGCTGATCTAAGCTTTATGCATTTATATCTAGAACCTATTTTTGTCTTTTGTTTTAGAAGCTGGGAAGTATGTCAGCTTTGAGTGATAAAATGCTATGCAGTTGTTTCCAGCCAGCGATGGCTTTGGAGTTTTATGCTCTATAACAAGGTAGGCCATCACAGTTCTGGTTGTCATCAAGACAGTACAGTACACACTCAATGTAATACAATGCTAAATCAGCTGAGCTGGACTTTTCTGTTACTTCTTTCTCTCAACAATAAATAGTCCTGTAGACCTGCTATGTTGGGCATGTGCCTTAGCTATGCACATTGTCATGTTTCACATTTTTCCTTTTTCATACTGATAAATGCTTAATGAAACAATATTTGAGCAGGGAACACAGAAAACTTTTAAATGAAAATGAAATCACTTTTAAAGAGAGATACCCTAAAGAAAATAATAAAGCAGCCACTCCATTGCCACAGGCCCTAGCTGCGTGTAAACAGAAGTCAACATTAGACCCTCTTCTGCAATCTGTGGAGGAAGAGAGTGGAGAGATCATGCTGATTTTTTTTAAACATGGGACCACTGTAATAATTAAGAGCAGTATCCTAAAAGAATGAACACGTGTGAATAAAGGGACTGATTTTCAGGGAAGTGCATGATAAAAGAACAGAAATGAAGAATGTAGTTCATTCAGCAGTGGAGCTTAGCAGCCAGCAAGTGGATAGGGGGTGTAGAAAGGTGACTGCTTAACAGAATTAAACTCCCTTTTCCATAGTTTTGCTGTCTGTAGAGATAGATATAGATGTTAGGATGGAACTTGTATTTCCTGTGAAAGCTCAAAACAAATGTGGAAGTTGGATTGGGGGGGTGGGGATGGGATGGGATCTGGTCCTTGAGCTCCTGCAGAATTTTCATTAATTGTGTGCTGCCAATGCTGCTTTCCTCCACTGCGTGCTTGCTGTATGACAAACTAACAATAATAGAGATGATTTCTTTTTTCTTTTTTTTTTTCTTAAAGAGAAGAGAGACCAACCACAGTATCCAGTTTATAGTACCTGTGGAAAGAGGAAATTACAAAAATGAAATTTAGGAAATTCAAGCAATGACAGTACAACAGTACTTTTCCTAGTATTTTTGCATTCAAATTAAATAATGCTTTGCACTATTTAATCTGAAGGATATCTTTTCTGCTTCCATAGCTGCTCTTTAGTATCTTTGTATCTGTATAATTAGTGGTACTTTTGGTAAATGGGTGAATACACTTTCCGAATGTACTGTGATTCTATGTGGGTTTACAAGCCAAAGCAGGGGCTGGGCAAATGAAACAAGTAATTACTTGGAACAGTGGAGAAGTCTCAGCTCTCCACCAGTCCTTGCAGTGCTATATCCAGCTATGTCTATCCATCTTCAGCCTTTAGGTGATGGCAAATGCAGGAACCCAGTTCCATGTGCTGGAGTCCAAACAGTACCCTGCCTGTGCTGTTCATGAAATGCTAAGTTCATCTATTTTTAAGGCCTTCAGAATAACTGAATGTGGGTAAATTCAAAGCCTTTTCTCTGTACACTTAGCACCTAGGTCACCGTGTTTTCAGTCATGTATTTATGCAGAGTAATTTCGTGACTTTTCCTTTGATCAGGTAGAAAGGTTGTCCTCATTGAAATCTCTAATGTTACAGAGCAACCTTGCCACATGAGTTCAGGCATTATTCTGCATCTCTTCTTCATTGTGGGCTGCAGCACATCCTTTTTCCTTAATAAACCAAACATCGCCACCTAGAATTGAAGGAGTGTTTCTAATCTCCCCGCTGTTAGGAGCTGGTGTAATGAGAGGGAACAGAAATGACCTCTGGAGTTCTGTGCAGCCTGATGAGCTTTCACGAGGCTTTCAAATGCCATGAGTTCCACACAAATGACTATAAATAATTGCCTAGGTTGGCCTGACCTTGGGTTGTCTGAGAAGATGATCTGATAATGGCACAAGTGACTCTGATTCTCTTCTGAAGCTGAGATCCCGTTTAGGATTATACTTATTTGAACTCTCTGTAATTTAAGAAGAAAGCTTTCTGCATGCGCCAGTACTGGAAACACATTCTGAACACAGAGGTTACTGATGTGGCAGTTGAAATCATCATGAAATAAGTCACTTGGGATATAAGTTTAAAAAATAAAAATAAAACTGAAAACTTATCTCCTGTTTGACAGTGAAATTTTCTTTCCCTGGTCTCTCAGCCCTGCTCAGAGTTGCCACGATTCATATTCCATCCTCTGTTCTGCAGACTATTTAACAGGCAGATAGTTCTTCACAGGGCCATCAACGTGGAGCTCTGAACATTTTGGAGTACGCATCCATCTGAGAGCAGCTTGTAGATGGGCTGGTCGGGTACCACATCTTTGCAGTCAGGCATCCCTGCCTACTTTCCCTATTACTGGCAAGTGGAGAGTGGTAGTCTCCAAGAATTATTATCCCATTTCATAAAATGCAGTCCAAGAAAGAAGACTATTAATCAAAACAGCCTTTATCACAAGCTTGCTTAGTCACTCCTTCCTTTTTTTTTTCTCCTGATAAATTATGAACAAAGCTAACCATTTTTTTCTTACACTACTGTCTTGCAGAATGCATAGCACTAAGAATAGTCCTATTACTTGCTGCCAGTCCACCCCAAAGTGCTCAGAACTCTGGGTTTCTTCAGACATGATCTTGGTCTATAACAATGAAAGCAAAACAAAATCTTCTGCTTGACCTGTTACAACGCTCATAGTCCCAACCAGAATTATGTGAAGCTTGTCTTTTTAATGAAGCGGTCAGAATTTCTTAGTTAATAGATACTTTAAAATAAATAAATAAATAAAACTGTTTTCAAGGGAGACACAAAATAACATTAAAAGAATTGGCACCAGTTTCTCAGCACAGCCATGCCTGTTACTTGGTGTACTATCGCTGCAATTTTTCAGGTTTTACAGCAAATAATAATTTCTAGATTGCTGCAGAATGTAACAGCTTAGATAGTGTGGTGAGTGTTCTACTGGGAGGGGTGCAAACCACTTCAAAATGGGAACTGATGCTGCCAGTGAAGGTATTTGCTGTTGCTGACGGTTGTACGTGTGGCAGAAAAAGTTTGGGAACTCCCTGGCTTGGAATAAGTAACACCCTGAAGGTAGATGGTCTGCGCAGATTAACTGTGGCCTTATTAGGCCAGGCTGTTACTGTACTGTTTTGTTACTGATACCAGCTGAAAATCTTTAAACCCCATACAGGATGAGAAGAAATCTCCAGAGAGGTATATGAATTATTTATATATCTTATTTCTTCTCAAGTGTCTGTAAAAAATAATTTGATATTACTGTTTTGAGGAATCTCCTAAGAAGTTCATGAAATCTATAATTCTTCAACACCAGTGCCTTTTCTGAAAGACTGAGTTTGGTATGCCTAAGTCAGAGCTCGGCTTATCCTTTCTCTCCTTAGCCAAGAGGAATCCATTCAGGGATGAAATTATGTATTTGGGGAAGCCTTAGGGCTGATTTCATGTTGGCTGTAGTAGTAATATGAATCATAAGTAAATCAAATTGCAGTATCATAAACAGAACCATTTGGGAGGGATGCAGATTTAACTTGGAAGACTGTGGGGACACCAGCGTGTTTATAGGTATGGGGAGGGTGACAGACAGGAAAAGGGCATTTCACAGCCCAAATTTCAGCTCTTTTTACAGTATGTTGTTAGCAGTAACTTGTAACCTATTAGCTAAGATTTTCAAAATACCAGTATGATTTAGTCATGACTTCCATTGAAGTGTAATGGACAATAAGTTTAAATACCATGTATTTAGAAAAAAAATTAAATATTTTCAGTCATTACTGAAGCATGCTATAGTACATTTGTGTGAGGATAAAGAAAAGACAGGTGAGATCTACTGTGTGGGTAGGCAAGCTTCCAAGAGCATTAACGTTTTATTTTAAGAGATGAATAAAAGCCTCAAAATTGCTTTAGACTTGGCAGGTAAGGATTGTTATGCTTCATCTTGCCTCTTGGCCAGAAAGCTCAGTAAGTGGGAGCTTGCCAGATACAGCAGTCTTCCCCACTACCTGAATTTAATTTAAACCATTCTGTGCAGCCCTGATTTTAATCCTTTCATTTTGGTTTTGAGTTACCGCATATATGGCACAATGGAAATATTTTTTCAAACTTAAATTAGAAACATATTTTAGGAGACAAAAAAAAAAAGTGCCTGTCTTCTGTGCAGAATGACACATCTTTAGCTGTTGGATGAAGTAAAACCATAGTAACTTTTTACTTTAAATGTTTGATTATCAGTAAAGAAATGTGGATTTTCTGCGGTGTGCTTTTTCCTTCTCATCACCCTGGCAGTTTGTACACAGCACAAAAACCTTCTTCAGAATGGCCAAACTTTGTGATAGATAACAAAAAAAAATTAAAAGACGTGTTTCTAAAATAGCTTGAGATGGAAGTGTGATGTGTCAAATGTAAAAATCGGTGTGGCATTCTTACTTCTTTGGTAGGTGAATACAGATGTCAGAATGCTGCTGCTCTGGCCAAATTGTCCAGGAAGAAACATAACACAAACACCTTCTACACTTTGTATCTGAAATACTGGTGGTTTGGTGTTGTGCGTTTGTGTGTTTTTGTTAAATTCTACTTAGTTTTTTTTTTTTATTCTCCATAAAAGATGGCAACACTGTCACCTCCAAGAGTGTGTTTCCATGATATGCTGTCTACTTTTGCTCTAAACAGAGAAGAGAACAGGAAGTATAAATGCTCCAAAAAGATGGAGTCGAGTAACAGTTGTGGAAAAAGGATGAGTTGCATGTTGATCTTGAATTTTGCTGTACAGGCTGGCCTTGTTCCTTCCACAAGGAAAAGTAGTAGGCCTTGAAGATAGAAAAGATTTTTTGCAATGTTTTCGTAAGGCTTGGAATATCAGACCTTTATGGAACGACTACAGCACGTGTGTGGAAAGCATAGTGCAAACCTTCATTCCAGGAGGTGTCGTCAGTGGTTTGCTGTCAAACGAAAGGATGTGTTGGGTGGCCTATCACAGAGAGCTTTGGCATGGTGCTTTTTGACACATTCATCAAAAACACAGTTGGAAAATTAGAGTACGGGTTATGAAGGTGACAGTTATGAACTGGAATTAAAAAAAAAAAAAAGGATTTTGGTCAAGAGAGACAAGTGTGAGGTACTGTCACTGGACAGGAGTAACCTGCTGCATAACCAATGGTCAGTGACTGATCTAACATCAGTTATTGCGATTCCTTCTTCCTTATGTTGCACTAAATGCATTTAATACATTACCCATGAAATAATCATTTTATTCCAGTAGCATTGGAAAGCATCAGGCATAATGCATCCTAGTCTGGACACTGCATCTCAGAGCAACTGAATACCAACAACGAGAGTTCAGCATAGAGCACTGAAAATGCACTGAGGTCTCGAAAAATCTTTCAGGGTGTAAGTCATTGAGATGATGCTTGTTGACTTCTTACAAATGATTACTAGAATTTGATTAAAATACCAATTTTTTGAAGAAGGGTTTTAGCCTTTTAAACAGGCAAATTTTTCAGTAAATCGGGCATGTATCAATATAATTTCTGCACGTGCTTCTTGTGCTTGCAAGTTGGCAGCAGAACAGGAAAATAGAAAGAAATAGTTGATATACGGTTGCAATTAAAGGAATATGAAGACTTTGTTCTTCAAAAGACCATTTAGGGTCTACTTCTGAAGACAAAAATGCCCATACATCATGTCTGTGTGGACATAGCATGCTGATATATTGGGACTGGGACTACTGGAACGTAATCTTTAGTTAATCAGTTTGGTTATCTAGATGCCAAACTATTTGTTAATATGATTGTCTCACCAGGCTGTTGTCTGAAATCTGCCTTTTTCAGAAAATATATAAG
The DNA here is from genome assembly GCF_013377495.2 of Cygnus atratus. Classification (NCBI taxonomy): domain Eukaryota; kingdom Metazoa; phylum Chordata; class Aves; order Anseriformes; family Anatidae; genus Cygnus; species Cygnus atratus. The sequence continues at coordinate 7,529,773 of NC_066370.1, forward strand.
CAACGTTTGATAGAGCTTTAGAAAGATCACTTTGAGAAGTGTCTTAATGAATTCTTACAATAAATTGTCAATGAAATAGGCATCATTTATGGACTGGGTTGGTAAATGAAATTCACTTATTAGGTGATCTTACTAGTGTTGATTCAGGGCAGGGGGTGCAATTATGTCAATGAGATCACTGGAAAAAGTGCTTACTTCTGCTGTGCTTAGAAAATTGTGGAGTTAACTGTAGCTTCCCTGAGTGCTGGTATGTGGAGAAGGTCACTCTGTCATCCTTTGGTGTTGGCCGGGAGTCACAGCTGACATGATTGTTTCAAGACAAGGCAGATTGAAAGAGAGGAAGGGACCGGCAGGGTATCACCAGTGAGGAAAGCTTATCTACGACATGCTAGCTACCCTGGCAAAGTGTAAAAAGGCCAATTAGCTCTCTGCTTGTCCTTCCCTTCCTGTTGTTCGCTGCCCAGATGTGAGCCACTCACAACTTTTTCCTAAGGCTTTGAGCAATGAGTTGCTTTTTCTAAGGACTGGCAGGAAATCATTTAATAAACTGGGGGTAGGGAGAAGTTTCCTGTCCTAGTTACTCCCTAAATAGTTCCTAAGCTAAGAAGAGAAGACAGTTCAGCAGGCCAGGCCACTAGCCCCACTATCCTTATCTGTGTTCCTCTGACAGTAAAGGTCTAGCCAAGCTGACCACATCCCCCTTCATTCCAGTAGGGACTCCTAAAAACTTCAAAGGCATTTTAAAAGCAAGTTGGGGTTTAAGTACCATGTTAACATAAAGGACGTGCTTTCAAGGCCACAGCTATGTGATCAGCTCTGTGTAGGTGGGCTGGACTGGAACCTCAGGACCCTTGTGGGATCCTTACTGACATTTAATGATGAATCAATCTATGTGAAGCCTATTTTGCAATACATGTAAAGAGCATAACTGGGATTGATTTGGTATTTGTCTTGTCTTATACCATACAGTATTAACACTTCGCTACTTTGGTCTGTAAGTAAAAGGGCTTTACTACTTTTAATCCTAAAGAAGATAAGAAAAGGCAAAGAAGTTCATTTTACGTCTGAGAACAGTGCAGGCCTGTGTTATGCCTAAGGCAGTACAAATCCCCATAACCTCTTCCTGCCTGGTGGGCAGTGGCTCTTCACCTCCCAGCCCCACACTTGTTGCTCACGGGAAGGCTGCAGGGAGTTTCCTGCACCCAGTCATGCTGAGGTAGAGGGAAGCAAGTGCAGATAAAGCTAGATCCTGCTCTAAATGTCCACCACTATCAGATAGCTAAAATGCATAAGGCAGTTACATAAATCCTACTTACACTTTGGATGTGGATATCTCCTTAATATTTCTTGTCTTATTCACCATCCCAGTAAATTTGGAAAACACTTGCATATTTGCTAAAGAATGCATGCACTTGTTTAAAGTTGTGTAAAAATTGTCATTTGAGTGTATGAATAATAGGCTTGTAAATTCTGTAATAAGCACATGGCAAGTTCAGAGATTTAATACTTTAACAATCCTACTTAAGAGCTGCACTGAAAGCGTAGCATATTTAAAATAACACAAATTGAAAACTGCAACAGTTTTGTAATGTCTGATAAGTTCTGTCAGATTCAATAAAGAATGTTTTCTAAGTAGCTGCTGTATTTAAAGCACTATTGACTACATCTGTGCTACTAATGAAAAAAAATAATCCTTGCTGTGCTTCCAAGTATACAAATACTATTATTCAACACCTGAAGACAAATTATTTACTAAAGACATGACATTTTTTTTCTGAAAGAAGTGTGTATTTATTTCTTGAGCAGACATCCTCAGCACAGCTGAAAAACCTCTTGGAAAGCATAACACTGCAGAAGGGTCCTGAGGAAGGATATGACAATGTTCTGTGAGATGTGGAATCTGGTAGACTGCCTGCTTCCAGTGACCTTGGGACCCTGTCAGGTACAGTGATGAGTTCAGTTTTATCAAGGTCTATAGCAAACTTCAGGTAAATAGATTAAAATCTTGGATCGGAAGCTTTGTCCATACCAGGAGTTAACTTTTCTGTGTTGTAGTGGGCAGCACAGAAAACTTTAGTTCTGGCTTAATTTTCTAATTGTCACTTAATGTTGAAATATTACAATTTTTCTTCTACACCTGAAAGAGAAGTTTAATATGCCAGGGATGTAGCATATATCTTTGCACTGTGCTTGTGCTCAACTTTTCAGGACAGTTGTCATCAACCTAGTCTCATCCTCTTTCTAGCTGTAAATCTAAATGCACTGTAATTTTATTGTCATGGTCTTACATGCCTACACTTCTATTCTGCAGAATTAGCCACAAGTTTAGAAGTCCCCAAAAACATGATATTCACCTTATTTCAATGTAACATTCTACTGCATTTTTATTATTTTTACTTTTAATTTTCATCTGCAGCCCCAAGAGCTAAAACCCCTCACCTTTTAAGTGAAATAGTTGAGGATTTACAATGTAAAAGTTGTGGTCTCCTGTGCCTGCAGGAGGTGAGACTTTCTCAGAAGTACTAGAAATTGCTAAAACGTAGAAAAATTGAGTTTAGTAAAGTTCTGGCTGGTTTTCTTTAGTAAGACGAACTATTAGGCAATATGTGCAGGGTTGTTAAGCTGGATGTAGGAGAGTTCAGTTTCAAAAGAGGCTATAGGGTACAGCTGTGTGCTAATTGATTATTCATTAAAAGCCAATTCCAGTTTCACTGTTCTGACTGTCCTCATGAGAGCTACAGGAGAAACAAATGGGAGAATACATTTTTAAAAGCAGATATCTGCAACCTGACATTGGGAATACAGATGGTTACACATGCTGGACAGTTTTGTTTGGTATTGTGTTTTGCTTATAATTGCTTTGAAAGTGAGTTAAAGGAAAGCAATGTTCTTTTGTTTCTGGTTTTTTTTTTTCCACAGATCATAATTTCTGCATAGTTTTAGCTTCTTCTCCCTGTAATACCATAGTCTTATAGTCACCTCTCAGCTCAATCTGAGAGGCTGAAATCAATCTGAAATTAAAATCTACTAGCTGAAGGGAAAAGCATCTCAAAAATCAAAATGTATCAGTTAAGTGAAATCTTACTGAGCCTGTTTCTGTTACCTTACTTTTATACACTGCCTTGAATATTCTGTTTGGAAGTCCTTTTTGATTTACCTGAAGTCATTCCAGTAAATTTTCTCCCCTGTTCTTTGTCATTGCTGAGCTACTTAAGCATGGGAAGGCTTGTTTGTTTTTTTGTTTGTTTTGTTTCTTCAATGCTCTGCCTGGAATTTTAAAGCAAAAGAAAACTTACATATGTGTGCAAATGATAGAAACTTCAATTTCAGATAGAAAAAGTTTGAGTGGATATTTCAGCAAAGGCATAATTATTAATAGTCATAAGGATGTGCCAGTCTGCCAATAATTGGACTAGGGTGCAAGTTCTCAGGTATGCACATTAATTGAATTGTCTGACCTGAGCTTGTGTATCCAGATCTAAGTTTTGTCTTTCTTGACACTGTCAAAATACCTTTACTCTGAACATGCGTAACCTGTGGTTTTTCACCACACTTTCCGTATTTTTTCCTGAACTGTGCTCTTGTAGGCTGTTCTGTTCTCCATATAAACCCAGTTGGTCTGTCTTCCCCCTTAGCCTCCAAGGATTTGGTCTGTGAGGGGGAAGTGTTTAAAAATAATTCCAGTTATGGTAGAACAGCCTGTATCCTTTCTATAGAGTAGCTGACATCAGACTTCTGAGTTCACAAAATAGTCAACAAAAGATCAGTAAAAGCATCTAAGGATTCTGAAGGACAAAGATTTTTTTCCTCTTCCCTTTAAAGGGAAAATGGGACTTTTCAAGCAGGAGTAGACTTTCAGACTTTGTGGAAGCCTGAATGACACATACCTCTTTTTAGAAGAAAAAAATAGTAAAATTACATAGCCTGAAGAACTACCCAACCTCTCAAAAGCTTTCCATTTGAGAATACACACAGCTCTTCTGCAATACCTAGTTAAAAGATAGATGGAATATTAAAGGGTCCTGCATGAGTGGAGCTAAGGAGAGAAATCTCTCCTATTTTTTTTTCTGACGGTGTGAGGGAGACACACACATGCCAGCTCCTGGGAGGTGGGTGAGAGATGTATTTTGCTCACTAGATCACAGTAAAGCTGGGGGAGGTGAAGAGATGCAACACAAGGCTGCAGATGGAAAACTAGACCAGGGAGTATGTGCCTCCAGGGAAAACCCAGTGACCGCCTGTGGCTACCAAATAACTTACCAGTGTGGGAGGGCTTAAAGCAGGGGCCAAATTAGGAGATGCAAAATAAAGAGTGAAGAGGAGTTGGGGGTACAGGCGGGAATCAGCTAAAATGGAGAGAGGGGTAAGTAACGGCTCTATGACTTGCTCCCCTCCCAGTACCAGCCACGTGCTGAGGCATTACTGCCACCCAGCAAGGAGACAGCAGGAGGCTGGGTGTCCCACTCAAAGTCACCTTGCACAATTCTCACTGCAGCAGAAGGGATTTGAAGCAAACATCTGAAGCACGTGGATAAAGAGAGGCCAAATGGTAGAGCAGAATACTGCCTTAGGCCTTGATTTGGTAGCCTTTGAAATTTCAAGGCAGAAATTCTGCGAGAGACTAGAGAAGAGCATGAGCAAAGAGTATATGCTCAGCATTTCATGGCTGGTCACCATGTTCAGCAGCACCAGAGCCAAGAATCACAACAAATGCTTATATTATTTTAAAATGTTAATTTACTGCTGTGGTACTACCAAGAGCTGGAAATGCTACATTAAGGCAGGTTTTTCTCAATCCAATGTTTAGTGAACTTTTTAAAAGAAACTTTAAGAGGGGTTTTGGAGACTTCAGTAGCACTGATTTGAAAACAGCATTGGACTGTTTATAAAAGTAATGATATTTTCAATGTGTGCACATATAACTGGAAACCCATTTGTTAAGCTTTCTCACTCTCTCCTATCTATCAAAGCCAGAACTTCTTATGAACTGTTATCTGTTAGGAACAATATTTTACACTCTCCAAATTTGTTGGGTTACTTCTGAAAGACTAAATGTTGAAATAATTTCCTTTACATACAAATTAAATTTCTCTTTTTCCTGGCATGTAAGTTTAAACGAGGAAAATAACACACACTTTTCTTCTCAGTATTAGCTACATTCAGAGAGCCACGCAAAACCTTTCTCAGTACTATGAGTATATTATTTCCTCTGTTGAATGCTAGTAGGTAGTGCATTCACTATGTTTATAGAGTGTAAGTTCTTTGGAAAGCCCAGTGAAGGCACAGGCCCAGACATAAATGTCTCACTGGGCTCCTTGTCCTGTTCCTCAGATGCTGTTATCTCTCTGAAGAGACGGCCTCTTCACTGCTCCACTGATGCAACTCTCACTGTTTCACTGATGCCCCCTTCTGCCCTCCTTGCCTCATATCAGGGGAAAATCTTAGTTCATGACTATGTAGAAACTGCGTGGCCTATGATGTTCAGTCTGGGTTTGAGTACTGCTGGTACGTCCTGGGACAGGTGCATCCCAATGGCCAGTGAAGGAGTCGCACGCAGAAGCAATTAACACTTTCTGCAAGGTCCTTATGAAGGCACTGGAAACACACTGAAGGTAGATCTGTTAGGAGTCCTTATATGTAAGCGTGTGATCAAACCCACTCTAAAGAGCACACTTGGCTACACACAGTTCTCCTAATTGTGTGCTCACCTGAGAAATTTTAGCCAGCGTATTGTATCTGAAATAAGCTCCTCTTTACAAAAAATGTCAGAGTATCTTTGAAAAATTAGGCCCGATCTCTATGGCTGTTCTTGCTCACATAATCCTTTCCACTCCAAAAAAAACTTTAATGCGATGCGAGACTGTACATACCATTTTCATTCATGGCTTTCGTTTCCTGACCAGTTTCCATGTCATGCTGCTCCTGGGTCAGTCAGCAAAAGGAACAGTGTTCTGGCTCCAAGGTGCAGTTCTTCTTCCTGGCCAGAGACACCCAGGGAATGAGGTGGGAATGACCCAGACCCACCTTCCGTGCTCGTGCAGCCCCGGGGGTTCGGTTCCAGTGGGTTGCGTTCAGGCACCCTGCACCTTGCTAAGAAGTATCGAGACTATCAGTTTCCACAAGCTTTTCTTCAATTGATTTTGGGAAGTGACCATGGCGCTGAATGACTTCAAATCTGAAGGTCTGCCTGTCCTAGGAAATCTGTTGAGGAATGGCTCTTTGCTGGAGGTCCCTTTGTGGCTGCTAATTGTGGGTGGCATGCCAGGGACGCTTCTGGAACTGGTCAGGAACAGCCCTTGTGGGAACCACCCCCGTACTGATCAGTCCTTGGGCTGTGAGGCCTGGCCTCCCAGGGGATACCAGAAAGCTTGTTCTAGAGAAGGGGGGGATTTTAAAAGCTCAGAACTCTGAAAATTCATGCAGTGGGGATACTTCTGTAACATAGGCCCCAAGCCCAAAGAGTGCAGGTGCTGGGAGACCAAAAAACTCAGACTTTGAGAGAGGTTTTGTCCATTAAAAATAGGGGTGAGAGGGTACAGGCTGCTTTAATTCAGAGTGAGTAAGGGGAAGGGAACATGACCCTTTTTCCAAGCGGAATTTTTAGGGAAAAGATGGCTGCAGCTTATGGAGTTTTCAAGTAAGTGCAAGGATTGTAATGCTGTTCCTAATGCCAGTTGCAGTTCTATCACACTCCTGTGGAAAAAAAATCAGTCACTGTGCTATCTTTATTTTTAAAATATCAAATGTGGTTAACACTCAGCCCCCTGTTTGTGTTGCAATGATGGTTTGACATATAGCAACTTAATAGCTAAAACCAAAAACGATACCATGTTTCAGTCCTCACATGGTGGTGGGTTGGTGCCAATATTGGTGTCTTCAGAAATGAGCCATTAAGAAATTAAAAAGCACAACACTGATGTATTTTTCAAAAATTCATTAAGGTGAATTTTCTCTTCCTTTTACGGATCAGTTAATGCTGACATTTCAAATGAAACTTCAGTTTCAGAGAAAAAAAAAAAAGCACACATTCTTTTTAAGAGAAAGTCCAACAAAATTTACATAAAACCTTTGTGTCTTAAGCATTCTCCTACGTCCTGATATAGCTGTCCCTCAAACAAAACTCCTGTTTCTCACTGTAAACAGCAAACAACACGACCACGAGCGTGCCTTCCCTCTGCCTTCTGCTCAAGACATGTTGACACATAGAAGTGGCAAAGAGCAAGGTGCAAACAGATGAAAATCCCAGCTGAATGAGTGGGTTTTTAATCTTCTTGCACCTGTTTCCAGGAGGGGAGTGTGACAGTGATAGGGTGCAGAAAGGAATGCCACAACCTGGGCAGCAGGATGGGGGTGGAGGCAGAGGTCCCCTGGGAGTGGGGTGGGGGCGGGAGGGGCAGCAGCTTGCATCATACCACAGACCTTGCATTTGGATCAGCTGTGGTACTAAAGACAAAAATATAAATAAAAACAAGTCATATAATTTAAGAGCAGCTTTTAGGTGTGGAGTTTACCTAGGGGAAGTAAAGGTGTTTACCTGCACAAGGATCTAGCACAATATGAAAGTATCAGCTTTTGAAATCACTTTGAAATCGTTTCCAAAAGAGATTTTTCTGACACAATCGTGATGACTCTGCTGTGTGGATTTCATGCACAGCAGAATGCAATCCTATCTCCCGAGGTAAGTGCCTGTGCACAAAGTGGGGTTCTAAGTGGTTAAAAGTAGTGCTCTGAAAATGCAAATTGTCCCGGTAGAAATTGCTGTTGGAGTTAAAGAGGACAGTGCAGTCTCTGCAGAGGGGTCTGCCCTGAAAAGCTGATGCTCTCTCAGATGCAGAGCAGGGAGTGCAGAAGGAGTTGCTGGAAGTCTTTTCAACACCATTTTATATATCTCCAGCAGTAAATCACTAACGTCCTCATGGTTAGCAAGCCTGAGCCCACACTTCAGAGAAGAGTCTGGTTGGAGTGCAGGAAGACACCCAGGGTTTCCAGCTGCTTGTTACCCAGCACTCCTATACATAGAATTGATAGAGTTGGCTTAAATATTATATCTTGCAATGTTTCTGGAAACCTGCAAACCTGTCCGTTTGTAGCATGTAGCTGGATCCTGAGTCAGCTACTTTACTGGTAGGGATGGAGACTTAAGGCAGGTATGACTTAGTTCTAGTCTAGTTGCATTTACAATCCTTCAAAATGATGCAGAGCAGAAATTAATTTCAAATGTTGTTTAAAATTCCATGTTGTTGCTATAAATCCTTGTGGTTTTTTTCCCCATTCACTCTTTTGGGTGGACTCCTAGCGAGTTTGACAGGAGCACAGGACATTTTTGATATATGGCATCAGGTCCGTTAGTTCAGAAACCCCACACAGAAGCTTGTTTTTAGAAAGAGAGAAAATAAGATTAAACAGGACAGGGAATGCTGTTATGAAGGAATGAAAATATTTTCATTACCAGAGTATTTGTATGTCAACAGCTGATAGGGAATGATGTGAGACATTCCCAGAAGGACTCCCAAAGATTTTTTCTTGTGTAGTAGACCAATTAGCAGAGCCCAGATTAAATGAGCAATGTCACAATGCCTCTTGCATTAAGAAGTGTGACATTCAGGCTCTTTATCTAGTAAATATTTGCTCTTCTTTATCCTTGTGACTTTCATTACACTCCTTTCAACAGCTCTCTGCTCCCAAGTAATACAAGGGAAAACATTAGCTTTTCCAACACAGCTTTAATACATACAGATTTTTTTTTTGCAGTATATATTTTAAAATATTAAGGAGATGCTTTGTACGCTTACAGAGCATGCACACTTTAAAAGGAGGGAGAGATTAAACTATGTTAACCGAGAACTAGTAATATTTCTAAGCTTACTTCGTGGATTAATAAAGGAGGAAATGAGCAAATTCTGTTTCATATTCTGCCACCCAGCTCTCCTGATGCAGCCCTTGAACTGGCCCAAAAGAAATTATTTGAGTTACAGTTGTTTCCTTATGTGGTTTGCAGAGAATTTTTTTTTCCTAGAACAAACAACTGAATAATTAGATCAAAAGTAGCTGAAAAACTAGCACTATTTAAAAAAAAAAAAAAAAAAAAAAAAGTGTTCCTTTGTCTTAGCAGCTTCTAGATTCCACTGCAGAAGTGGCTGTGTTCAGGTGACAGGACTGCTTACAGCCTTTCCCTGGCTCAGATTTTGTCCATTAGTTTGTTCGAAGTGGCTAGAAGAAATATGGCTATAGACTTAGAGCATTAGCTTTTCACTACATTTAGTTTTAAGATATCTTTCTAATTTCCATATGTTTTAAAATTTGCACAACTTATTAGTTAATGGCTGTGATCTTTCTCAGATAACAGAAATAACTGCACCAGGTCATAATTCAGAATCAGATGGCTCATTTGAAAGTGTTGTCTGCATGGCACACCAGTTACATGCATTCATTGGAAAAAGGGTAGAAACAGTGGAACTGTATTCAATTATATATTAGCATCTGCAGGACTTGCATTCCACAAGGCTGTTATCCATGTCATTTCATTTCTACGTACTCATCTCCTGGAGTTTTCACCTTATTTTTATATTCTGCCTTAAAATTGTTTATCTGCTAATCGCCCTTTTTAAAAGTGAAGCATGAGACCTCTGTTTCTCAGGTGAGAGGAACACAGAGATGAGGAGTTAATTCCATTGGTGATATTTATTAATATTACTGTAGTAAGCCCCAGAATGGGGCCAGGATCCTACCGTCCAGGGCACTCTATGTACACTTTGCCATCCTTCCCCTGAAAAGCTTACAATAGCATTGGAGCTGAGAATTTCAAAAGGGCCTAAGTGTTTTGGGGGTGGGATGCCAAGAGAAAGCAGATGAAATTGTGTCCCTCAGTTGTACATGCAACCTTGTTAATTCCTATCTAAATCTCTTTATACAAGTATCAATTGGTTAAGAGCTTACTGTTTGATAGGATCATCTGTCAGAACCAACATTTTTTTCTTTGGTTTGCATTTATTCTGTCTTCACACAAGCTCTGTGGGGCCTTCTTTTGGAAATACCAAAGAGTTGCTTTAGGAGTAAATGTACTTCATTCTCCAAATGGTTTTTTTTTTCAGATTTTCTTCTGACATTCATGGATTTCTTTTTCAGTATCACAAGTCCTGAGATACTAGCTGACCCCTTTTCTGGAAGTTGAATTCTGTTTTGCTGAACCACTGACTATGAGATTAGTGGGATGATGGGAACCTCTACCTTCTGTGAAAAGAATCATAAAATGTCTATTTTAAAAGGGAGGATTGAAATGTGTCAGAAGACATCGATTCCCTGCATTGTCAGCTCCTCCATATAGGCATTTGCTGCTCCTTACGCTGGTCTGGGAGCACAAATTTCAATGTGTATTTCTTTTACAGTTCTGTTGTGTGCATGCATATAAATACATTTAGGAGAAAGCATTTTTTTTCCACTATTCTTAAAATGTTTTCAGTTTGCTGTTTGTGGAGATTACCTCTCTTTAGAACAAAGCTGAATATAATACAAATATAAAAGGCAGAAAAGTGTTACTACTCCCCTTCCCTTTCCTACTCAAAAGATCCCAGAACATGAGGGTACTTTCCCAGAACTGAGCTAAATCCCCTGAATATTGCCTCCGGCAGGGGAAAGGGAGCAGGCATGTCACAGGTTCCTAATTAAAGGACTGTTCCTCTCCATAAGGAGGGATGAGTGTGAAAATAGAGAAGCTAAATCAGCATCTAATGTTGATTATCTAATAGTCAAGCTTGTGGGCTATTCCCACCCCTAACTATTGCTGGGGTCACTTGGAAGAGGAGCGACTGCAGGGATTACACTAAGGGTGGGGATGCACTAACAAGAATGCAATGAATAACTTGACAAAATTGTGCAGCAGTTTACCCATTGCAAAGAAGCCTTCACCTCTTGCTGGAGTTTTTTTGGCATCGAGAAGAGCTTATCTTCAAGTAACATGCAGAGTGTAAGGTGAATTGCAAAAGAGGAATGCAGACAGCTTCTCATATCAGCACATTGTTTTGGTTAAGACTCTACTGGAGTTTTGTAAAATGCATTTGGGGGAGGGGAAACGAGACAAAGTCAGCATGTCCTCTGGATTTACTTAGTTAATCAAACAAGCTTAACAAGAAATTAACACTTCTAAGCTTAGAAAACAATTGTCATGTTACTTCAGTTTTCGTATGACTTCAAACATTGTACCAGGCTGTCTAAATAAGAACAACCCAACAAAACAGAAGCTTTGCAGCTCTGGCTGTAAAGACAAAGGTAACGTGACAGATCGTGCTTCAGCAGCAACTGTATAGCAGGTTTGTTTTTAGGTCTGTCTTGTTGGGGGTGGCTGTGGATCTTGCAGAACCCTGGATGTTGGCAAAAGCAAAATTCTTGGTAAAATCACCATTTCCATTAATTCTTCTCCTTTCTTTCTGACTTATCTGATAACATGCAAAACTATTAACTGCACTTTCCTGGCTTGTACTTTTTAAGAACTGCCTACTCATAAGGCTAGGCATCTTGTACACCTCTTTCCTAGCTAGATCGGTGAGACTCCTACAGGATCCTTACTCCAGAGAGCCTCCTTTTCCATAAACTGAAAATTCAAATGTATTTTCAATATTTGATTAAAACGTACTCATCCTCTTTTACCAAGAATTAAGAACAACAACAAAGAAACATTAATATGCCTGATGTGTTGGCTTTAAATGAACTGTTTCACTGTTCCGGCACTGAAAATCCCTATTAGCTTTGGGGATGCTGTCCTTTGCACTGGAGACACTGTACGTCTCCTGCCAGCGTGGTGGTGCTGGTCTCTGCCCAGCATAGCTCTTCAGTAGTCACCTTAGTCTTTCTTTGGCCAGGCTTGCCTCCATTCTCTGTTGATATCTTCTTCCTCTTGCTTAGCTCTTGTCACTTCTCTGTTCTGTGATGTTTCTTTACCACCTTCTGACCCCCAATAAGTTCAGTGCTTGCATTCCCTCAAATGTTTTTTACGTTACACACTTAAAGGCCTTTATATTCTGTGGTTTTGCAGTTTCTTCTTCAAGAAGTAGGACCATATAGCACTTCTCAGGTAACTGAAGCAAGCCAAGTAAAGCCTCTAATTTAAAAATAATTTAAAGATGGGTTAAAATACAGGGTTTTGGTGATAAATCTCACACTTGAGGGTCCCACCCAGTCAGCTGGAGAGCTCAGTGTTCTGTGTGCTTACCTGGTTCTTCAAAGAAGGGAGTGGACTGGGGAGGTTTCACTTTTTTCTTAAAGAATTGAGATTCTGGATAAGCAAAATAGCAAGTGTCAACATTGCTGGGGAAGGGGCTGTAGGTATTTGCACGGGTTCTTTGGTGTAGACATCGCTGAGCACTTCTGTAAATGCTTGAATAAGGGCTGCCATGATCATACAGGCTCTTCCTTCCTCAGAAGGATCCCACCTGATCTGCCCCTTATCTGTGGAGATGATCACAGGTGCCTTGTCTCGATCTTTATTCTCTTCTCTCGGGTGTTCGTACTGAAACAGGCTCGCAATGAAATGAGTGATTATCTACTGTGGTCCAGTGCCTTTAATGAAACTATTTGAATGAGTAAGGGATAGTGTGTGGGGTATGAGTCACCCTGGAACTGCATGTTCCCTCCAGGACAACCTTCGGGAGGAGGGGGCGGGCAACATCTGCAAGGATACTGGGGAGAAGGTTAGTGCACGCAGGCCTGGTTATTTGAGCATGGATAGAAAGACAGGGAGAAAAAATCTGAGCTCTGCAGACTGGCAGTTCCTAAGCTGTATTCGGGCAGGTACATAGATGATTATATCTGAGTAATACCAAGGACCATTGCAGTTTTTAACAAGACGAGATTTGCAAATTCCTTGTCAGCAAATGCCTTCAGGAAGTGTACAGCAGGAAATAAAAAAAGGAGTCCCTGTCTTGTAATCCACAGCCATTTCTGTGGTGCCTGAAGACCTTTCTTTTACCCAGTGCAGTTGAGAGACATTTTCTTAGTGTAAATGTTGCTTTTGGACTACTACGCTTGTGTCATTCTGAAATAACAGGAAAATAGGTTTCAGTGTCATGTTGTAGGAATGTATTTAAGATGCAGGTTGTATCTATAGCTGTGAAACTCAGGGAGCTGCTAAGGCTAAAAATGTAAGTAAATATATAAATAAAATATATAAATATTTGACATATTTTTCATATAGGCATTATTCTAGGGTAAGAGAACAGTGGAATGATCAGCAATGAAGTAAAAGCTTTTTTCTAGTAGCTGTTTTTAATGTCATTCCATATATACAAATGCATAACCCCATTCTCCCCCATCATGAATTTTTTCCTCCTGAAAATAGATTGTTTGCTAGTGAACCTCTCTTTTATGTATTGTAAGCAAAGTAAATCTGTGCAGCTTACCAAGGAGCAATTAAAAAGCAACAGCTGAACAGAAGGAACATTGGGCTGAAGCAATGTCTGGTTACTCTCTGGAAAAGAGTAGATGTTTCTGATGCACATTTAGAGCAACTCCTGCATGAATCTCATGTGATCAGACACATCCCTGTGGCAGCTGGTGATGCTGGATTCAGCTCCCTAGCTTTTCTTTTTCGTGTCAAAAATTATTTTTTTATGTGTGAGAATTAACAGAAATTGCACTGTATGCCTCTACATTCAGAGTGAATAAGGTTTCATTTCCCTTTAGTTTGAGCTGTTAGCCAAAAAGGAAGATATCTAGTGATTGGCTTTTTTAATGTCTTTTCAACCCTGTACTAAACTCTCTGATAGAGTCATAATTTGCTATTAAAAATAATAATAATAACCTTCTGATTGAACTTCAGTTCTTCACAATGGACTGATCTTGGAGGGTCTCTAGACAGGACTAGATAGGTTGTCTTTATGCCAGTAATTAACAGGAAATAATTAGGGGGAGTTAACTAGCAATAGATAGAAAAGTTCCAGGACTGGCAAGCACTTTGCTCAATCTCTCTGTTTTCCCCACTTCTCTGTCCCTGATTTTCCCTTTTCTTTCATTTGATGGATCTAGTTAAGTGAGGCTATTAATAGGCTGGACTGTTTTCATAAATTTGGTCCAGACTAAATGAATCCTCCCTCTTTAAGGGCTAAATTAGAGTTCTGTGCAGGCAAAAGTAAGAGTGCACCAGTCCCCCTCTGCTTCCCCATAATCACCTCTCCTAACTGCCGTGGCCAGTAGTACGTCCACTCCAGAAAGCTGCCCGTTTCCCACGAACTGTAAGCACTTGGCTATTTTGCAAAAATTGATATTTCTAGAGTTTATCGCCAGTTGGTACAGTGGCAAAAATGAGGCACAACTTAATGCCCAATGCTTCTCAATTTCAGTTACAGTTTTGACTTGTGTACATTTTCCTCATGCCTTTAACAGACAGCAGCCGTGACTTTTGTTCTGATCACCACTCTGTACATCTCCGCTGCCTTTCAGTGTGCCTGTGAGCTGCCCACCCCAGTCCTCGGCTCCTGTGGGGCCAGGGCAGCGTGCAGCCCTGCTCTGGTGAATTCCAGCTGAGTCACGTTCGGGTGCTGAGGCTGGTACGCAGCAGCACCCTTGGCAGAGGAACACTCCACAGCACCTGAATTCTGACAGAGCTGCTTTCCAAATGAAGAGAGTAGTTTGCTGTCATGAAAGTCCTGAGGTAGCTAAGAAAGATAATGGACACAGAGAATGTGGCGATGAACAATGAGAATTTGGTCAGCATAATAGTAGCAGTTCCTTCCAATTCAACTACTTTGACAAGGGGAAATATTCTAAAACCCCGAAGATCTAACAATGCTACTCTTATCAAATCAATTCAGCATCCCTCTTGCAAATCTATTTTCTTCCTCATCCTCTGAATAACCTGAGTTAGAACAGCTGGTTGTGGAACAAGTCCATCTTACAGATGCTGCAACTCAGATTATATTTTATTAAGCTGAAATGGGAGACACAGCAAACTCTCCTAGGGAGTTCAGAAGTTTCCACCCTTCTACTAATTGCATACTGTACAGGAAATGGAGGTTACAAAAAAAAAATTACAGAAAGTCATTCGGTGTATCTTCTAATAGAGTCATTACCTTGGAGTAAGTTCTCATCTCGGAAATCCTCTGAAATGAGAGAATCAGGAGAGCCTCTGGCAGTTCTTGGTATTTGTCAATAAATAAGAGTGAAGGAGGACAGTGGCTGGTTCTGGTCTCCAGTGCTGCCTCTATTAGACTTCTACCCCTGTGGAGACTTGGCATTGCATGCCTGTGTTTAAAGCTAAACTCTCTAGGCCTCTCTCTGCCTGCTCAAATTCTTTCACAGATGTATTGCTTTCTTCTGTTATCACAACTACTTTCCCCTGTAGACACCTTCTTTTGAAAAGTGCAATATTCACTATTCCTACAAAGTTGAATTGAAAGTATTTCATATTGTTAATCCTACATACAAACAGACGAGCATTATAAATGTGCTGCTTTCATCTCACTAGAGTGATGTAAGATAAAAACTCAGCACTCACCTGAAACCAGAGATTCGGGTCACTCTTGAACATACCAAATCTTTCTCGCTCTGGGAGTACAGCTGTGCTAGATGCTTCAGTCCAGCCACCTGGACTCAAACTAAATCTTAAAGGGAGAGCAACTTTTTTCTCCTCCTCCCTCTGTCTCCAACAGCTATATAAAATTAAAAAAAAAAAAAAAAAACCTCTCAAAAGTAAGTGAATAGTACTGGCTCTTGAGAATAAAGTCATTTTGGCAGTTGCAGATCAAGACAATCGCTATGAAAGGGATGCTTTATACTCAGTTTATGCTTTGGGAGGTAGCCCTCCAGAAATTTTAAAGTAATGGAAGTGTTTCATCCACACTAATGCCAGACTGATCAGTTTCCTCTCTTGAGTGGGGAAAGAGAATTATCTGGGAAACACAATGGTTCTTTTTTTTTCTTTCAGTGTCAGTGAGTCATAAACAGGTATAAGGCTGAGGATCAGAAGGCCTGTACCATATTCTCATTTCTTCTAACTGCCTATAGTCTACATCAAATTTACTATATTAGCTTCATGTACATTAAAGAAAGCATCACATAACCTCCCAAAATGAAGGAAATAACAGCTTGCAATTCATAGATGAGGTACTTAAACACAGGTTTAATTTAACCTGTAGACATGCATAAAGAGGCTCCCCAAGGGCTGATATACAAGTTTTGCCCACTGAACTATACTGAAATTTCTTCGTGCTTCTGTGGGAAATTGAACTTCTTATGTAGCAAGGACACCAAGACTTCATCAAGTACTTCACAACCCGTCAGTGGGAAAAAAAGCTATTATGGATGCCAATTTTTAATTTGATCTATTTTACAGAATAACTGCAGGACTGAAGATATTCCATTAACATATCCATATTTGGGTTTTAAATTATTACAAATACAAAAATCTTAGGGCAGGGTGGAAAGCTGTAAATTGTGACATTAACTTAATTATACTTCCTTGTGGGGCTCCATTAGAATAGTAAACTAGTTAGTGTGAGTGCAGATGCTATGTGAAATATTTTCTGTAGGTCTGTCTACATGGTATGCCAGCCAAAACTGGTCCGTGATAGTCTTATGTATTATGTGTTGTTCAATTTTCATAAATTAACCAACATAGAGTACTGGAGGGATTACATTACTGTAAAGTACAGTTATGATAACTCATGCAGGATTAGTGACTAGAAGGTTGTTCAGGACCACTTAATTCATGCAGGATTTAAGGCATTTTTAGTATATAATAATGTGGATTTCAGATTAATATCCTGAAATGTCCTCAGGTTGACATAAATTTCTGATTTAACAATGTCACTAAAAGTAATATGGATCAATAATCATGTGAATAATTCTCAGCACTTATTCTATTTCTTTGCTTCCGAAAATCTATCTATAGTTGCCAGTACTGTCATTGACATAATGTGGAGGGCAATTTGTTCTTATATATGTAGTATTAAAAGAATTCAGCAAATCTGTATTCATTAGGTTAATTTTTTTGTCAAAAATGACATTTGGAGATTGGTTGCATGACGAAATATGTCAAACAGGGTATAAAGTGGATAACTATCTCTGATTTACCTACCTAAGTTGATAAATGGGAAATACAGAAATAAACAGGTTCAGAGCTGATAAATGCAAATTCATGGACAATGGAAGTGAAAAAGAAAGTGTTTGAAAGGCACTAGGTTGACTTGGTTTATATTCTTGAATTTGAAGAGATTGTGAAGTGTAAACCGGTATTTATATAAAAGCCTGATAAACTCAGGCTTAAATTTCTGTGCTTCAGGAAGATAACTTGTGCATTTCTATTTTCAGATTTGAAGCAAGATGCATAATAAATCATATGTACAGTGTGCATGTGTACATTATATTTTCGCCTTTACTTTTAATAAATTTAATTTTAAATGTTAGGTAAATATCATAAAAAAGTATTGCCTGCAGTTTTGTTCAATTTCTCTGAGTACATTCTTTTCTTGCTGCTGTTTTAAGTGTAAATAGTCAATAAATGTTAAAGGAGATTTGTATTATGACTTTAGTGAAGGCTTCCTGTCAATAAGTACAAACTGCCTTATTTAAGTACTTGGAGCTTTTGTGCTCCTTTGACAGGCAGCCAACAACCAAATTCCATGGGACTTCACCCTGGCCCTTCTGTCCTCTTTGAGTGCTGCATATGGCTAATATGACATTAAGTTGAAGTTAAGTCATAGGATACTACCAGAACAGTGCATTCAGTCGCGTATCTGACAGAAATTCAAGGGATACAGATTTTTTGCATCTATATAATGAATCAAACCTGATGGGGAGAGAAACAAGGTTCTGGGGAAATGGATTAAGTTCATTTGTTGCACTGCTATCTTTGGTGTACTTAAAAGCACGTTAAAGTAAAAATGCAAAAACATTGTTTGTGGACTAGGACCTCCTGATTCTTGTGTCAACCAGATGTTTGCTGGCCCTGTCTATTTAGACTGAGCGTGTCAGTTTGGCACATGTGGAGGAGAGGAAATGGTTGACATCAGTGAAAATGTTGCCTATAGTGGTCTGCTCACTCTCTCTTCCATCTGAGGCTGCTTACCTTTTTAGAAAAGCTAATGTGATCCTCTGGCTTGTTCTGAGAGATGGATCTGGAAAAGGCCCAAGCTGTGTGAGGAGGAGTCCTTTTCTGCCTCCTAAGCCAGCAGAAGATTACAGGCTCTGTAGACCATGACCCTTAGATCATGGACCCTAGATATTCCCTTGTCCCTTGCATTCATACAGGATGCTCTCGCTGACGGATGATTTACAAGACAGAGGGTGTTGCAAGCAGAGGAAGAGTGGTGACTAAGTTCACTGTTTCGCAGGAAGTCCACAACCCTACATAGTGTTTTGTGGAGGGACAGCATGATCATTTCCTCTGTTGGGCCAAGGCATGCAGAGATGTGACTGGAGCTGCTTCTGATGGTACGTGCCAGACTAGTTGGATGTCACCAGATTTCAGTGTGTCTTCACCTATTTCCTGGGAGAAGACTGGTTATGCTGTACCTACATTTGCTAGAGATGTAGGTACAGCATTATATCCAACCTTTTGGGACACTTTCACACTTAGAGACATTCCTTCCATTGTAAGAGCCTCAGGAGCAGAGGAGAAGGATCTTTTCTAACAGCCAGGCAGTACAGAAAAGTAGTTCACTGAAATTAAATTCAGGAAGATTGAGCTGTACTGGAAGGTAAGGCATAGGTTACTGCATGATTCCTGGGAAGTGCAAATGTTCAGATGAACAAAGAGATTAGAGGGTAGCAAGGAGGTGGCTCAGCCTAGGTACACAGGGAAAGTTGTGCTACAAACAGCTTGTACAGAAAGATTAAGATCTGAAAAGTGAATGAGGTAGGAAAGAACTGAACTTAGAAACTACTGAAGTCTTAACAGTCCTAGTCTAGAACGTGGAGCAGCTGGACAAACAGACTGACAAGGGGTCGGGGAAGAATGACACTGGCCAAGAATCTAAGGCTTACCTTGCTTACCTTCTTCAAGGTGCTCAGTTTTATGTGATTCCTGTTGTGTCAGCTCAATGGTGTCTTTTTGCTGCCTATCAAGTCCTGGTCTATTTTGTGATTTCATTTGTGGAAGAAGTTCCGTGCCTTTGATCATTCCTTCTGTTCTTGTTCATGCCCTTTCTGAGACGGGGCTAAGCAACACAGTACATTCAATATATGGGTGAACTATGGATTTATATAATGACATAATGTTTTCTGCTATGTTCCTGACTCTTTTCCTAAGTCTTTTCCTAAGCATTCGTAATATCCTACTTGTTTTTTTGGCTGTTGCTGGTCCTTAAGTTGGTATTTTCACAAAACCACCTACAGTAATTTCAAAACACCTCTCCGACATGGTAATATCCAGAGTCCATCACTGCACATATAAAGTTAGGACTCATGTGCATCACTTCACGCCTGTAAAATTTTGAGTTTCATTTGCTATGTTATCACACAGTATAACATTTTCCTGCAAATTTCTGTGTCTGGATTTTGTTTTTACTACATCAAAAACCAGGTATCACGAGGAAATATCATCTCACTCTCTTTGGGGCGGGACAAGTAGGTAATATGAACAAGATTTGTGTTTGACTCCTGAAAACAGATCTTAGATCCATTCTTTAGTATTATTTCTAACAATTTTCTGGTAATGTCAGATTCACGGGTTTGCACAAACATCTGTTTGCACTGTAGATGCCGTTGTAAGAATTCATTTAGCATTCTGCTATGTTCTTAACATAGGACTTACAGACTGAGGCTAATGGTCTCATTAGGAATATTTGGGGTCACATGCTGTTCATGGCTCAGGAATAAGTAGAGAATTGCTACTGTTGTGTTATATTCTGACCACTTTCTCTATGAAACTGGGGGGACAGGTGTTTTATTTCTTCATATGTTGGATACAATAAAACTTTAAAATGTTATAACTAGAAATACAAGGTGAGGTTCAACAGAGGTCCTGAGAAACTGTGTTTGAGAAGTTGTATTGCTTATATGCAGATTTATTTGTAACTGGAAAAATAATAGCTTGAAAAAGACTTCACAAAAGTCAAACCACATAATCTCATGTGAACCAATGACTGATTTTCATTTCATGTGCTTAAAATTTTTTTAAAAGTATTTTGTTTTTATTTTTCTTTTTTTTTTTGCATGATCAATTAAGAGAAATCCCAACAAATTATGAGCATCTTTTGTTACCACTCAGTTTGTAGTTTTTCTGTTTTTCTTCCTTTTCCCCCCATCCAAGCATAATCCACACCTCCTTGAAACAACTTGCCTCGATCCTTTCTTAGGTTCTGACAGAGGTGGAGAAATCCAAATGACACTATAAACTCCCCTTCCTCTAAATACCAGGTGCCTCCTGAAGAGCTGGTGTGCAGCAGATATCTGCCCTCGCATCCGGGGAGAAGGCAGCTGCTGACTACTGTCATGTGTGCTTCCCAGGAGCAGTGCCAAACCGGGTCTCCTTACCACAGAGGAAGCCTCAGAGGCCTGCCAAGGCACTAGGTGGCTGCACAGCACAGTGCGGCTGGCAGGCAGGGTGAGGTGGTTCGCCTCAGTAAGCATCTGGGGAGCCGGTGGTCCAACCACTGATTATAAGGTGCATGTGGGAGTGAGTAGGCGCTGAGTAAGTGCTACTAATGTGTGGTTTTGGTACGGCTCCATTGTGTTGGCTTACTTTCCAAAGCCAGTTCTTCTTTAAATTCATTAAGCTGTTCAAATACAATTTATTTTATTTGTACAATGATGCTGCCTTCTCTGAGTGAAACAAAGATGATATAATTAATGTATATCATTAGTACTTAGAATTTTCATGTTTTTTATTTCCAGTCACATTCTGCTTCCTGATTGAATGGATACTTTATTTGCTTCAAGTCTTGCAGGTGGCTCTTGCTCTTTTGATGGTGTGTGAGAGAAAATGGCCAATCAGCTCTTCTTTCATCTGCCACCCCTTCAACATAGCATTAGATAAACGTGGTTGAGATAGTTTAATATCCTCTCAGCAAAGTTCCTCCTATATTGTATGAAAGTAGGCAAGTTTCTTAGGAATGACAACTCAATGACCAACATCACCATGACAATCTGTTGTCATGCAAGTATTGCATCTCACTAAGCAGTGAATTAAGCAACTGATGGAACAAATTAACAGCCTTAAAATGTATGAACCCGCATGTAAACTACTGCCTGACAAAAGCGGCATTGCACCATTTTTGGAAGAGCAGAACTTCCTCCCTCTCCCTGCTAGTTCCACTTTATAGAAACCTAAAGAAAGACTGGTAATACCACTAGAGAAATAAGGGATCCATCTACTAAACTTATTTCCAGAATTATTCTTAACATCGTCTCCACAAATCACTCAGAGTCCAAACACATACATGAAACTAGGGTCAGCAGCAGCGCCCGTCCTGGGCACTGCACATCTTGAATGGATGCTCAGTTGAGTCTCTTCCCTCAGAAGCTAATCCAAAATAAGTGTTTCAAAGGGCCTGGGGGAAGAATCCCTTTTCAGATAATTAATACAAAGTGTTCCAAAAAAAAAAAAAATCCCTTTTCTTGACAAATGCCATCCAATCCCCCTCCAGAAAGCATTACTCTGACATCTGCTACTGCTGCTACGCTCTGCCTGTTATTATTTGTCTTAGAGCCTCTGCCCATTCTTTTGCTTCTACAGCTGCTGCTGGTGTTTCCTCTTGGTGTTTCCTGCCTGCCTGGCCTAAATTCCATCTGACAGCCTCTTGCCCCTCTGGCTTTCTGCCCAGCTGGTTAAGAGCTGGCATTCAGTTGACTTGCAGTGCTCCTTTCTGCAGTAGGAACATAAAATAATATTTGGGTTTAATTTGCTTTTCAAAGAGCTCTTCAAGATCCTTTCATGAAGGTAATACATTATTTCTTCATACTGACCCTTCAGTTTGATCTTTGATCTGCAGCGAATCCTGTACACGCGTGAGAATTGTCAATGACTGTCAGGGCTGGTTCAAAAACCATGTCAAGTTGGGCTGGCTGGGGGAATTGTTGGAGTGACAATTTTGTCCTTTCTCTTCAACAGTATCACAGCCATAATGACAGCACAATCTTCCTCTGGCAGCATCACTGGTATCTCTGTGGTTTATATCCATTTGCAAGTAGAGTGAGAAACGAATTGAAGAGTCCAGGCTATGCCTGCTTGTTCTTTCACCTTGGTCTATCTCTTAATTTCTTTGGGGCTAACAGTTGTCTGGACCTTTCCATCAACAAAGACAACAGTTACAGACTCATAAGGGAGAAGAGGCAAGTAGCTGAAAATGCATTGTTATTCCCCTTTGTCACCCTAAATTTGTCAAATTTAAGGCATTTCAAAATATAGTACTGGGTTTAATCATAATATGGATGACATGGACAAGATCTTTGGGTTTTTAGAACTGACAGGTGAACAATGGACTGCTCAAATGTGAGGGACATTCATAAGTGTTCAGAGCTTATGGCAAAAACTTACCTCCATTCTGCCGCTCACTAAGAAGTTTTTCCAGCATTATTATATTACCTAGGAGAGCATTCTTGTCTTCTGTACTAGAATTGGTCTCTGCCAACTGGCTATAGGTGGGGAACCTACAGAGCTAGACTATTTGGGAATGACAACTTTTTTTTTTTCCTGTCCTGAAGCTACCACCTGTATTTTATTCATGGAGACCATAGGCTTCTTATATAATATTATATTTTCAATTGTGAAATAGCACCTATCACATTTATTTGTTTTAATTTGGAACCAAAATAAATCCTGGTGGAAGAACTAACCTAACTACACTTCAATAGCATGATGTTAGCTCATGCACAGAAAACAACAGCTTTCTAAAATGGGGTGAAGCACTACATTTATGATTTGATGCTCCCCACTTGTCTGTCATCTAGATGCTGAGTATCTCTTTGCACTGGATCGTTAAAGATGATATCTTACGAAACAGATAAAGCCATGCAGTCTATTAAACTTTTTAATAAAGATGAAAGCGTTTCCTCTACAGCACACCAGGATCACTAGTACAGTACAGAGTAAGTGTGATTCCAAACGTGAAGAGTGATATTCTAGTTGATGCATGGAGTCACAGAACTATGTTCCACAACTTTGTGGCCAAGGACATATCTCACAAACTAAAAACTGAAGACTCAAAATCGTAGGGAAATACCTGTGAATGAAAAGGAAATGAGCTGTTACCTCATCCCTTTCGCCTGAACTGCCAAAACTACTTAGCTGTGTTGGAGGAGCTGCATGCAAGAAAAGAGAGGGATTTGAAATGTGCAAATACCAGATTCTATAAGGCAACTATTTCCAGGTGGAGGGAACAGTCTGTTCGAAGACACAAGGTTTCTTTCATGTACCTGGCCTTGAATGACTATTCCTTAATATTTGGATTTTACCCTGCCCACACCACAGTTAAGCAGTACTTAAAACATTCTTAGGACTAAGAAACTAATGAAAGAGAAAAATGTCTGAACTTAGGGGGCAAAAATTTGTTGTACCTTCCAAAACATAATCATTATGTAATTTTGTGTCAATACAATGTACCAGAGAAGAGAAGGAAAAAAAAGCTAGACATTAAGAGGACCAGGACTGCTAAATGCTGTCTTGTCGCACAGCGCATATTCCTTAAATCCACATCTGCCATAATGAGATTTCTAACACTATATAAGAAAAACATATTGCAATGAAAATATCTTAGGTTTTAGGAATGTTGACTAAAAACCTGAAAACATGTAGTTTGATAATAGTGCACTGCAATCCTATAGAGATGCTTCTGGTGAATTTTCACCAAAGCATTTCTTGGTGACTTTCCTACTCCTTCATTTAAAGTGCTCTTGAGCAGCGTTATAAGCATCAGAGGTAGATGCTACACAGAAACTATTTTGCCTATTCCAAAACTTAAGAACAAGTATAAGAGGGGTTAGTCTGAACTTTTGGTTCATTCTTAGATGGTATCTTGGGAGAAGGCTAGATGATCTTAACTTGACACCTGTATATATATTTATTTTTATTGGAACATAGAATTACATTGGATTTTAAGTGATTCCGTTTAGTTTGTAAAATGATATGTTGTTTACATTGATTCTTCTGGTTTATTTTCAAAATGTTGTTACAGTGAGTTCTTAAATATTTTAATTAGCAGCACATTAAAAAATACTGTTTTCAAGGAATTAAGTCATTTAGAACTAGTTAATGCCCTTCTGTATCACTTTAACCTGAATCTAGGCTGTTAATCCCACTGAATAACAAAAATAATGAATTTACCTCCCTCGTTGTGCACTCAGAAAGATGCTCAATAGTAGAGTGGACCTTGAATGTCAGTCAAGGAAGGAAAATCTAACTTCTAATAAATTCCTAAAATGTAAATTAACTCTGTTAAAGTGTCAATCATGTAGACAAGTGGAATATCAGAAATTCCTCTGATATCTATTTATGTTCTTTATAACATTTCTGGTGTTGTCCAATAACACAGTCTCAGAATGTCCCTGGCATAGTATTCAAACAAACAAAAAAAAAAAAAAAAAGAAAGAAAGAAAGGCTTTTTTTTCCCCATATTTCTAAAAATATTCAGCTTTCTTAATATTGTTGCATGGAATTTAACACGTATTTTAAAAAAATAAAAAATAAATCTCCAAACAATCCCCAAAGCCTCAGCTCTTTTTTCATTGCTTTTATTTAACATATTATGTCAGATTTTTGAGACCCCAAAAGCATGTCGGCGTATAAAAATGTATAATTTACAGCAATGTCTGCAGGTGTGGCCATTCAGAAATCTCTTTCAGAAAGCTAGGCGCAATTTGTACACAGAGCTGAGCTTCTGTCTGACCACATCAGACTCTGCCTTCTGGGTAGAGATTCTTATTCCATTTTCTCTTCTCCATGGTTTTCCCCTCATTGTCCTTGAGCTCAGTGCAGGTTTTGACTCTCCATCCAAATCTCTTCTGAGCTGTACCCACACCTGTATAATTACCTGGCTTGCTCCTTTCTCGGTCCCACAGTTGCTGGATTCTATTTTTTGAGTTAGTCCTTTTATAAGCTGAACATCTACAATGTGGTGACTAATGACTGCTGCCCTTTTTTGCATTTGATCTCTAAGCTGAAATCAAGCTGTGATACTGATTGAAATCCTCCTCCCTACCTCATCTGCCATTCTTAGCAAAGTGAACCTGTGGTGTCAACCCAGGGGTTTTAACAGAAATGTCTGAAAGAAGGAATGATCATGAACAAATGAGAGCATCTTCTGTTGCCTGTACTGCTCTCTGGCCTCTTCCCACCCTCCTCCCTTTGCACAGAGTGGGATAGTCCCATGCCTCTGGAGTTCCAGTGGGTTACAAACTGCTCTCTGGCACAGCCACTGTTTCTTTCTCCCGGTACTGCTGAGAGCCAAGGTGACTGGTATTCAGCATCAGATGCCTAAAGCCTGTTGGTCTTTCACATCACGCAGATCTGCTGAAGGCTTGTTCCCTGTTTCAGCTCCTTGCTGATTCTTCCTCTACAGTCCCAATGGAAATGCAATTTTCCCACCCAGAGTCTCCCAGATTAGGAAGGACAGACTCAAAGCTCCCAACTTCAAATAGCTCCACTATTTCCTGCTGCAATTCAAAACTGCCCTTCTTGTTTGTAAGGCCTCTCCCCAGGATTTCTTGAGCTAACTCCAGCTTCACTAAACAACCTCCCCTCTTTGCTCTCCTCTGTTCAGCTAAAGTGGCCTTCTCTCTGACCCTGTTGCTTCTGCCACCTGGAGCAGCCTTCCTGTGTCTTGCTGCCTTTCTGACTCACCACCTTCTTTTCAAATGCCATGTGAAAGCCTATAGTTTCAACCTTGCCTTGTAACAACCTGGAGCAGCTTAAGGAAAACAACCTCTGGCTGTTATCCAAAGAGGATTCAATAATTATTTCTGTAACCCTCCTAAAATAAAAAGGTTGGCCACCAAAAACAAACAAAAGGAGGACCCCACACACATCATTGGCTATTTTTGATTGGAAAAGTGAAAATTAAATAAGACCTTAACAAATTGCTGTGTGGCAAATAGAAAAGTACAAAAATACAAAGTCTGTCCAAGAAATAAAGCACTGACTTGTACATTGATTTTTTTCCCTAATATTCCTATAAACTCCAGTTTCTTGACAACCAAGTTGAACGTAGGTGTGTGTTAGGGGGTGGAGAGGATAGATAACTCTTCGGGTGGAAATTAAGTTAAATATCCACCAACAGTAGGACGGTTGGAAGGGCTGACTTGATGTCAGTTTACAGTTCTGCGCTGCTAAAATGTAACACATGCATTGCTTTAAACCTGCTGCCCCACAGTAGTGAAGCTCTCCCCTGGGGCATCACTGCATGGCATGGACACACTCTGCAATTTAGTTCTTAATGTAAAGTGTTTTCCCTGTGGTCCTCTCTGACTGCAGCTGTAGCACGGCTGGGACAGGGTAGCACTGGAGAGGCTTCAGGCTTCAGCACAGTTC
This sequence comes from Cygnus atratus, assembly GCF_013377495.2. Taxonomy (NCBI): domain Eukaryota; kingdom Metazoa; phylum Chordata; class Aves; order Anseriformes; family Anatidae; genus Cygnus; species Cygnus atratus. The sequence goes on from NC_066370.1 coordinate 7,556,225, forward strand.
CAGCTGCTAAAGCAAACGTGGCAGGCAAAGAGCATTTGAGAACCATTTTCTAGCAAAGCCTGTGTTAACGCCCTTGGGGCAGGAGGGAGAGAACTGCTTTCCTGAAACATACCCTGCAGAACACACAGTCCTCCCCAGTGCTCGTGTCCAGCATCATTTTTACTGACTGCTTGCTGTTTTACTTTCTTTCCAAAGGGTCTACTTTCCCTGTAACTTCATATATTTTTCTAACTGCTGCTTGTTGCTTTGCTCGTGAATGCTCATCCTTAACCAGCCTTGAGCACCTTCTTTCTGTGTGCTTGGGGAAGGCAACTCCCTGCTTCTAATTAGCAACACAAGTTGGCCGCAGAAGCCTCTTTCTAACTAGAAACACCTCTGATGCTTATTATTTGTATTTGGTGCCTACTGTCCCCAGTCAAGTTCAAGAGATCGCTGTGCTCAGAGCTAGATGTACAGATCTTGTCTTCATTAGGAAAAAGATGGCTTAGATGTCTCACTGAAGTGTTCCAAAAGATTTGAGCTTAACACAAATCAGTTGCTGTTTTACTAAAGAGTATTGTTAACTTTGAATAGCTGAAAGAGATTAAAGCAGCTGCTGTCTTTGGTAAGATTGCAGCACTGGTTAGAATCAGGAAATAATTGTTACGTGGCCCAGCCAGAAACTGCCTGACAGTGACTCTGTAGGCAAGTCATGTAAGCTCTTGTTTCCATTAGTAAGGCCAGTAGAGATTTACTTTTCATGCGTGCAGAGCTGCTTCGTGTGAGCACACTGAGGTAAGCTTACTTCGTCCAATAAACATTGTGTAAGCAAGTAAACTGGTAAAATAGGACTTGTAATTTTGAGCAAGATCCTTATTTCTCTAAGCCTAATTCTTTGCTGCTATTCACCCTGCATGAGTGCACAATGGATAGGAAATTCTTTCATGGCTGTTGACACGGCCATGACTTTGCGCTTAGGCCAGCTGGCAGAGCCGATGCAGGCCTGCTCTGGGCACCCTTCAGCCCCTCGCCATGACCATGGCTCTGGGCACATCTCTAACACCAGCTCAAGCCCAGACCGGTGCTGCAAAATTTGACTTCATTGCTCTTGTTTCTTATTTGATAGTTATTTGATTTGATGTTACTTTGCTAATAATTTCTCACACAAGCAGGAACATCATTTCATTTCAAATGGAAACTTTCACTTACTGAACTTTTTAAATGAGTGCAACTGCAAAGGGAGAGGAGAAAGGTGTCATCAGGTAGATCTGAGTGTTAAAATATGGTGTGTGCTTTGCCCATGGTAATCAAGTTACTTTTCTGCAATGGGCTAGCCAGGTTTATCCAGGTGGTTTATTTCAGTAACTGTCCTTTAAAATATGGCACTTTTCCTGTTATCTTTTATTACTGTGAGCTTTACAGCCATTGATGTGGGCAGTTGTTCCTCTGCCATTGTATCATTTATGTTATCAGCCGTAATATATGCTAACCCAGCTTCCTGATTAGCCTTAACATGGATGCAAGGCCTTAACATCTCTTTAATGTTTTCTTTAGCTAGTTCAATTATTTATTCTCTGAATTAGAATTAGCTCATATAAACTGCCATTATATTCAAATACATCATCAGCGTCTCTGTGGGTAAGTGCTACTTTGGTTGCAATTACTGCCTTGCAAGCCTGAGGCTAGAGTGAAGTTATTGCTTAAATAATATATGAAACGAAGGAGACCATTTGCCTTGTTTTGTTAAGAATCCTGGAGCGATCGCTTGCATAAAACCACCGAAGGCTCATACAAATGACACCTGTATAAGCTCCAGGGAGAATGCTCCTCTTAGTCCGTGCTAGAAACCCCAGCTGGAGAGTCATTAGCAGAATCCCAGAAAACTTCCCTCCTAAACCTCTAGGCAGAGACGCAGCGATAGCTGAAGCAGCTAAAAAGTATCACTCATCACTGCTCCAAAATCGAAGGGGAGTGGGGGGGTTAAGAGGCTCTTGGAAACTTTTGAAATCACTGTTTTCATGCTTTAAGGGTTATATTTAACCTTCATTAAATGTTCAAGTAAGCGAATATTTTGGTGTATTTAGTGGGGTTCAGGTTGCAGTACAGACCACCACTCATTACTGCTTTAATCTTGGCACTTGGGAAAATGTTTACTAAGTTTAGACACTATTTAATAACTTTCTTTTAAGTCTGTTATCTTAAAACAAGGGATAAAAAAGCAAACTTTAAAAGAAAGCTGTATTTACATCTGATATAAAACAAAACTGTGTTAATATTAGCATTTCAGAATACCTAGGAGCTCATAACTTTCTATTTTGATGGATAGATTGGACACTGTGGGCTGGGAAAATTCCCAGGGCATTACTGGATTCCTGGCATGGCTGGCGTGCATGCAGCAGCTACCTGCAAGATGGGCCTGAAAAGCAGCCAGCGCTATGCAGCACACAGGTCACAGCGTTTCTCTCGAGAGGGAACTTGGAGTGGGGTTGTTGGCAGTGGGATCCCTCGGGGGGCTTGTCCTAGGGTAAAAGCTGAACCCTACTGTTCCGGTCAGGATTTCAGAAAGGCTTTCTTTCAGATCATCTCTACCTGCTGGAGTAGGATTTGATGGTGTGAGCTTGCAAACTGGGAGACGTGAAACAAGTACCGGTATTCTTTTAAACTAGCTAAACCAGCTCCTGAATAGCTTGCCTGGTGTTTTCATAGTGCAAGAGATTGAGAGCTGCGGAGCTATGTATTTTACAAGGAAATGACAAAGCCGTGATTCCTGCCCTGAAGCAGCTGCAATCCAAGACGCCAGTCCTGTGATCAGGCTGTTGCAAACAAGCCACAAGCCCTCGGAGGGCTCTGCACTAGTACTGCGCCCTGAGAGCACACTCTCCTTTTTGAGACTGGGACCTCAGAGTGCCAGAGCCAGATTTCTCGAGGTATTTGGTGCTATATTGCCACAGGCTGAGAAGACTACATGCCACTAGACCCTAGCCGGGAGTTTCTGAAAATAAACCCCGAACTCTTGATTCAGAAGTAACATAATCCGCTCTGCAAAGTTTCCTTTTAGCCGGTTAGAGCTGTGATCTGCCCTCTGCACGCACAACGGCTGGATTGGCTTCAGCAGGAGCCAGCACACTCTGGCAAAGATACCGTGCTGGAAACAGCATTCTGCTCATTCTTCCGAGTATTTGCATTAGTGATATTTTCCAAGATGAAGACAGTCTGTATGAATAGAGGGGGAAATTATCGGGTGAGGTTTTTTTGGCCTGTGCTTTTTAGGAAGTCGGACTACATGCTACATGACCACCTTACGATCCATGAAAATTAAATAAAATGCTAGGGCTAATGGAGCTGACTGTCATGTATTTATTGGACTATAGTAGTGCGCTTATAACAAGCTCAAATACATACATGCTACATTTCAGAACTGTTATCCTCCCTGGTACTCAAGTCTCCCATTCTACTGTGAGTCTGAGTAGGCTCTGGTCTCTGTAATGTTCCCGTACTCCCCACTAATTACATGTGTGAAGTCTGAGGAGGTTCCCTGGAGCAGCCTGGGAGTGTCAAGTTCAGCTTTTGTGTGAGTGCTGGCAGGCGCTGGGAGCCACTGGCTGCGGAGCCATTCGGAGCGCTGCGATGTGTGGATGTAAGACACATGGCAGGGGGGAGACACAGCAATGCCGTAGAGCGAGGCATGAAGGTGAACCTCCGTAAGCAAGCCTGTATTCATAACACAGAGCTCTGCTGTGGCCAGAGAGAATAGGATTTTTTCACCTTTATTTTCAGACCCTGATTTGCTCCTACAGCTGCTTAATTTTCCACTCGTAAGAATAGAAATCACATCCAATAAACTAAACCATTCCCCATACAGACACAATGTTCTGTCTTGCTTCATCTTCAGTACCTTTTCTGCACTTCTAGAAGCAAGATGTTTGTGTTTTCTTCCTGATTATGGGCAGTGTTATAAACTATACTTAGGTAATTCATTTCAGCTTACTATTATTATTCACCAAAAATGCAAGTTTCAAAACACTTCATCAAGAATAAATCTTCTAATGAATAATGTGACAGATTAAAAAAAAAATCTCTCTTTCAATATTTAAGTAAAGTTTAATTTTTTATTGGAAAAGAAATTTTTATTTTAACTCCAAAATTTCAGTTTAGATACCTTAGAGAGTGACAAAGGCTACAAAAATTAACCAAAGCTTCATTTTGGTTCAGAAAAAAAGGATTCATTTAATATGCTAAAAAGTTCTGCAAAACAGAAAATCATTTCCATGAGAGCTCAAATTTTTTTTTTAAAAAAAACTACTTTAAAACTTTTGGTTTAGTGAACAAAATTTCTTTTGTTCCAGTCATCAGTCTCTGGAGCTAGTGAGGTGATAAATCTTCATTTAGCTTCTGTTCATATAATGAAGACATTTTCTACATATTTCATTTCCTCATCATACGGCAGCTCCATTTTTACCTATGCTACTTCAGGATTCACAAGACTGGAGGCAATTAATTCTAAAGTAATTATTTGTTAGTGAGTGGAGATGACTAATAATTGCAGAGAGTAACAGGTAAAGTTCTTCATAAAGCAAGGCTAGAAAGAATACACCAATTTTTTCGGTTTTATTAATAGTTAATAATGATTTGAACAGGGACTGCAAGTCAAAATAAGCTCAGTTCAGACAGGAATGGCCACTGGCTGCAGTGAAGGTATGCCGGTTTCCACCATGTGACAAGCTGTGGAGATTTTCAGGGATCTCTACTGCAACAGAAGGGACATTAGCCACTCTGCTATAAATTTCAAGCAAATTACCTGTATGTGGGAAGAAATCTTAACAACGCAAGTATTGTGCAGAGTCCTGAGCTCTACCCAGAGCCTTGCTAATGCCTGTGCAATCAGTGAGCTGCTTATTAACTGTTGTCTCTTCTTATATAATGCCTATTTTTAGCAGAAATTGCCAAGTTGACAAAAGCCTCAAAAATACCTCTAGTGAAGTAGTGCTGATTGTACGTGAATCGAGGCTCCTCTTCTATAACCTTTACTTGACTTTGAAATGTGCATACCACTTCAGGCGGCTTTTGAGTTTAATGCAATCTGTTTCCACTGAAGGCAAGCAACACTGGAAATATGATTACAATAATTGTATTATGAACATGGCATTGTCATGATCAAGTGAAGGGCTCCAAAACGTAACTGATAAACTGTAACTTTGACCTTCATCTTCAGCTTAAAAACTTGACACAGTTCAAATATCACTCCGTATTAGCCTTGTTAGTGCAAAACCAGGCCCAGTCCCCGCTCCCATGAGTCACTTCACAGACAATACTCATGTAAACAAGAGCTTGTGGGAGGGGAGAAACAGGATCCATCTTTTGATGTTGGGTTAGAGCGTAAAAGACTAAATCATCCGCTGTCACCGTACCATCCATTCCCCAGAGTCGGAGCAGCGGAGAATTCGATTCAAAATTCGTATGTAAACATACTGGGGTAAGCTCATGCATGACGTAAACTTCCTTGACTTTATGTGGCTCACTGAAACCAATGGATTTAAGGCAGTTTACACCATGTGAGGATCTGTCCCCTTCATAAATATTTATGGAATAAATGAGAAACGTTATAGTAATTTAAAGAATATTTTAATATGGCGTTCCAAATCTAACAGAACATAGACCCTTTCTACTTTATTTTCTTATCCACTGACTTCGTTCAGGTCCCAATTTGAACTTCTCAGTTAGACATGGAAAGAAATGTGTAAATTCTACCAGACCTGCCATTAGCTTTAGCTTGCAGAAGTGTCATTGATATATACTTCTGCATTTATTTTGGGTGGAAAGTGTCTATTTAAATTGTGAGATCAATCATCAAATTAGATGTGTGACTGCACACATCGTTCCAGTGTTTATTTTCCTTTCTGGCACACTTGTGGCTCTTTGGGTTGAAGAATGTAACTCAATTGGAATGAACTTCAGTGATAAAATGGTCATCACATAAGATGTCTTTGTGTTGTTTTGAAATGTACTATTACAAGGCATTTTAATAAACTTTGTTTTTATTTTCCTTGATTAATAACACATTTGCTTGTGAATTTTCTGGGATGTTTGATTCATGGTCTTTCCTTTCTTTTCGTTAGAACTCCTTGGTGGCAGCAGCCTACAGGAGGCCTTGTGGGACTATCCCATGGCGATCTGACCTGGTTCTGGCTTTGTCCAAGTAATTTTAGTCGCACTAACACTTTTGACCCCTGGTGTCATTGATAAGCTCCAGAGCACCAAGTGCTGGGTCAAAAAAGTTTTGAAAGATTTACAGAAAACTAAATGCTTAAAGCCTTGTGATTGATATTTATTTATTTTAATTATAAATATAGAAAATATTCTGACACTTTCTATTCTCTTTTCTGCATACTCAGGCAGATGGAAAAGCTGTTACATTTACAGTGGATTCGTTATCTCTGGACAACATTTAATATGTATATAAAGGAGGCTAGCTCTATTTCATTCTACTCCATTCAATGGTTGATATGATTTCTACCATTTCCTCAACTGCATGAGTTAGCAGGAAAGAAACTGAGCATTGTTTAAGGCATTAAACAAGGGTAGTTGATCTTTTCCATTAATACAGTTTCATTACAAAATGCTGCCATCTCTTCCTGATTGGCATTTTCCTTTCACAGAATTGTTTGATTAATGTAGTGCCTAATAGTTTCATTTTACTTTCTTTCTTTCTTAATTTCTTTCTTTTTTAAAGTCAAAACTGGTTTTTATCTTAAAACTGTTTTTATAAAGCAGAAAACTGCCTACTTTGAACTCATCCTCTGATGTCATCATAGCTGGGAGCTGGGAGCTGAGATAAATTACCATGTGGAAATACCAACATTGAGCTAGGTACCGACTTGTGGTACAATACAGTAATGCCTCTTGTGTTCAAGAATATTTTTAACGTACTATTATTAGTGTCAGACTCTTTGGTTTGAACGCCTTTGATAAGTGAAATTAGCACGCTGTTTTTCCAGTCTATGTATGGTAAATTCTTTTCCCTTTTGGGGTCAAAAAATATAAATATTAAAGGAAACTCCAAGTGTTGCTATTTGCAAGGTTACAATGTTTGTTATTAGAACTGGGGAATACATTCAGTCTTTCAGGCAAGATAGTACGAGGGACCCATGAAGGGACAGGAAACATCTATATTTGCTGGCAGCATGCCTATTTTAAACATATTGCTCACAGTGCCATCAGGATGGGGCACTGTGGGGCATGTGAGGAAGGACAGTTCAGCTATGCAGTATGAAAACATGCCATCATATCTATATTTCATAACATAGCAGGAGTAAGTCAGTCACGAGTTTAAGTTAATTAGATGAGGTTATTTGCAGGAAGCCAGTTCTGCGGACAGCTAAAAAAACTGAGGATGTTCAGTGGAATTAGGTCCCTAATCTCAATCCCCTCCTGGGAGAAGCAGCCAAATGCAGGAAGCACTTTGCACAAGGCTTCCTCCGGGTCCCCCAGAGATGTCCCACAGAGAAGCCTGGTTTTAATGCTGCATTCCTCAGCACAAATAAAGCACAGCTTTACATCATTACTTGCAGAAGGCTTTGAAAAGAGACTCCTATTGTACGCTATGACATAGGTATAGTGAGGCAGTAGGGACAACTGTTTTCCCTTATACTTTCTTTTTTATTTTTTTTTAATAATGGAATTATACCACACGTGAAGACAGAGTGGACTTTTGAGCTTAAGTAAATTAAAAAAACAACTGGTCCCAGACTGCTGTGGTTACTGAAGAAGAGGCTGAATTCAGCACCATTTATTTCTACATATATACTATAGTACAAGTGCTCTAACCGTTGCTTGTATAAACAGTTTTGATTCCATCAGGCAATTTCATTGATTGTGTTAATAGGGATTACTCTTCCCACAAGTATATAGAAAGCTCAGAGATGCTTTTAATCTCCCTGTTTGTCTTATCCCAAGAAAAATCTCCAACCAAAAAGCCCCCAGCTTCTTATTTTTTTGAATCCAGGCCATAGCTCCTGGAACTAACTAAAACAAGAGAAAAAGAAATCCAATGCATTTGTAAATAATCCCAATTAAGAGAAGCAGATTTGGCCAGCTGAAGATGCCTGGGTTGCGTATGGAAGCAATTCGCCTGGCTCCGTCCGCTCTCGTCCAACCTTGCCAAACGCAAACCGTGCGGGCTGGTCCCCAAGGCCCCTGCAGGGCAGGCAGAAGGTTGGCTGGCCGGCCTCGCGGGGATCCTCGGTGCTGGTGTCCCTCACACAGGGCATGGCTCTCCTTGCCTTGGGAACCATGCACGCCACCACACCCCTTGGAGAGCGAGCTGTGGGCTCTGTGCTCTGGGTGGGTTCCGGCCCTGTTTGCCTGGAGATACTGGCGGGAGCCCCAACAGTCGGGGGCCCCGCTGCTGACTGCCCCACAGGTCTGAGGCAGTCCCAAGGCCCTGAAGGCAGTCCCAAGGCCTTGAGCACCTCAGAGAGAGAGGTGGATGCCAACGTGTGAGGAAAAGAGCAGGGGGCAGCAGCTGGAGAAACACGGAGAATGTCAGAGCCTCCCCACAGAGCTGTGCAGCGCCAGCGGCCTTCGCCTCTCCTGCGCTGGCTCCGCTGTGACTTGAGGTGAGCTGTGCCTCTGTGCCTCCGCGCCTCCGCACAGCAGCCTTGTACAAAGAGGAGGGTGTATTGGGGTATACTAATTAGAAATAATCATTTAAACAGTAATTGCACAAGCACTATCGGTCATCTTTACCAATTGCTTTTAGCCAGTAATTACATTTGATAAATGTTTTTGCTATTTGGAAGCAGGCCTCGATTTAAAACCACAAGATGAAGTGATTATATTCAAAAGAGACTGCTGCTGCTGAAAGAGCCTATAAAGGGAGGGTCTGACGCATTGTTTTGGTCTTGTTTCTTGCCTGATGGTGCTGCATCTACTCAACCAGATCTCTGACTGTGCCCAACAGGAGTACACGAGGCTGCAGGGTTTGCTCACAGGGGTTTGCCAGTCCTCCATCTCCACCCTCTTCGCCACACCACCTCACTCCTGGCCAGTCTTTCCTCCCCCAGCAGACTAATGCAGGCCACTTGAAAGAAAATGCTGAGAAAGTTTTGCTCAGATCAAAGAATGGTGTTCTGTTAAAAACAGTGTGTATTTTCAGTAGAGTCTTTAACTTTTGCCTTGGTTTTCTAAAATTTCATTTGAAAATAGCGTGAGAGACATCAGAAATGTTCGTTCTTTTTCTCCCAAAATAGAAAAAAAAAAAAGGAAGAAAATGCTGTAAGAAATAACCAAATCCAGGCAGATCTACTTTTCCTTTGAACAAGGAAAGGCAAAAAGAAAACTTGTCATGTTTCCACAGAAATGGACTAATTGGAGGGATGTGTATCTATAATGCTCTGTGGTGCAGGGAAAGACATTTACACAGAGGCGATTGGGTGCGAGGCACAGAATATAGAAAGGGAAGGGAAGGGTTGGAAAGTCAAGCCAGAAAGGACTGGTAATGAAAGATCAGTCAGAAGAAACTGATGAGAAAGAGGTTAAAGGCTGTGAAGAGCCCTGAAAGTCGTAAGACAAAGAGAAGTGGAGAGGTTTTGCAGTAGAAGCCTGTGCCTCTGCTACCCTTTCTTTACTACTCTTATCTTTTGACTTAGAAAAAAAGAGATGAGCTTTCTGGGTAGGGTGGATTTGTGTTTAGGTGCATATTGACAGCTTTCAGTTTAAGTGTGGGGAAAAAGTTAATAGTATGTAAACAGCCCTCAGAACAATCAAATCCAGTTTGCACTCATATGCCATCTCAGAGAGCATCATGGCAGGAAGCCCATTTTCTCATTCCACCCAGTGAATTTTTTAAAAGTGAAGTTTACAGCATACCTGGAGCAACACTGCCTGCACTGGGTTCTCTGCTCTTTTGACACCCAAAATTACCCAAAAATCCTTTCGTAGTATTTTCTGCATTACAGATGTGGGTTTAAGCCTTCCCTGGGTAGGGCACAGTGCTGCCAACTGCTACATCTTTCTAATACTCTGAGGAGTTTTAATGTTGCGAGGAGGCTTCTTGGTTGCCCCCTCTCAAAAACCAAAGCACCATGGCTGGCAGAAGGGTGGCCACAGGCTCTTTTTGGATGCCAGGCAAAAATTTTATCTAAGGCAATATCAGAGGGGATTTACCAAGGAACACGGGAAGAAGGAGAAAAGTCTGAGAGGTGAAGTGGGACCTCTTGAGAAGTGCGAGTAATGGGCTCCTGCCAGGAATCCTGTCCTCTGCTGGAGCATGCAGATACGCTGCACTCATCCATCGCTTGTGCGTGTTGAAGACATCCATGGAAAAAGAAAAAGTCAGTGAAGGGAAATAAAGAGCGTTGTTGGGAACGGCTCACTTGGCAGAGGGGAGAGCCAGGGCAGGGGCCTTGCTGTCTGAGCGGGGGTCTCTTGGGCCTGGGGGCTTTTTTGTTACAATTTTGAAAAAGTGTATTGTGTAAAAATGCTTCACACATACTTTTTGATTGATTTTTAAAGTGGATAATCGTCACTGAGCTTTAAATACACAGAGACTGTTGTTGGAGCTACAGATTTTCTTTGTTAATACTAACATTAAATATTTATTCTGGATAAGAATAATGTAGTAATATGGGGAAGCACCTGTGACTGAACTGCTGCGATAAGGATCTCATCTATACGCTTCTACTGCCAATATTTTCACAAACCTCACTGTATTCAGTGGTAAATAATTTTAATTCATTTTCTACCGCTTTTGTCTCACAAATTTGAATGCATTTGATGCATGAATCTGTACAATAGGTCATAAGCTCTAATTCATGCCCTTATGGACCTGTGCTAGTGAGTTTAAGGAGTTCTGTCTGCCAGAAGCTCCTTTTTTCCTGCAGCACTAATTGGGTGATGATAATTGGGTCGCTCTAGGAAACACCAGAGCAGGACAAGGCAGCTGGAGGCAGTGTGAGAGGAAATACAATACCATGCACAGATTTAAAATTTTATGAAGCTACAGAAATACACTTTCCCATTTCAGTGAGTATTACCAACCAGCAATTCCTTTCTGTTTGTTTTGACAGCCTCTTTGGTGTGGCTTTTAAAAGCTTTATACGGGATAAACTTTTTAATTAAAAATTGGAGAATTAAGTGATATGTCTCGCTCTCTGACAATAATATACGAAGGAAAACTGACACTGGATACTTCTGTTATATGTATATGAATGCTACATACTTCATTATCTAGTGTGATATGTTGTATTTTTCAATAGGAGTTATATGATCTAAACTGTGGTTTTAGATGCCTTCAGATGCACCACAAACAAACTTCATTAACTTCAAACAGTATTTGTGCTCCAAAATTACTTTTGTGTTTTTAAAAAACTCTTTTGAAGCAAACAGCTTTGTGACATTGATTTTTTTTTAAATGATATGGCCTTTTCCCAACCATTGTCATACATACCTGTAAGCACCCAGTTAGGTTCTTAACTACATGAAACTACTGTGCTTCAGTGAATTATTCTGAGCTGTGATTTTTGTAGTAGCAATTTCTTGTAATTTTAGTTGGGTTCTGTTGTTAAGACCTCATGTTAACCTGGAGATGTGCTACTGACCTTGTAAATGAATAGTAAATTTCCATTTGCTCTAGTGAAGCTGTGGTTTCAGACTTGTATAAAAGCCTGAATTAGCAAACGAGATCTGTCAGGCAAGCTTAAAGCTTAAAGCAGGAGCAAGTGAACTGTGGTCCCAGCTTGAGTCCTCTGTATGTGAGGGACCTGGAGAAACAGTGTGTAACAAAAAGAAGCTTGCTCTTTAATTTTGTCCTTATCTGCATGATCAGGAACTGCACACATACAGAATAATTTTGACTCTTAAAAAGCGGTTCCAGTCCACATGAGGGGTGAAATTTCTGACGGAGCCAGTGCTGCCCGACTCTGCTTCCTGCGCAGCCTGCGTGTGTGCCCAGGTGAGAGCTGTGTGCTTTCAAAGAGCTGACGCTGCAGAGCAGATTTTGCAGCAGAGCACATTTAACCTCAGATTTACACTGGTCTGATGGCTTTCAAGTTACACAATTATCTCCAGTCTTCTCCCTTCTTGCGTTGTTTTGTGCTCTTACATGGGTGCAGTGCAAATAAGAACAGTTACCTGCTGCCATTCAAGCAGTGTAACACACACTGGAAATAGGTTTGTAATGAAGCCCCTGCCCTGAATAGGAGTAAAGCTTTGACAGCAGAGAGACTGAGTAGTTCTGTTTTCCATGTCTGATAAGTACGTTATGATCCCTTGATGTATACAAAGCGCTGAGAGGCAGCAACTATTTTCATTATAACATAAGCAACAAATAGCACTTCCATTATTATTTCTGCTGTATGTTAAATAGCTATTTGATAGGGTTACCTTTATTTGAGACAAAAGAAAAGCTAAATTACTGCTTAACCTACAGAGGCTCTTGTTTTGTTTTAGTTTGTCTTAATACTGCTTTGAAGGCTCCAGTGAAATCTTTCTGTAGACTACTGACTATCCATGCAATGCAGTACATCTTCTCTACTGACTTCAAATCTGGTTATGCTGTTGTTTTTGTTTTTGTTTTGTTTAAAAAAAAAAAAATAGCTTCTCTTGCTAGAAACCATGGCCAGTTAAAGAGTGGTTTTCGATGTATTAAGTCCATCCTTCATGTGCTGAACTGTATGGTAACTAGCATTCTTGTAACTGAGAAGTGCAGGCTCCCGGACAAACATTTTCTGTTGTGATTATTTATTCCAGAGTTGTGGTGGCTGTATGTAGCTCTGCTCTCAAATGAGGAATAGGCAAATGAAATCTAATACAGAGATGAAATCTGATAGTAGGATGGGGGTGGTTCTTTTTCAGTTCACTGAATTACACCATAAATGGGCTTTAAGTAATTAAGTTGTCCTGCGTATCTAGTGGAATACAATGGAAATAGAATATCAAGTCATTAACAAATCTGCTGCTTTTTCTGTGATTGTTTCTAAAGGGTGTGTAAATCTGGATTTTTTTTATTATTATTGTAAAGCAATATTCTCACAGACAAAATGTGCATCTTGTCTTGGAGTTGTTGTTCTGTGTGAGTAGAGGGCTGATCTTATTGTTGGTGACCTTACGGACAGGTCTGCTGAAGGAAGGACAGTGAGACGGTTCCCACAGTAGTTAAAGCAGCAGTAATTGGAAGCAAAAGGCACCACAGCTTCACTCTCAAAATGAAAAGTGGGAAAAAAGCTGCTTTAGGGAACATCTAGATTCTGTTGGTCTCTAGATGTCATTCATTATTCTTCAGGTACTGGTAACAGTTCCACGTGAAGGAACATAAAGTTAAAATCAGCTGCTTCTGAGACTTCCTCTGGAGGCGCGATCAGCATTTATGTTGATTATGTTTTAATCTAAGGAGGACTTCAGGACTGTGCAGCGGTGCTGTGATCAGGTTTCAGAGAAACATCCTGCAAACTGTGCTCTCTGTATCCAAAGTGTGCGAAGCCTCTCACTGCCCACTGCTCTGGTGGTGTGCTGTGTGCTTCTGCACATTGATATTGTTAATGCAAGCAAGTATGACACATATTGAGGTCTGAATAAATAATTTACTTCCCATATACCTTACTTATGCTTTTAATTTTGCAGCATTTTGCAATAAGAATTGAGGTTTTCCTGTTGAGGTGTAACAAGGAACCATAACATGAAGCTAGCCAACAAGTAATAGACCCTAACCAACACAAAACCACGTTTTTAAGGAACAAGGGAGAAAAGAGAAGCAATGAGAGATGTATTTTTATAGTAAATAAAAGTTCTGACACACACACACACATACAAAAAAAACTGACAGTAGTGAATTCAGCAGACCTCAGCAACTGTTGAAGGACCTGTAGCGATAGGCCTGTTTTCCTACAAAACAGATTCCAGGACAGGCAGGGAATGTCCAGATCTCAGATATCACCATGTGGAAACATACAATTTTGCACCTGCTTTCAGCTGAAAATCAGGAAACCCAGGCTGGAGAGGCTGCAGTAGGAACCCTGTTGGTACAGGGCTGCTGGCTCCTGCTTACGACCTAACGCTGGGCTAAAGTCAGGGATTTGTGCTCACACAGGACCAGCCCCATGACTGTTCCAATGGGAACTTTTCCACCAGCTCCAGCAGGCTTTGATCAAAGCCTCTCGAGCATCAGAGGTTGCTTCGGTGGCCCCAAATGGATTTCTGTCTCTGCGCTGGGCTGGGAGACTCAGAGTCGGGCCTGCGCTTGGGCAAGGACCCGATGACATTAAAATCCTCTGACAGAGTTCTTTTCAGTCCAGGTGCTCTAAACAAGCTTTGACTTAGGTAGCTTGAAAGCATCTCGATTGTGAATAAACTGGGGATTTAAGCCAATTAATTAATCCATGTTAAACCTTAATTCAGTGTAATTTCCTGAGTGTGTCTGTGTAGGAAGTCCTGAGAACTACAGGCTGCAGAAATGGAAACCAGTATGGGGTGTAACTTCTTTCAAAGGCCTTGGGTTGCCATCTAGGCCTGGTACTAAGCAGCTGAATTGGAAAAGAGCTCAGCAGTTTAGATTTTATTTTTAGAGTCTGTTCCTCAGTGTCACGGTGGTACAACTGAGTGCTGAGCACTCCCTTGAAATATACTTTTGGACCTATCTGTGTGTGTTCAGCTCTTTGAAACCTAGCCCTGAGCTCTTTAGTCGCTGCAGTTACTGCATTGTTGAACAGCTGGGTTTATTACTGTCCTCTGATAAAGTCTCAATATCTACCTCATCTCATTTTCATTAGGCATTTAAGAAAATAAGTTCATTAAAGTTGTTGTACATCAGCCTTCCTAACTGTTTATCCTAGTCTTATTTATTTATTTATTTATCT